>NC_136916.1:84860640-85270210 GCF_949752795.1 Hyperoodon ampullatus
GCCAATCATTCACTTATGCTTAGGGGTAGAAAAACTAGGGTGCAGCAAAACTTGAAAATGATTATGAACCATTGCCAAACTGAAATCAATTAGAAGGTATATCTTTGGTTATTAGGCAATAATATTTAATTTCTAAAATAGGATTTAACTGCAGTTTTTAGAAATTTAAAATGGGTCAGTTTAATTACATTTACTGAATAAAGTTAATGATAAAAATCTCTCTTGAAAATGAGAAATCCAGGGACTTTAAAAAATCATAAAATTTCTGTCTCTTTATTAGCACAATTAATTATGGCTTTTACTTCGTGTGTGTAAGTCAAATAAACAATTCAGAATTTCACCAAATTAAAAACAAGAATTATTATCAGAAATCTGAAACCCAAGGAAAAAAGGATAGTATAACTAACCTTGGTCAAGTACATCTCCATGCTCTCATGTGAAGGGCGTGAACTTGAGGTAGAAATCTCTAAGTTTTCTCCTGGAGTAAGATATCTATTGAGCACTAAACTATTATTAATATTTCCTACACAAGGTGGCTTCAGGACTGGCCTCGTAGGAAGAGTGCTGAGTAAAGATCTCTTCTGCTGTTTCTCCACCAGCAGTTTGGTACTGACCTCTGCCAGCCTCTCATTAGTCCTGGGAAGATGGCAAAACACCAATTTCATTCATTGCATTTTCCCTAAATGATTCGTAAATGATTTGCATTTCTTAAATTGCCATAATAGTAAATGGAATGTCCCATTAAACCACGTTTTAACACTGAAAATGGGTCAGAGCAGACCTATTATAAACAATTCTAGGTGTAAAATTGTTCTAAAGAAGTATATATGTGTCTGGGGGATCCTTAACTAACAAGTCAGTCAGAGTCGGGAGAGGAGAGAAATGGCGTCAGCGATGGAGACGGCTTAACAGGTGACGCTTGCTGCCTTCTGCGATGGCTGCACTTAGACACCCACCTTTCGTAAACCAGTTCAGGGATGAAAAAACAAACCATCCCTCAAAGACATTTTCAAGCATTTGCTTTCACCACCCCTGTATACACATTTCACTCATTACCTCAAAGGAATTAAGCATTCGGCACTGAGGAATAATCTAGAGCAGCGGTCCCCAACCTTTCTGGCACCAGGGGCCAGTTTCGTGGAAGACAACTTTTCCATGGATGGGGGTGTATGGGGCTTGTCAGGATGGTTCAGGCGGTAACGCGAGCGACGGGGGGCGATGGGGGGGCGGCAGGTGAAGCTTTGCTGGCTCGTCCGCCGCTCACCTCCCGCTGTGCGGCCCGGTTCCTAACAGGCTGCGGACAGGTACCGGTAACACTGTTACTGAGGCACTGGGGGTGGGATCTGCCCTTGCGGTCTTCCACGCACACCCTCACGCAGGCCACCGTGTTATTTTTAGACACTTTGTGAATTATACGGCCCTTCGCCCCTCTGTTACTTTCCCCTTATTTCACAAGCATGCCTTTATGTAGAGTAGAAAAACTTCAAATACAGTAGTTTGTCTCAGGGCGCCCTCTAGCGATGATACCAAAGATCATAATCAAGCAAGTAAATTTACCAAATGCTAAAATGTGACGCTTTGCGTTTAAGCGGTAATCTTCCAAAAAATAATTAAACTCGTTAATATTTCTACTTACGGGAATTCCAACAAGAAATTTTATCTAAATTACAAAGTTTCAAAAACACTTGGCTTAAAGACTAAATCAGGTTAACTATTGGGTTGGCCAAAAAGTTCGTTTGGGTTTTTCCACTAACATCTTACGGGAAGACACAAATGAACTTTTTGGCCAACCCAATATAGGAAAATATAAAAAATAAAGTTATGTAAAACCAACAAAAAGGTGGGGAGATGCAAACTGGACTAACATTTTAAAGGTGACTTCACTTACTAACATCATTTTCCAAAGTTATACTATCTAGTTAGCTTTCACTCCT
Organism: Hyperoodon ampullatus; assembly: GCF_949752795.1. NCBI lineage: Eukaryota > Metazoa > Chordata > Mammalia > Artiodactyla > Ziphiidae > Hyperoodon > Hyperoodon ampullatus. The sequence goes on from NC_136916.1 coordinate 84,862,575, forward strand.
ACTAATCTCATGAACCTGGCTCAATAAAAATTATGCTTTAGAGGCAAATTAATGAGCTAAATTTAAATTTATTTTCTATGATTCTACGTTTTGACTTACTTGTTTCGTTTATTTGCCAATGACTTTCTAACTTTTAGTCCTTCGAGGTAGAGTTGCTTATATTTTTCCAACTCTGCTTTAGTAGAATCTTCTTGAAAAGTTTTCATTTTGGAGAGTTCAGATTCCAGATCTTTAATTCTGAGTTCCATTGGACTTCTTATTGAAGCATTATTATTCTCTCTTAACTGCTCTAAGTTTTCTTGAGATGCTGCTTGTGTCTAAAGTCAAATAAAAACATACATGTTTAAAATAATTATAACCTGAATAATTATAGTATATTTGTTCCCTTTAGTTTTGTGTCAATGATTCAGAGAGCAATTTTAAATGTGAAAAAAAAGCTGAACTTTAAAAATATTTATCATCAATGTAAACTGAGTTAAATCTTAATTATAAAATTAAAGTTGGATCATTCTTATATTCGTACTCATGTAATCTGATAATTCAAAGAATAATAGGATCAATTTTAAAATTTTTAAATTGAACAATACAGCTAAGAATAATCCAAGAGTATAGTACAATTTCTAAATCATAATATTTTTTCATCCTAATAGTTTTGTTTTATACCAGTTGGTCTTAAAAATAAAATGATTCCCTAGTGAGAATCGTTCTGAAAGATCAATTTAGTGAGAATAATGATGGAAACTGAAATATTTAAAGGGAGAAACAAATGCCACCTTCCTTCCAGAAATTTACAAAACAAACTGCTATAAGGGAAGTAGAAGAAACATATAAAGTGTATACATCCGAAATGTAATTTATAGTGAAGTGAATTAAAGCACATTACAGAACAAAAAATTAACCTGTAAAAATAGGTTGACTTCTTTTAATTTTTCTATTATATCCTGTCTTGCTCTTTCTTCAACCTCCCATTTATACTGCTCTACTTGACTGTGTTCTATCATATTCATTTCTATATGACTTCTGAGGTTCACTGCTTCTTGTTCCAACTTCTGTTTATTCTTCTCTAGTTTTTCACATTTCTTTTGCATTACTTTTATAGATAATAACGCCCGTTGAAGAACTTGATTTTTTGCACCCAGATGTAGACATTTTGAAGATGCAGTTTCCAGTTCTGCTGTAAGGTCATCGATCTGCATGAATAAAATAAAATCGCTTGGTAATTAGGGAGGTAAACTGAGAATAGCCTAACTCAAAATCAGTATCAACTTTTAAAATAAATTCAGTTACAATAAAATGGTGTCTGTATTGTAGCGTGTAGGACCTTGAATTACTAAGAAAATGAAGAAAAAAGTTCAAACCACCAAGAGCCACAAATATATATCCTTCACTGTCATCATTGTTACACAAAATTTGCATTTGATTTTATACTTTTATTCTTCTATTGTTTCATGCCTTTCCTCCATAAAATGACTATAAGTCACCTCTTAGTAGAAAGCCTCTTACTCCTTCCCCACCCCCATCTTAACCCTCCATGATTTTTAAAGTTTTAGGGATATCATATTGAGTTATTTAGGGCTGAATTAATAAATGCCTCCCAAAATAAGACTCGGAAAATCAGACTCTAATGAGTCTTGTAAATATGGCTTCTAATGCCATAAGCCTTTTTTCTGAACTACAAATATTTTATGCTAATTTGAATTGCATTCCAAGGAGAAATGCTTCGCAGGGTTAAGGAGAAATCACATCTCCCAGTGTAATAGTTTAGCGAGATGATCCATACATTTTTCTGAACAAAAAAATGCCATTAATTCTTGCAATGCTTTGTTACTTTCCACAGAATAAGAGAACATACTAAACAAAACAAACAAAAAAACTGGCTGGAATTTCAAGGACACTGAGTTGGGAAGAACTACTTCCCTTTAGACAGAATGATTATTTGGTAAGACAAGGCAAGTGGATGTGGTAGTTTAAAAACATGTCTACATGTTTTTAAACTGGTGGCGCAGTGGTTGAGAGTCCGCCTGCCGATGCAGGGGACACGGGCTCGTGCCCCGGTCCGGGAAGATCCCACATGCCGCCGCGGAGCGGCTGGGCCCGTGAGCCATGGCCGCTGAGCCTGCGCGTCCAGAGCCTGTGCTCCGCAACGGGAGAGGCCACAACAGTGAGAGGCCCGCGTACCGCAAAAAAAAAGAAAAAAAAAACCCTTGTCTACAAATTCTTTGACACTTATCTCACGAAATTCTCAGGGCTTCGCAAGACTGTTAATGGAAGCCTGACGGCCCTTGAAGAGGCTGAAGGTGACAGCTTCTAGGCAAGGGAAGAAAATGACACTGCAACCTGGAGGGAGGGGGACTCTAGCTACAAAGCAGCTGAAAGTCAAACTGATGAGAGGGATAAGCTAAAAAAAAAGACTATTAAATATAAAGGATCCAGGATTCATTGGGTTCAATTATCTGTATCCCATTTACAGCATCTCCACATGCCTAAATAATGCTAAAACAGAGAAATAGCTTCTGGACTAAGATCAGATTTAGGGTGCTGCCAGGAAAACATGGTCTAAAGATGAAGCCAAGACTGTACAACCCTTTATTAACACCCTGGAAAGACTTAAGTTGGTGCCTCAAATTCCTTTAAGGATCTTAAAAAAGCATAAGAATTTTAAAGGCATCATCCTACAAAGTTTCCCGTCCTACCGTCCTACAACAGCTTCACAAGAAGCCCAAGGGGAAGAGCTTATCTCAAAAAGATTTGGGAGGGTAGCTTTTCCAATGTCATGAACCCCAATAAAATTCACAGGACATTCAAAGCTTTAAAGAGAACTGTGGTAGCAAAAACACTGCTTGCTAGCTTGGATTAACAGAGACCAAGACAGTACAAAATGAGAAGAGGCCTCTGGGATTTTCTTAGAAGTTCTGTAAGTCCCCCTTCCTCCAGGTTTCAGTGTCATTTTCTTCCCTTGCTGGCTTGAGAAACACTACTCAGATGCAAACACAGGTCATTTCTTATGAAAAGGACAGAACAAAGAGCTCAGAGGGCACAGCAAAGGAGAATCACTTCCATGGTCGGGACTAAGTCCTAATCACAGAGCTGGCAGCAGATATCAGGCTGTATTGCAGAACCGCTATGGACCAGCATGTCTTCCATTTTACATTTCTGAATGGAGGAGTCTTTAGCAGTTTAACAGAATGTTGGGTATGTGGGTGGCAGAAAATTTGTCCCTTTAGTTCTCAAGTCTTCGTACTGAGAAGATTGGTACTCAAGGGTCTACACTCTAGAAACCACACACAGGAGCCTCATCCCCATCCGTACCTGGTGAAAGATGGTAAGATCCTGGACTCAAGCCGGAGCCTGACACCGTAACAATTGAGACTTGTTGGGGAACTGAGTAGGGATAAGTGTATTCTTCATGTGGAAGGAATATAAAAATTGTGGCCAGTGGGTAGATTATGCTGGTTTTTAAATGTATCCATAAGTTTTTGAAAAACATTATCCCATAAAAAAAGGTAGACTATGGGCCAAGCATAAGTGACTTATTCCTAATGAACAGAATATGGTGAAAGAGATGCTGTGTGAATTGCAAGGCGAGGTTAGACAAGGCAACACAGCTTCTGCCTGGCTCTTAACCTTGGAACCCAGCCCCATGTTGTTAGGAAGCTCAGGCCACAAAGAGAGCCTAGGTGTTCAGGGTAGGTGTTCCAACTGAGGGGAAGAGAGGCCAGCTGTCCTGGCTATGCTTTTCCTAAGTATAGATTGTGAACAAAATAAACATTGCTTATTTTAGCTACTAAACTTTGAGGAGATTTTTAGGAAAAAACAGATAGAAAAGTGGATGAAAAAAAAGAGATAATAAGAAACATAACTTAGACACAGTAGAAATTGGTTTCCTATAAACTGGAATCTAATAAATGTTGAGATTAATTTAAAATGACAAACAATGTTGATGAGAAGAAGCAGATAACTAGAAGAAAGACCTAAGAACTATTCAGGAGGAAGTTTTGGGCAGGTTCCCTTCACTTACAATTTCTTACAAATAGGCAGGTATGCCTCTTCAGAATTTCCCCTCAAGTTTGAAGATAAGGAAGATTGGTAAGCAAGGAGACATATGAAGTATAATAGTTGAAAAACAACTAGAAATCGTCAGTTTAATTACCAAAATCAGACTTTTTTACCTCATCTCAATTAACTGAAATTCTAAGGGATAGGCAACTTTGAATATTTATTAATCTAGGACTCAATCTTCATTGTCCTTTCCTCAGAGAGGAAATAAAACATCATGGAAGCATTTTTAATCTTCTCAACAGTAAAACAAATGGAGTGTCCTTTGGCAGTATATAATTAAATACAATTTTTCCTTTACCTTACTTAAAGCTTGTTTGTAAGGGAAGGTAGGATATCTCATTTTTACATTGTACCACAGTGCTTCTCTATATCATACAAACTGGCTTTGAAATTTTGAAATTCAAATTACTAATCTATTATTTGTCCCAGATAAATTATTACCTTTTTAAAAAAAATTATTTCATTTATTATATTTATTTTTGGCTGTGTTGGGTCTTCGTTGCTGTGCACAGGCTTTCTCTAGTTGCGGCAAGCAGGGGCTACGCTTTGTGGAGGTGCACAGGCTTCTCATTACGGTGGCTTCTCTTGTTGTGGAACACGGGTTCTAGGTGCATGGGCTTCAGTAGTTGTGGCACACAGGTTCCACAGCTGTGGCTTGCGGGCCCTAGAGTGCAGGCTCAGTAGTTGTGGCACATGGGCTTAGTTGCTCCATGGCATGTGGGATCTTCCCGGACCTGGGCTCGAACCATTGTCCCCTGCATTGGCAGGCAGATTCTTAACCACTGCACCACCAGGGAAGCCCTACCTAGTTTTTAACAGCTATACTCTTAAAAATTTTTCTTTGGATGGGATGAAATAGTTATTCTATTCATTATGTGTTAAGCTATAAAGTACAGCTATGCATCTCTTTCTTTTTCAATCCAAGAAGGTAGATACAGGGAACTGTGTTTCTGAGAATGCAGGATCTATGTCAAGAACAAGATCAGCATGAGTGTTATACACAAGAACCACATCAAAAGATGATTTAATTGTGAATTGCAACATGATGGCTTAGAGAGACTTCCAAAGAGGAAAGCTGACAGCCCAGACTTAATCTTCTCCTAGATGGTGAAACCTATGGATGAGTCTATGAATTATAATGAGCTAAACATAATGAAGCAGATAGCAGACGAAGTCAGCAGATCTCGTGACCAAGATTTGATGGAAACTGGAGTGAAGTGGGAGGCACTGGGTGAGAGACTAAAGGTCTGAATGGAGGGAGAAAAAAAGGAATGGACTTTACCTTTGTAAACCTACTTCCCATTGTGTCATGGGGTTAGTGAGGCATAAGCTGGCCACAGGTTCCTTCAAGAGGCAAAAAACCTCCATGGAAGTAGAGTTAAAGACATTCCACTACATTGACTTTTTATTATTACATAAAACAACTGGTAAGATGCAAGATGACGAAGAAAGAATTCTCATAAAATCTGACTTGATACTGGCATAGGACAGACATATAGATCAATGCGTTACCATTGAGGATGTAAAAGGAAAGCCCCACATTTACGGCCAACTGATTGTAAGAGTGCCAAATAATTGAATGAGACAAGAATAGTCTTTTTAAGAAATGGTACTGGGACAACAGAATATCCACATACAAAAGAATAAAATTAGACCTCTACCTCATACCATATGTAGAAATTAAGTCAATATGCAAGAGCTAAAACTACAAAATTCTTAGAAGAAAACACAGGTGTTTATCTTCATGACTGGATTTGGCAATTTTTAGATATGACACCAAAAGACAAAAATCGACTAACTGAACTTCATCAATATTAAAGACTTCCGTGTTTTGAAGGACACCATCAAGAAGGGGAAAGGGCAAGCTCCTGAGTGAGAGAAAATACTTGAAAATCCTATATCCGATCGAAGATTTGTATCTAGGATACAAAAAGAACTCTTACAATTCAATAATAAAAAGACAATCCAACTTAAAAATGGGCAAAAAGTTGAATAGACAGTTCTTCAAAGAAGATACACAGATAGACAATAAGCACATGAAAAGTGCCTCAACGTTATTAGTCAACAGCACAATGCAAATCAAAACCACAAGAGATGCCACTTCACACCTACAAGGATGGCTATAATCAGAAAGACAGGTAATGACAAGTGTTGGCGGGCATGTAGAGAAATTGGAATGCTTACACACTTTGGATAAAAATGTAAAATGGTGCAGCCACTCTGGAAAACAGTACGGCAGTTCCTCAAAAGTTTAAACAGAGTTACCATATGATACAGCAATTCCATTCATAAGTATATTCCAAAAAGAAATGAAAAAAATATGTACACACTGGAACTTGGACATGAACGTTCATAGCAGCATTATTAACAATAGCCAAAAAAGTGGAAACAACCCAAAGGTCCATCAACTGATGAATGGATAAATAAAATGTGGTATGTCCATACAAATGAGTATTATTCAGCAATAAAAAGAAAGTATTGATCCACGCTACAAAACAGATGTACCTTAAAAATATTATGCTGAATGAAAGAAGGCAGTCACAAAGGACCCCATATTCTGTGATTCCACTGACATGAAATATCCAAAATAGGCAAATCTATCGAAACAGGGAGTACAGTCGTGGTACTAGGGCTGGGAATAGGAGGAAGGGAAAACTGGCACAGGGTGATGGCTAAAAAGTACAGCGTTTCTTTTTAGGGTGATGACAATGGTCTAAAATTGATTGTGGTGATAACTGTATAACTCTTTGAATATATTAAAAGTCACTGAATTGTACAGTTTAAATGAGTGGACTGCATGGTATGTTCATTATATTTCAATAAAGCTGTCACCAAAAAATAATGGATGCTTTGGGGTAATGGTGTGCTGCTCAGCTTCAGATCACTAGCCATGGTTCAAGACACAGTCAACAGTGTGCCCTTTTTATGGAAAAATTATATAGGAAAAAGCTGTCTTTTTTACTGGTATCAAGTCTAAAAAATTAAGAGACAAATCTATGTTTCACTGCTCAAAGCATGGAGTGATTTATATTTCCCCCAATTAAGTGACTTCTGGGTCCCAAAACTGATTAAAAATTACCTTATGTTTTAGCATATTAATCTGAATATCCATTTCACTTTGACTGGTTTTTAACTCTCCATGGAAACTAAGCTCTCCATTTTCATATTCATTTAAATTCCTTCTTGGCATTTTTAAGAGTTTCTTAAGTCTGTAGAAATGCATAGAATGAATAAGTCAAGTTCTTTAAGAGTAGATAATTAATAACTATTTAAACAGATATATGTTCTATCATATAAAATAAACTCTATAAATTATAATCCTGTCTCATCTGTTCTAATCTAATATGGTTTGAAAGCATAATAACTAAATTATAATCTTAGCTAAACAATATGAAGAAAAATTTTATGACACATGCTAAGTAAAGAGTTAATATAGTATGTGTATACATATATTATACGGTTCTTATAAGGAAGCTGTTATTAGTATCCATTTTTAGTATGTTAATATGAAATACTAACTTATTATTAAATACTAGTTATAAACCAGACATCAGTATCCAAGCTGAAGAAGAAGAGCATATCATAGATGAATGTTTTGAAAAGAAACAAAAAGACATTTTGGTACCTACTGACCACAGCCTCTACAAGAAGCAAAGAAATAACACACAAAAAAAATCGACACTCACTCAAAATAGAAAAAGAAACAAGAAAGGAAAATCTTTGGAGTCTGAGTTGACGGAGAAAAAACCAGGCTGAGCTTCATAAAAAAGGAAATCAGCAGAGAGAGAATGTGTACCAGTCTCTTCAAGCTGTTTTAAGAGATCTAGAAATCTTGCCCAGCACAATGTTAACAAAATGCCAAGCAATGTAGAGAAAATTAAATGAGAGAAAAATACTAATGAGAATCAGGGAAGAACCATAAGTACAATACCAAAATCCACAGATGCTCAAGTCCTCCTAAGCACATACTCCTGTATACTTTAAATCATCTCTAGATCACTTATAATACCTAATACAAGGTAAGTGCTATGTAAATAGTTATAAATACAATGTAAATAAATTCTATGGAAATAGTTGCCACCTGAGGCCAATCCAAGTTTTGCTTTTGGGAACTGTCTGGAATTTTTTCCCCCTGAATACCTTCAATCTGAGGTTGGTTGAATCTGCGGATGCTGAGGGCTAACTGTGCTCAGCAAATAACCAGAAAGGAAGCCATGTGGAGGCATCACAGACATTGGGAAACACTCTTATTATTATTTTTTTTAATCTGAGTGGTCAAAACATGATCATTAATTTTAGTATTCTTTAAGTCATACATATGTTTTTGTATGTATATTTTAGAACTAAACTTTTAGAGCAGAAAGAAAATATAAGCAAAATCAAGATAGTTTTTGATGTTGTTAAACAGTGACACAAATAGGTTTTTAGATATTAAAATACTTGAACGCTGAAGGGGAAGAACACAACTAAAAGAAGGCAGGATTACCCAAAAAGAGCAAAGATATCTTGCAGACATAAAAATTCAAGGTAGATGATGAAGAGCAGAGTGACATTACTATATGCAAGGCACACTGTTGTTATTGTTTTAGAAATCATTAAAGAGGAACTGTAGTACTGGGGCACTCAAAACAGTTTCAGATTGTGCTGTGAGTTTCTAAAGTAAACTTTTAAATAGGATGGATGATTTAAGTATGAATATACACATATAAAATGAATTTGTATCTAAGGTTTTAATAAAACAAAATTATAGTTAAATCAATTAATTGTTGAAATTATCAGAAATATTAAAATCTTACCTAGTAATCTCTTTTTCTAATTCACTATTTTTCTTCATTACTCGATCCAAACTATATTCCAGAGACTGTTTTAACTCAATATATTTCTTTAATTGCTCCTTTTCATCCTCAAAAAAAATTTTTTAAATTATTTTTTAAAACCTAGAGACTTACTCTTCTTTCTTAAAAATATTACTTCTCATGAGTTCATGAGTAATATACGTTTATAGTGAAACAGTTTATAAACCTGATGCCAATAAGGACAGATTTCAAAAATAATGACTTTTCTTGAAACAGCTTATATTGATTTTTCATTTTCATCATTTCATCATTTTTCTAGAATTTAAATTGCCAAAATTTATTTGTTAAAAACAGACGTTTTGGGACCTCCCTGGTGGCATGGTGGATAAGACTCCATGCTCCCAATGCAGGGGGCCTGGGTTCAATCCTTAGTCAGAGAACTAGATCCCACATGCAGGCCGCAACTAAGAGGTTGCATGCCACAACTAAGGAGCACACCTGCTGCAACTGGGGAGCCCGCCTGCTGCAACCAAGACTTGGAGCAACCAAATAATAATAATAATAATAAATAAATAAGTAAATAAATAACCCAGAGGTTTTTACACGTTAGTGAAAGTTTTTTAAGGAGTGGTTATATTTACGTTTTAGTTTCTAAAGATGCCCTAGAAACATTTTCATCAGTGGTTTAAGATATTCCAGGTCTTGTTAAATCACATCTTATTAATATAATCTTTGAAAAATTCCAACACAAGATAAAGCCTTTCATTCTCTGTAAGCATTCTTCCATAGGTTTCAATTTCTCCATTTCTATTAACAATTCTTCTCTTTAAATAAAGTTTAAGTCTTCTATACACTAAATAAAAATGTAACTTCGGGCTTCTCTGGTGGCGCAGTGGTTGAGGGTCCACTTGCTGATGCAAGGGACACGGGTTCGTGTCCCGGTCTGGGAAGATTCCACATGCCACAGAGTGGCTGGGCCCGTGAGCCATGGCCGCTGATCCTGCGCGACCGGAGCCTGTGCTCGGCAACGGGAGAGGCCGCAACAGTGAGAGGCCCGCGTACCGCAAAAAAAAAAAAAACAAAAGTAACTTCTTCTTGATTCTTGTAGCTTTTTCTCTCATCTTTTTTCTCCCTCACCCCCGCTACTGGACTCTTACATTGTTTTTTTAATTAATTAATTAATTTTATTTATTTATTTTTGGCTGTGTTGGGTCTTTGTTGCTGCGTGCGGGCTTTCTCTACTTGTGGTGAGCAGGGGCTACTCTTCGTTGTGATGCATGGGCTTCTCATTGCAGTGACTTCTCTTGTTGCAGAGCATGAGCTCTAGGCACATGGGCTCAGTAGTTGTGGCTTGCGGGCTCTAGAGCGCAGGCTCAGTAGTTGTGGTTCACAAGCTTAGTTGCTCGGCGGCACGTGGGATCTTCCCGGAACAAGGCTCGAATCTGCATTGGCAGGTGGATTCTTAACCACTGCACTACTAGGGAAGCCCTGGACTCTTACATTCTTTTTTTTTTTAATCAAAAAGTTTATTTCTTCTTTTTTTAATTTTTATTTTATTTTTCTTTTTGCTTTATAACAAATTTACTCAGTTATACATATACATATGTTCCCATATCCCCTCCCTTTTGCGTCTCCCTCCCACCCTCCCAATCCCACCCCTCCAGGCGGTCACAAAGCACCGAGCTGATCTCCCTGTGCTATGCGGCTGCTTCCCGCTAGCTATCTACCTTACATTTGGTAGTGTATATATGTCCATGCCGCTCTTTCACTTTGTCACAGCTTACCCTTCCCCCTCCCCATATCCTCAAGTCCATTCTCTAGTAGGTCTGTGTCTTTATTCCTGTCTTACCCCTAGGTTCTTCATGACATTTTCTTTTCTTAAATTCCATATATATGTGTCAGCATACAGTATTTGTCTTTCTCTTTCTGACTTACTTCACTCTGTATGACAGGCTCTAGGTCCATCCACCTCATTACAAATAGCTCAATTTCATTTCTTTTTATGGCTGAGTAATATTCCATTGTATATATGTGCCACATCTTCTTTACCCATTCATCCGATGATGGACACTTAGGTTGTTTCCATCTCCGGGCTATTGTAAATAGGGCTGCTATGAACATTTTGGTGCATGTCTCTTTTTGAATTATGGTTTTCTCAGGGTATATGCCCAGTAGTGGGATTGCTGGGTCATATGGTAGTTCTATTTGTAGTTTTTTAAGGAACCTCCATACCGTTCTCCATAGTGGCTGTACCAATTCACATTCCCACCAGCAGTGCAAGAGTGTTCTCTTTTTTCCACACCCTCTCCAGCATTTATTGTTTCTAGATTTTTTGATGATGGCCATTCTGACTGCTGTGAGATGATATCTCATTGTAGTTTTGATTTGCATTTCTCTAATGAGTAAAGATGTTGAGCATCCTTTCATGTGTTTGTTGGCAGTCTGTATATCTTCTGTGGAGAAATGTCTATTTAGGTCTTCTGCCCATTTTTGGATTGGGTTGCTTTTTTTTTTTGTTATTGAGCTGCATGAGATGATTATAAATTTTGGAGATTAATCCTTTGTCAGTTGCTTCATTTGCAAATATTTTCTCCCATTCTGAGGATTGTCTTTTGGTCTTGTTTATGGTTTCCTTTGCTGTGCAAAAGCTTTGAAGTTTCATTAGGTCCCATGTGTTTATTTTTGTCTTTATTTCCATTTCTCTAGGAGGTGGGTCAAAAAGGATCTTGCTGTGATTTATGTCATAGAGTGTTCTGCCTATGTTTTCCTCTAAGAGTTTGATAGTGTCTGGCCTTACATTTAGGTCTTTCATCCAGTTTGAGCTTATTTTTGTGTATGGTGTTAGGGAGTGATCTAATCTCATACTTTTACATGTCCCTATCCAGTTTTCCCAGCACCACTTATTGAAGAGACTGTTCTTTCTCCACTGTACATTCCTGCCTCCTTTATCAAAGATAAGGTGACCATATGTCCGTGGGTTTATCTCTGGGCTTTCTATCCTGTTCCATTGATCTATCTTTCTGTTTTTGTGCCAGTACCATACTGTCTTGATTACTGTAGCTTTGTAGTATAGTCTGAAGTCAGGGAGCCTGATTCCTCCAGCTCCATTTTTCTTTCTCAAGATTGCTTTGGCTATTCGGGGTCTTTTGTGTTTCCATACAAATTGTGAAATTTTTGGTTCTAGTTCTGTGAAAAATGCCAGTGGTAGTTTGATAGGGATTGCATTGAATCTGTAGATTGCTTTGGGTAGTAGAGTCATTTTCACAATGTTGATTCTTCCAATCCAAGAACATGGTACATCTCTCCATCTATTTGTATCATCTTTAATTTCTTTCATCAGTGTCTTATAATTCTCTGTATACAGGTCTTTTGTCTCCTTAGGTAGGTTTATTCCTAGATATTTTATTCTTTTTGTTGCAATGGTAAATGGGAGTGTTTCCTTGATTTCACTTTCAGATTTTTCATCATTAGTATATAGGAATGCCAGAGATTTCTGTGCATTAATTTTGTATCCTGCAACTTTACCAAATTCATTGATTAGCTCTAGTAGTTTTCTGGTAGCATCTTTAGGATTCTCTATGTATAGTATCATGTCATCTGCAAACAGTGACAGCTTTACTTCTTCTTTTCCGATTTGGATTCCTTTTATTTCCTTCTTTTCTCTGATTGCTGTGGCTAAAACTTCCAAAACTATGTTGAATAAGAGTGGTGAGAGTGGGCAACCTTGTCTTGTTCCTGATCTTAGTGGAAATGGTTTCAGTTTTTCACCATTGAGAATGATGCTGGCTGTGGGTTTGTCATATATGGCCTTTATTATGTTGAGGAAAGTTCCCTCTATGCCTACTTTCTGCAGGGTTTTTATCATAAATGGGTGTTGAATTTTGTCGAAAGCTTTCTCTGCATCTATTGAGATGATCATATGGTTTTTCTCCTTCAATTTGTTAATATGGTGTATCACGTTGATTGATTTGCGTATATTGAAGAATCCTTGCATTCCTGGAATAAACCCCACTTGATCATGGTGTGTGATCCTTTTAATGTGCTGTTGGATTCTGTTTGCTAGTATTTTGTTGAGGATTTTTGCATCTATGTTCATCAGTGATATTGGCCTGTAGTTTTCTTTCTTTGTGACATCCTTGTCTGGTTTTGGTATCAAGGTGATGGTGGCCTCGTAGAATGAGTTTGGGAGTGTTCCTCCCTCTGCTATATTTTGGAAGAGTTTGAGAAGGATAGGTGTTAGCTCTTCTCTAAATGCTTGACAGAATTCGCCTGAGAAGCCATCTGGTCCTGGGCTTTTGTGACTCTTACATTCTTTAACGCATGGTCTCATCCATAATTCATCTTTCATCACTTATCTCATCCATAATTCATCTTTCATCACTTATTCTTTTACACTAAATTGACTTTCAATCTTGTAACTCCACTAAAAGTTTTGAGGGTCATCAAGAACCGTTTCTTCTTCAGTCCTTACCCTGCTTCACTTCTCAGCAGCAATCGCGAACATGACCACACTCTGCCTCTGCTCCTCTGAGCCCACCTCAGTCTGAATGACAGTAACCCTTGATGTTCAGTCCTTGACCCTTTCTAATCCTCTTTCTAAATTCTCTCAGGGCTCCTTACATCTCAAGGCTTCGTACCAGATTCCCTAACCTGCCTTTCCAGCCTTGACCCCTTTGCTGAGATCACCTGTAATTTTCTCTCCCCCTTCTTGCTCCTCATAGACAACATCCTCAGCCACACTCATGAGCCATTACTCAGTGTGGATTATCCTTGTACAGAGCTATTCTTGGACACCTTATGTTTATTCTTATTGGTGTTACTTTGAGTGTAGTGTTATTTTCTAATCTTGGGGGGCAGCCTCACCCTTAGGATGTTGACCAGCATACTTTGTCTTTATTTTTTTTTATAATGCGAAAGTTTTTCACAAGGATCAGATTATCAATTATTTGCCCTTGTTTTCTTTTTTCTTTTTTTTTTTTTGGCTGCATTGGATCTGCGTTGCTGCGTGTGGGCTTTTTCTAGTTGAGGTAAGTGGGGGCTTCTCTTCACTGTGGTGCATGGTCTTCTCACTGCAGTGGCTTCTCTTGTTGCAGAGCACAGGCTCTAGGAACGTGGGTTGCAGTAGTTGCAGCACATGGGCTCAGTAGTTGTGGCTCGCAGGCTCTAGAGTGTAGGCTCAGTAGTTGTGGTGCATGGGCTTAGTGGCTCCCCGGCATGTGGGATCTTCCCGGACCAGGAATCAAACCCATGTCCAATGCACTGGCAGGCGGATTCCTAACCACTGCACCAGGGAAGTCCCTGCCCTTGTTTTCTTTTGAATAATTTCCTATTCCATAGAGACCTGACCTTATGGAAGTCTTCTGACACTCCTTTCAGGTGAATACTCAACTATAGTGTTTGGAGTCTTGAGTCAGCTAGAGCTCTCTCTTCTTCCCAGACCAGATTCTTCATCTCAACACTGTGCTGACCATATATCTTAACTCAGGTTGGCTCTGGCCTGGGGATTCCTGAGGTGAGAACTTTAGGAGAAGCCAGGGCTACTGACTGAGTTGGTGGAAAGCTCTCTCATTAAATTTTTGATTTGTGTAGACCTTAAAGTGGTCAATAATTCTATGTCATAATCCTAACTCATTTCTATAGGAATCTACAGAAAATCCCTCATTATTTTTTTTAATACGCTTAATCAGTGTGGGGTATCCTTACAAAATTTTCAATTTCTGATACCCGAATAGATTTGTTTGACAATGTAAGGGGACATCTGGCACTCTCATTCACATGACACTCCTTTTGTCAACATATTGTATTGTTACTTGTATGAAAAGTATGCTAATACAATGTGACTAATGCATATCAAGTCTAGAAAAAATAATTTTCAATGTTTCTTTGAACACAAGAAGGGCCAGTCAATAGAATGTTCTAGTCCCCCTGACAGGTATATCTGTATAATGACACTGCATGAATCTAACTATTGTGATGGAAAGAAACGAGTTGGTAGGTGCATCTACCTCATCCCTCCAACTTAGGGTTCACAATAGAATCTTCTGATTTTTAAATCATAGGTAGCTTCCCCTAAAAAGGAGAGTATAAATGGCAGGAGAATCCCTTTCTGCTTGGTAAATAGTTACATAGCTTTCACTATACATTGATAAATTGGAATCCTGGATTACACATCAGTCTTTTCTGAGACTGGCTGTTACACCTTTGAAAGGCTGATTAACTCAAGTGTCTGGGAGAAAAATTGTTCCTGAACTTGCTATGCTAGGAGCACCTGTTACTATGTAAGGCCCTGATTGAGCAGCCATTTCTACTTTTTCACTGGCATCTCTTTTCTTTTTTTAAAGAAAAAAGGGGGACTTCCCTGGAGGTCCAGTGGTTAAGACTTTGCCTTCCAATGCAGGAAGTTTGATCCCTGGTCAGGGAGCTAGGATCCCACATGCCTCCTGGCCAAAAAACCAAAACATAAAACAGAAGCAGTATTGTATCAAATTCAATAAAGACTTGAAGAATGGTCCACATCAAAAAAATCTTTAAAAAATAAAGTAAAATATAATCCAAGAAAGGAAAAAATACATTCCTTTCAGAAAAATGCTTGCATAGTGACCTAGTATTCCTTCTTGATAAAGAAAATGAACTACAACATTAAAAGTAATTCATTCTCAAAATAGCAGTGGAGGGTTTAGATTACAAGGGAAGTTCAGAATTCTAGATCAAATCATTACTCAAATTTCTGGACTCAAACAGATATTTGTGTACCACTGTTCATAGCAGCATTATTAACAATAGCCAGAAGGTGGAAAAATCACAGTGTTCATTGACAGATGAATGAATAAACAAAATGTGGTATATATAAAATATTGCTTTTGGACTGTCACCATCTTTTTAATTAAAGTCTTACTATAAAAATCAATTTTATTATTTCAGTCAACTTCCTCTACAAAGAGGAATTATGCTACCAGTAGCAAGTAGTATCAATATAAAAATAAACTCTTTTATCAATGAGACTTTTCATATTGTCCAAAATATTCTTATATATTACTAGTAAAAAAATTAAAATTCCTTTTCAGCATGACAGAAATTAACAGATTGACTTACTGAACTTGTACTTAACAGGTTTTTCTGAAGCTCTTCAATTTTGTCCGCTTGCTTTTTGACTGTAGCTTTTAACTTGGCATTTTCAATTTCAAGCCTAAAATGCATATTTTAAAATTATTATTCTCACACATAGATTTTAAAATACCACACAGTTTCTGAACAAACACCTGCAGGTTCAATTACATACGTTCTAAGAATTTTGAAAAGTAGATGATTTGGCAATTGTGCCGTTTTCTAGTTGTGTTCTGTGGATAATGTGAAAAATTTAGAAATAATGGAGAAAAATTATGCATTTCAAAATAGCTCAAAGCTGAAATGTTTACCCAGCTTCACAATGATGTATTTATTGTCATAACTGATATAATTCTCATACTATACTGCTTATCTGCTCTATACTTATACTAAGTTATTTTCTGTGCTGCTTTAAATTGTACTTTTGGATGTGATCCTGCGTCTTCTCAGCACATCTCATGGCCTCTGTACGTCGATCCTGTGCTTCTTGCAACTAAAAGGAGAAAAAATTTTTTTAAATTACTGATAATCTAGCAAATCCGCCATCATCTGTTTTTATGTCTTTCATCTGCATATTGTTTATGGCTACTTTCCTGCTGCAACAGCAGAGTTGAGTTGCTACAACAGACACCTTGTGAACCACAAAGCCTAAAATATTTACTATCTGGCCCTTTACAAGTTACTGACCTCTAGTACTAAACCACAACATCATTCATGTTTTAAATTATATTTTATCAAATAAATACACAAATTTATAAATTGGCCAAATGGGGAAAGACATTTATATTTTTTACTCCACGCTCTATACCAACTATAATTTTAAATATCCACATATGTGAATGACCACAGCTCTTCCAGTGATTATGAACGTTCATACTACAAACTACTGTTGGTGACAACCAGATGCTTCAGAGACTAGTGTGAGAGGTAGTATCTACACAGGAGCCAGAATGCATGGGTCTGAGTCCCAATTCCACGAGTTATTTGCTGTATGTCCTTGAGCAAATTACTTAAATTTTCTGTGTCTCAGTTTCTCCAGCCGTAAAATGAAGATAATAATAGCACTGGCCTCACTGGGATGTCGGGAAGATTAAATTGGGGGGGGGGGGTATACATAACTTATTTAGAAAAGTACGTGGCACATAGTAAATGCTAAGTGTTTACAATCAGAATTATTACTATTGCTGTATTTTATGTTCTAAACAATTTGATATTTTAGGCAGATGGCATGCCAACAGAAGTGGTCTCCTGTACAAGTCACACTGAAATCATTCTCCATACCATTGAAATTGGCAGTAAAGAGGGAGCATGAGGACCAGAATGTATGTGCCCAGTACTTCAAAAACTTTCACTGATTCCACTAGTCCTTTTTTCCACTTACAATAATTTATAACTTACTTCCTCTCTGTACTACTCAGTGGGCAGTGATCATGGACTAATAAGCAAATAGCACCTCCTGGATTGAGTGGTACATAACTTACATGACCATCAGAGGAAGGGTTAAGTCACTGGCTTGGAAATATCACCCTACTGTTAAATCAAAGTTCTGAATCAATTCACTCCCAGCAACTGTTTATGTCTAGAAAGTACTTGGATGAGAAAATTAAGGTTATGTGGTATGGATATCGGAGAAGCTATCCACAGAGCTTTACAGTTGGTGAAATGCTATCAATGTGAAAATCCCCAGTTCTGGCTGCATAATGAAGGAAGGCAAATTTAGAT
The DNA here is from genome assembly GCF_949752795.1 of Hyperoodon ampullatus. Classification (NCBI taxonomy): domain Eukaryota; kingdom Metazoa; phylum Chordata; class Mammalia; order Artiodactyla; family Ziphiidae; genus Hyperoodon; species Hyperoodon ampullatus. The sequence goes on from NC_136916.1 coordinate 84,880,256, forward strand.
TTTTTTTTCCAGAGTGAGGGGAAAAAAAAAGAGCATTTAATTGAACAATTCTCCTCTATTAGATTAAGAGCTTTTAATTGTATATTTAATTGCTTAAAATACATTTTAATAAAAGATTATAGCAATATCTCCAAGAAAAAGTTATTGGTATGGTATAAAGTACTTAATTGTATCCCAGCAACTGTTAAGCTAAAATATTTTCAAGTTATGCAAGACAGGTGCCGTGCATATCAATAAATATTCCCTGTTAGACAAATTTATACTTAGACGAGATTCTCTCTCATGAAAAAAATTAAAACAGTGTAAAATTAAGGGCTAAACTCTTCTTCACAGACTAGATGACAGGGTCAATGAGAGCTAGGACAGTCAGAGAGAGAGCTTCATGGAGAAGACTGGGGGCCAGGTCTGAATAAATGGAGGATTAGGCAGGAGGAAAAGAAACTGTAAAGACAGAAAGGACAGCATGAGTAAAGGCCAAGAAAAGGTGAAATCAGCCAATTAACTCAGAGGATAAAACCCAACAGCAGGGAGATAAAAATTATGTCCACACAGTAACTTGTAAATGACTGTTCACAGCAGCATTATTAACAGCCCAAAGGTGGAAATAACCCAAAGGCCCATCAACTGATGAATGGATGAACGGCTTAGCCACATAACGTGCTGTTCGACAACATACAGAAATGGAAGTACTGATATGCGCTATAACATGGATGAATCTCGAAAATGCTACGTCAAATGAGAAAAGCTAATCACAAAGGACCACATACTGTGTGATTCCATTTATATGAAATACCCAGAATAGGCACATCTACAGAGACAGAGATTAGACTGGTGGTTGCTGGGGCTGTGGGAGATGGGGGCCATGGGTGACGGCTAAGGGACGCAGGGTTTTCCTTTGGGGGTGATGGAGATGCTCTATAATTGATGCCAAGTGCACGACTCTCTGAATATACAAGGAGAGATTGAACTACACATTTTAAATGGGTGAATTATATGATATGTGAATTATCTCAATAGTTTTCTTAAAAATACAATGGCAGGATCTAGATAATTTTCTTAATTTTCTATTTGGGGTATACATACTATACACGATCTGAGTATCTCTACGCTTTTACAATATATCTAAAATAAAAAGAAAATGAAGGCATTGCCTAACTTCAACTGGTTTGTATAATGACCTTTCTGCACAAGTTATTCGGAAATCCATGAAATAAATATACACAGATACTATATCCATTCCCGAAAGTGAAGATGAAAAATGACAATTTTATGGAACATTCCATTAAACATTATCCTCTGATTTTATCTGGCTTGCTTCATCATGGTAGTAGGGATATCACTAAAAAATACTGTTTAATAGAAAAAAAAAGTCTCTCAACTTCTGTGAGGAATCACGCACAATTCTCAAGTTTCCTAAGGGTAAATATTGTAAGAAAAAATATATAATGCAAACGGCAGGATGAAAGTCAGAGTTTAAGAAACAAGTGCATTATAAAGATAACAAAATTGTAATAAATTTACTTTTAACGAAAATACAAAAGAAAGCCGTCCATGAAAATCAGTGTCCTAAAACACTTTATCCTATACATTAAGTATTGACACGTTAAATTTCATACATACCTGACTTGTGACTTGACGTAATTTTTTCTTTAAATCCTGTGCCTCATCTTCTAAATTAGTACGATAACGTGACGTGGCCTCCAGTGAAGCCTCTGACATAGATTGCTTTTTTAGGGTATCAGCCAGTTCTTGTTGAAGTTGTCTCACAAGTGCCTAATAAGATACTCTGTCACTGATTTTATAAATTACCTTATTATTAAGTTATGTTAATAATAGATAATTCCAACCTATGTACTTTGAAAACTATCACCAGAGACATCAATTTGTCTCCTTCTTCTTGTATGTGCACCTTCCTGCTCACTGAATTTGGTTTAAGACACAGAAGGTGTTACCCTCCGGCCTTACCGCTATTAAGTTACTTAGACAATGGATTCAGTCCCACTATCCACTCCCCACCCTTCCCGATCAATTTGCTGATCTTGAGGACCTCCTCAAGTCTCAGAAAGAAATGGGTGTGTAGGTGGGACGAGTGGTGGGAACATCTTCCCTCTTCTCTACTGGAGGCTTCCATTAACTTCAGAGATCCTCACATATTCAATCCAGTGCTCAATAGATTCCTATCTCAGAATTAAAATGAGGTCATTCCCATTTTAATTCCTAGAATTAAAATGAGACCTTCAGGGCCTCCCTCTGCCTCCTGATAGCAGCCCCTATGACCCTGTCCCACACCTTATTCCTGCTACTCATGAATCTGCCACCCCTCACTAGTCTAAAAATGGGAGTCCAATGCCAAATTAATAAGTCACAGAGAGCTACAATTCTCTTTGTATTGGACAGATTTATATCCAAATGATAGTAGCTGAGCCTTGAAATGAGAATTATGAGCAAATTATTTGTAAAAATGTTCCAAGTAAATTATAAATAGAAGTGGGAAGATTAAAGCAAGTATAGTTTTGCTAAAGCTCACTACTTTAATCCCAAATTATGATTTAATGAAAAGTAGATGCCTTTAAAGAGTTGAGAGGTCATAAGAATACATGGTTTGAGGCTGAACTATTTCCCAAATTAATTCAAATTGACATGAAGAAAAATAAAATTATATCAACTAAAAAGTTATGACAAGCTACTGAAGGAAAAGTACTATGAGATATGGCATCAACACATCAGTTCATTAGGGAAATCTGGAATTGACTGTCAAGGTAATACACACAATTGAACCTTAATTTCAAAATAATTCATTTTAGATCTGAGCGTTTCATTTATCTGCTTCATCATGATACTAAAATGTGGTGACATAAAGATTAAAATTATTATCTTAGCAGTAGAAGAGTAAATTACTAATACCTGTCTATACCCATTAACAATTTATAACTTAATCTCTTAAAATTTCATAGGTGACACAATGTCTCTACTCAAAGTAAAGTACCTCTCAGGTCTAATTCTTTATTTGCTGGATACAAGGTATGCTTTTTGGCTGATTTACAGTCTATAGATTTATAGTCTATATATTATTTATATTCAACTAGATTCAACATTTAGCCATAATCAAAATCACTTTGAATTTTCTTTCAGGAAGTCTGAGAATTATTTCTCTTCTTGGATACTTACTTCTCTTTCTGTTTTCTCATTTTCATACTGATACATTCTCTCTTTTAAATGATTACATTCATTGATTAACTCCTTGTTCCTTTCCTCCAGCATCAGACCTTGTTTTTCACTTTCAGCTTGAAGTTTTTTCACAATCTCCTGAAACTGGTCTTGGATGTTAATTACTGTCTTCTCTCTACTGTCGGCTTTGTTTTGCGCATCATCCAGTTGCTGTCTGAGCAATATGTTTTCACTCTGGAGTTGAGATAATCTCTCTTCTAAGGATTCCTGCTTTCCAATGTATTTATTCACTTTGCCTTGTTCGCTTTGATACATGTGTTCAAGTTCTTTCTTTTGACACTGTGCTTGGCTTAGGTCTCTCTGTACAAGTTCTAGCACCAAAGTCTTTTCTCTGAGAGCATCCCTCGTGTGATGGAACTTGGTTTTTAGGCTACTGAATTTACTTTCAGCTTGAGAAAGTTGCCGGGAAAGCATCTCATTGTTATCTTTCAGGTTAGACACATCAAAATTCATTTTGTCCTGCAAGCGTAACCACTCATCTCGTGCTCTCTGGAAGGCAAGTCCCAGGTCTCTTTTTGATGTCTGACTTTGATGGTGATCATGTATCGCAGCAGCCAGTCTAGAACGGTAGGATTCCACTTCTGTTTCCAGTCTTTCTTTGCTTTGTTTTTCATTCTCCAGCATAGAGTCTAGCATTGTATTCTCAGCTGTCAGAACATTAAGCTGTCCAGTATATTGGAATATTGTCTTTGTTAATGTTTCCTCATTCAGTTTTATTGTCTTTTGAAGATCATCATTCTTTTCTTTTACAATTTCAACATCCTCAACATATTTCTTTTCCTTTTCCTGGTTCTGACATTTTATTGTGTCTATTTCCAGTCTTAGCATGGCAACTTCATCCTGCAACATGTGGTTTTTATGTAACAGATCTTTTTCTTTTTCAGGACTATCGGACACCTAAGTGAAATAAAGGAGATTTTTAGCTAGTACTCAATAAATTGACATTTCATGATTTCCTCTGAAAGACTAACCTATATGTTTATACAATGAAAAGGCTGCAATAAGTGGATATCCAAGTGGAAAAAACAAGGTTGGATACAAACCTCAGACTTCTTACAAGCAGAAATCTTCAAAAGTTCAAAAATTTAATTGAAGACAATGAATCCATGAAAGTAAAAAACAAACCACAGGAGAATTCTTAAGAAGCTCAGAATTGGAAAGGCCTTTCTCTAAATTATAACAAACCCAGAAGGCTTAAAATAAAAGATTAATAAATCTGACTACACTTAAAAATTGCATCTGATGTGATATATTTATACAGTGGAATACTACTCAGCCATAAAAAAGAATGAAATAATGCCATTTGCAGCAACACGGATGGACCTAGAGACTATGATACTAAGCGAAGTAAGCCAGACAGAAAGACAAATATCAATATGATATCGCTTATACATGGAATCTAAAAAAATGATACAAATAAACTTATTTACAAAACAGAAAGAGACTCACAGACGTAGAAAACAAACTTATGGTTACTGAAGGGGAAAGAGGGGGAGGGATTCATTAGGAGGTTGGGATTAATATATACACACTACTATATAAAAAACAGATAACCCACAATGACCTACTGTGTAGCACAGGGAACTACACTCAATATTTGGAAAAAGAATCTATATATATATATATATATATAACTGAATCACTGTGCTGTATACCTGAGACTAACACAGTATTGTAAATCAACTATATTTCAATAAAAAATAAAATAAAATACCACCTGCTAGCTTAAAAAAAATTACATCTGCTATCTAACCTATACAGCTACCCCATAGTAAAAGCCTTAGCTCTGTATATATTTCGACAGATTAAATTTCCTAAAAATTTTTTTTCCTGAGAATATTCCATAAATATTCTATGTTTCTACTATTTATATAGTCATGAGACTATTCCATAAATATTCTACATTTCTAATATTTTTATAGTCACTTACAAGAATCACATCTACTGATAACTGTACTAAGCACTTCTACAAACATCAATTAACTCATTTAGCTATGACAGTCCTGGAAATGAGGAAGTCAAAAATACAAGCAAGCTGCAGGCTTTTCTCCAGGTCTTCTGACTTTACTATGAGTCCTCTTACACCAAACCACAGCTAGTTCTCTAGTACAAACATATAAATATGAAATGAGCCTTATATTTCACTATGGTGCATACACTAGTGGTAAATAAGGTAAAATTTATAGAGATCTTAGAAAATCGTGAGATTATTCGCTGCTGCAATAACTTTTATTCTCTCTTCATAATGCTTAAAATAGTAAGGTAGGGGGAAATACAATGAACTGTTTCACTAAAAATAAAATACTTATCAATAAATTATCACTAAATAAATATTATGGCATATCTATCACTATTTTCAAAAGTTCCTTGTACTGAAATAGGACACTACATGGAGCAAAGTGTTAATTTTCTCACAAGTAGAAGAATGACATCCAAAAGACGTTCTCTAAACTGGCTATACCTTTCCCCCTTACCATCAGTGGAAGGGATAAACTAACCTCTCTATTAATCTATCAAGGAAGTGAAATCACTGCCAAAAACCATAATGTTGTTTTGTTTGTTTGTTTTGGGGTTTTCTCTCTTTTTTTTTTTTTTTTTGGTAATTTTGTAAGTTTATTCTAAGGAAATATATTTTTTTAAGTGCTCAAAACTGTTTTTATGGGCTTTCCTGGTGGCGCAGTGGTTTAGAGTCCACCTGCCCATGCAGGGGACACGGGTTCGTGCCCTGGTCCGGGAAGATTGCACATGCCGTGGAGCGGCTGGGCCCGTGAGCCATGGCTGCTGAGCCTGTGCGTCCGGAGCCTGTGCTCCGCAATGGGAGAGGCTACAACAGTGAGAGGCCCATGTACCGCAAAAAAAAAAAAAAAAAAAAAATGTTTTTACAACTAATGTTGCAGCTTTTACGATACTGAAAAATTGTAAGTGATGTGAAAATGTCATTGATGGGGTACTGGTTAAAGAAATGACAGTGAAGCCAAGAACAGACTCTGATTTAGACACTGAAAATGATGAGGTGCATAGTGATTGACATGTTCACTCCAAAGCAGAGGGTAAGAACGTATTCAGTGCTGGGATTTGGTCGGGTAGTGTTTTCGATGGTGGAGCACACATGGTCTTCCCTGCCTAAACCGCCATCAGGGTGCAGACCTTTCTAGATGGTAGCAATAGATTTCAGATTATGAAAAGTTCATCAGTTCCTATGGAAAATATTAAAAGCCGCTCCTTGGATGAGGCTATTGTATGTCACTGCTTGACTGTTGCAGACAAATGGATTTGAATTAAAAATACTACTTGAATTAAATTTAATCAAATATAATTCAATTATGTTTGAACTAAAAATATTAAATATCCAATGGACGAGAAACGTCACCTCCCCCCAAATATACTTAAATAGGTTTTAAGTATCCTCTACACTGTCTGTGATGTATAGTATTGGTTTTTAAACTATATACATATACTGATACGTACACACAAATATTTGAAAATGATTAAAGAAAATATCTCAGAATTCATTTCCTTATTAGTCATTTCTATCTCCTTTTGTTTGGCAAGGTGACTGGTCAGGATTCCATCTTGTAAAATTCTGGCATTCTGCTCTCGAGAAAGCTGCCTCTGAGCGTCATTTCGCTCTTCTACAACCTGGAGACACATTTCATGAGGTTTTTGGTCTCATACCATTAAAAAAAAAAGTCAAAAGTTTAAGAGCAGAATTTAAAAAAAAAACAAAACTGTTAAAAGGAAGTAGCCTTTTAAAATAAACACAAGGATATTTATCCCACATGAATAACTTAAGATTTTAATTTAAATGACTGCTAAACTTATCACAGAGCAAAAATACAGGGAGATACAGTATTGTGAAAGAAAATCTTTTTACAAAGCATTTAACTAGTTCCATCGCAGTCTCAAGGCAATTTACCCTGTATTTTAACATAGAAAAGCCAAAATTAACACATGGATTGGAATTAAGAATATTACTTTCGAATGGACCAAAAATGCCAATCATTATGTTAATCATTAAGCTCAATTTACCTTCCATTCTTCCATTCAGAAAACATACACAGAGCATGTATTAGAAGCTAAAAATGGCAAGAAATTAATAATTTAAGCTATAAATGTCATAGTTCATATTTAGGATGAGATAACACTTTTTATTTGTTTTAAACCTAAATAATATATATTAAATCAAAGAGATATTACAAATAATACTGATGAAATACTGTTGGAAATTTGAAATTTTCACCAAAGATTAACTTACCTGATTCAGATTATTTCTCACAGTCCTCAGTTCCATGTCTAGTGCTCTGAGAGTGAGTTCAAGTTGTTGTTTCATTTCAACTTCTTTACTGTATTGCTCTTCTTTTCTTCTTAACTGCTCCCTAATTTTTTCATATAACCTGCCAGCATTTCTTCTCTTCTTTTTTTCTTGTTTTAGGGTGAATCTGCAGTTAAATATGCTTACCTTAAAATGTGTTTTGTTGGAAAATAAAAAGTTCATTTTATGATCTGGCTCTTCACCCGCTGATTTAGTATCCTAATGAAATTTCTGTTCTCCAGTTTTTTTTTTCCTTTCTAGGTCTCATATTTTTAATTCCTCACTTCAATCTCTTCATAAAGATATATATACTTGAAAGGTAGCAATGAAAAAACATTCTGCCACTTAAGTAAGTTTTAGTCAAGAGTAACTCTGGTGAATAGTGTAGGAAAGAAATTTTGAAATTATTCAGTGAAGTTAGGCCAAAAATTACCCTGTTTTCCACACTGTCATAATTACTCCTCCTTTAGGACAGATAATTTAGTTACTAGTTAAAAAGAGAAGCTGTTGTTTAGAAACAAGTTTATAAGTTCACTAGAAATAAAATTTCAACTTCATAAAATACTACAGGTACCCCTAAATGACTTACAGTGCCAGATAAAATCTGCAGATGCCTTTTACAGAACATATATCTTCAGACACTGTAATCCAAGACTAGGCTAGGGAGTCTAATATCTGTTGCCCCACACTTTTTATGTTTCTTCTTTTGCAACATTTTCAACTTGTTGATTATTATCTATTTAATAAATAATTTTAAATCCCGTAAGGCAGGATCCATATTAATTAATTAAATAGAGAGTATTTTGTGCTTTCAGCACAAACGTGTGAACTAATTTTATCTCTGTATGAAAGAGATATTGAATAAACTAATCAGTAATCACCTTCCATTTTTACCTTTTATTTCATCCATGCATATGTTAAGAATAAAACTACATAAATGTTTTTAAAAATTTTGTCTTGAGAAAAATGGCCATTTCATACTTCTGTGGGTGGGAGTGTAAAGAAATATAAACTTTCTGGAGAACAATTTAGAAACATGGATCAAAGACCTTTTTAAAAAGTTCTCATACTTTAACCAAATAACACAATATTAAAGAATTTATTCAAAATAAATAATCAGAAATGTAGAAATGAATTTATAGAAGAGACATTCCTTGTAGCATTAAATATAATGCAGAAAAATGAAAAATAACTGACATTCAATTTGCTAAAAAAATAATGACCATAACTCAAAAAGACAAAGCACCCCAATGTTCATTGCAGCACTATTTACAATAGCCAGGTCATGGAAGCAATGTAAATGCCCATCAACAGACGAATGGATAAAGAAGATGTGGCACATATATACAATGGAATATTACTCAGCCATAAAAAGTAACGAAATTGGGTCATTTGTTGAGACGTGGTTGGATCTAGGGACTGTCATACAGAGTGAAGTAAGTCAGAAAGAGAAAAACAAATATCATATATTAATGCATGTATGTGGAATCTAGAAAAATGGAACAGGTGAACTGGTTTGCAAGGCAGAAATAGAGACACAGATGTAGAGAACAAACGTATAGACACCAAGGGGGGAAAGCAGGGGGGTGGGATGAACTTGGAGCTTGGGATTGACATGTATACACTAATATGTATAAAATGGATAACTAATAAGAACCTGCTGTATAAAAAAATAAAATTAAAAAAAAGAGATTACAAAAAAATGAGGCTTCGTATGGAGGACTTCTGTATGGCCATGAAAATGATGATTTGGAAATATATACATTAAATTATTAGTAGAAGTATCCACTGTTAAGAACTTGCTGTATTATTTCCAAGAATCTCACACTCCACAATACTAATGAAGTTTTCTCCCCTGTAAAATCCCAGCAGGTAAGTTAGCAATTATAAAACTTCCCGTAATATTAAAGTAAATACACATCTGTAGTATTACAGTAAATAAAAACAGTTCAAATATTTCTTGAAAACCAAGATGTTCAATACCTCAAGCTGCAGAGCTCTTGTTCCCACTCCACTTTTTGATGCTCTAACTGTGATTTCATTTCTTTTGTTTCTGATAGCTCCTTTTGTAGCCCAGTGACCTTACTTTCCATTTTTTTATTTTGTCCTGTAAGTAGTTCACAGTGATCTTTTTTAAGATCTATTAATCTTTCATATGAAAGAACTGCATCCCGAATTTTCAATAAGCTAACAGAATCTGCATTAGGAAGAAAACAAAGATAGAAATGAAATATATGAGTAATTTTTATGTATAAAGCACTGTGCATTTTCACCTTCACTCATCCATACATTGAACAAATACCTTTTTTTTTTTTTTTTGGCCATGCCGCACAGCATGCGGGACCTTAATTCCCTGACCAGGAATTCAAGTGGCTAAATATACAATGCCCCAAAGAGGTGGAGGAAAGAAACAGAAAAAAATATATTTGAAGAAAAGAATGGCCAACAACTTTCTAAACTTAATGAAAACTACAATCCCACAGATCCAGGAGGATCTGGCAAGGAGAGAAGAAGTGGAAGTAAACTATTTTGAAATATTCTTATCCTATATATGATGTGGTACAATATTACTTGAAGGTGGACTGTGATAACCCTAAGTAAAATACTGTAAACCCTAAAGCAACCACTAAAATAGTGAAACAAAAGAGTTACAGTTAATAAACCAAAAAAAACAAAAAAGAAATAAAACTACATCATAAAAATTACTTGATTAATCTAAAAGATGGCAGAAAAAGAAAAGGGGAACAAAGAACAGATGGGATAAACAGAAATCAAACAGCATAATGACAGATTCATACCTACTGTATCAATAATCACATTACGTGAAAATGGTCTGAAAACCTCAATTAAAAAGCAGATTGTCAGGGACTTCACTGGTGGCGCAGTGGTCAGGAATCCACCTGCCAATGCAGGAGACACAGGTTTGAGCCCTGGTCCTTCCACACGTCATGGAGCAACTAAACCCATGTGCCACAACGACTGAGCCCACATGCCACAATTACTGAAACCCATGGGCCTACAGCCTGTGCTCCACAGCAAGAGAAGCCACCGCAATGAGAAACCTGTGCACCACAATGAAGAGTAGCCTCCACTCGCCGTAACTAGAGAAAGCCTGTGCGCAGCAATGAAGACCCAACGCAGCCAAAAATAAATAAATAAATAAATAAATAAATTTTTAAGAAAAAGCAGATTGTCAGACTGGATCAAAAAGCAAGACCCAACTGTATGCCAACTATAAGAAATGCACTTTAAACATACAGACATAAATTTGTAATAAGGTTAGAAATAAGATATACCGCACTAAAATGTGACAAAACAAAGCTAAGCTAGACTGGCTATATTAATACCAAACAAAGTAGACTTCAGAGCAAAAAACATTATCAGCAATAAACAAGGTCATTTCATAATGAGGAGTGTCAATTAATAAGAAGCATAACAACCCTAAACGTTTATGCGCCTAGTAACTTCAAAATATATGAAGCAAAACTTGAGAGAACTGCAAAGAAAAATAGACAAATCCACAATTACAGTCTGAGATTTCAATACCCCTCAATGAATAAGTGATAGAAAGAGAAGGCAGAAAATCATCAAGGATACTGTAGACTTGAACACCACCATTCTTTTCAAGTAGCCATGGAACACTTACCAAAAGAAGACTATATTCTGGGTTATAAAATAAAGGAGTAAGTCAAAAGGATTTAAGTCATACAAAGTATGTTCTCTGACCACAAAGCAATCAAACTGGAAATCAAGAACAAAAATATTTCGGAAAATACTCCAATATTTGAAAACTAAATAACACACATCTAAATAATCCTTGGATTAAAGAGGTAATGAAAAGAGGAATTACAAAGTATTTTGAACTGAATAAAAATGAAAACATAATATATTACAATTTGTGGAATGCTGCTTACTTGCATGAAAATTTATAGCACTGGATGTCTATATTAGAAAAGAAGGTCTCAAATCAATGACCTTGGCTTCCAACATAAAAATCCAGAAAAAGAGCAAATTAGGGGACTTCTCTTATGGTTCAGTGGTTAAGGATCTGCCTTCCAATCCAGGGGACACGGGTTCGATCCCTGGTCGGGGGACTAAAACCCCACATGCCATGGGGCAACGAAGCCCGCCCACTGCAACTACTGAACACGCAAGCCACAACTAGAGAGCCGGCATGCCGCAACTACAGAGCCCACACACGCTGGAGCCCACACCCCATTTGGAGTGTCACAAATACTGAGCCCACACGCCACAACTAGAGAGAGAAGCCCACGCGCTGCAACAAAGGATCCCACATGCTGCAACTAAGACCTAACGCAGCCAAAAATAAAATAAATAAATAAATATTCTTTTAAAAAGAGCAAAGTAAACCCAAAGCAAGCAGAAGAAAGGAAATAAAAAACATCAAAGAAAAAATCAATGAGAAAAAACAAAACAAACAAAACAAAAAAGACATGGAAAAATCAATGAGGGACTCCCCTGGTGGCACAATGGTTAAGAATCCACCTGCCAATGCAAGGGACACGGGTTTGATCCCTGGTCCAGGAAGATGCCACATACCGCAGAGCAACTAAGCCTGTGTGCCAAAACTACTGAGCCTGCATTTTACCATCCGCAAGCCACAACTACTGAGCCCGCGTGCCACAACTACTGAAGCCCATGTACCTAGAACCCATGCTCCACAACAAGAGAAGCCACAGCAATGAGAAGCCCGCACACTGAACGAAGAGTAGCCCCCGCTTGCCGCAACTAGAGAAAGCCTGAGCACAGCAACGAAGACCCAACACAGCCTAAAATAAATAAATAAATAAATATGTTTTTAAAAAACCAGTGAAACCAAATATGTTCAGAAGATGAATAAAAGTGATAAACCTCTAGCCAGGCTGATAATGAAAAAAAAAAAAAAGAGAGAGAAGGCACAAATTACCAATTTCACAGAAATGAGTAATGAGAAATTACTACAGATTCTATAGATATTAAAAGACTGACAGAGTAATATTATGAACATTATGTAAATAAATTTGACAACTCAGATGAAGTGGGTAAATTCCTTGAAAGAGGGAAAATACCAAAGCTCAATCAAGAAAGAACAAATAGGGCTTCCCTGGTGGCGCAGGGGTTGAGAGTCCACCTGCCGATGCAGGGGACACGGGTTCGTGCCCGGGTCCAGGAAGATCCCACATGCCATGGAACGGCTGGGCCCATGAGACATGGCCGCTGAGCCTGCACGTCGGAGCCTGTGCTCCGCAACGGCAGAGGTCACAGCAGTGAGAGGCCTGCGTACCGCAAAAAAAAAAAAAAAAAAAAAAAAAGAAAGAACAAATAAACTAAATAGCCCTATATCTAAAAAAGAAACTAAAGTCCTACTTAAAGACCTTCCCACAAAGAAAATTCCAGGCCCAAATGGCTACACTGGTGAATTCTACCAAATATTACAACAGTATACACAAAAATATACATATAAATATACATATTTATACCATGGTCCTACCTTTACACTCCATGCTAAGTTGTTCTATTAGCAACATGGAATTCTTATAATTAGAGTAAAGCATCTGGCAATCGTCAAAAGCTGTTTCAGATGATTGAGTTAAGTCATCAAGGTCATCCATAGAATTAATTTGCTCTTTGACCTACAAATAAAAAATACTATTTCACAATGTCCCCAAAATACTTATAAAATATACTAAGTGTACAGAGGTGATAAATATCTCTTTATTAAAGTAAAAACACAGATACTTCTTAAAAGAACAGATTTTTATCAAAGGGATAATTTTATCAACACTGTTTCTAAATTATTTTTTCAAAGTAAATGTTTCTACCACAAAGGAAGATTTTCTATTTTTCCACTATACCTTTCACAAAGTAATTTTTTACTACAGGATAATATTTTTTATAATTAATTTTTTACTCTACCTTGTTCTTTTCATTAGATGTTTCCTTTGTAGCCCTAAAAAAACAAACGATTCTTTTCAGGCAAATATTAAATACTTAAAATACAAAGAATACCTAAACCTATTGTTTTTTACATGAAATCTTTGCATTGGTAATTAATTTTCTATAAAAGAGATTAAAAAATAAATAGAAAGAGTAACATTAAAGGACAAAGAAAATACACCATAATAATATTAACAAAGCATTAAATTAGATTAAGCTGACAATCAAAGGAAAAGGAAAAACATAATGTTACTTGCATTATTTGATAGGAAGAAATATACCGGGTTTTTTGTTATCGTCATTTTCAATAAAAACTAACTTTATGGCACTAAAACCTATTTGGAAAGTATTAAGTCCTATATGAAAGAAACCCTTTTTTAATAATCATGATATTAGCTTTTTGAGGACTTACTATGTAATTGCTATGCATTATTATAAGCACCTTACATGTCTTAAAGGCATTTTAATCCTCACAACAATTCTGGGAGAGAGGTAATACATTAGGTCCTTTTTACACAGGAAGAAATGCAGCACAGAAAGGCTAAGTAACTTGCCCAAGCCCATACAGCAGATCAGCAGCTGACCCAGAATTCAAACCCAGGAAATCTGGCTTCAACACTTGTGTTTCACAATATGATGAGAAGGTAATATTTATTTTTAAGTGTTTTTAAGTGATATGATAGCAAATGAATCTGTATTATTATTCCATGTCTAGTTATAACTATAAATAATAATTTCTGAATCTTACACATATTTTTCAAAAATAAAAAGACTTTAGACCCAGGCAATATTGGAATTCTATTTTCAATAAAGATTTGCTTTTGTAAAGAAATTCATCAACCCATTGATGAGGGTTTCATTCACCCATTCATTCATTCACCCATTCAGCTGTTTATTCATACATTCAACATATACTTAGCGCACAATACGTGTTAATGACACTTTTGGTATAGGAAGCATGACTTTTGTAATTTAGAACTTTATAATCCAAAAGTAATAATCTGTGATAGATTGTTAATAGTTTTTTTCCTATCAAATATAAACAAAATCTTACCCTTTTCCCTGGAATCTAAACCACTATGAAGTTAACATAATCTGTTTTAGAGCACCTTACAAAACCATAGCCACTCATGATGATACTGTCATCTAGAATTATCAAGGAATGATTAAATCCTTTTCAGTATGGCCTAAATGTTTGTAAATTTATGATTATATAATTTTTAAAAATCTACGTATGATAGAATAACTTTTAAGTACTCATCTGCATATTCAATTATATAAGAATATTACACTTCAAAATCAATGAACAAGCCCTTACCATAAATCTATACGTGAATAGAAGTATTATGTACAATTAGTTTACTATAATATTTTAAAGGTAATGTAATACAATCAATAAGCTTTCTAATATTGGACATGCAAACAAGATTAAACTGAATAAATGCATCCTCTACTGGCTCATTTCCAACAGCATACAAACATACTCTAAAAACTCCCATCTTAACATAAAAAGAGAAAGGAAACTCCCTTGAACTCCACATTCCTCTTCAGTTACCATCCAGTTCTCTATTGCCTTTCCCAGTAAATATTCCCTAAGGAGCCGTTTATACTTATTCACTACAGTCCAGCTTCCATGGGGAATATTTATTGAAACTACTTCTGGTCAAAGCCACTCATCCTCATCTTAACCTTTCAGCAGCGTTCATCTGGTATAGTTGAGAATACTCCTGTCATGGCCTGTACACTATATTATGCTGTTCTATTTCCAGAAAAAGTATTCAGTGCTAATATTTCTTGACCTAAAAGAATTTGTAGATTTTACCTGCCATCATCCTGATCTACTCCACTTAAACTGCTGTCATCCTTCATGTGTAGCAGACCACCAATCAGTGAATCAGCCTTCTCAAACATTGGTGTAATCACACATTCTTTTGATGTCCAGTTTTCATTTTCCTTTTTCTTTACTTCCTTCATGTGCACGCCAGGACCGCTACTTTAAAAAATCCATTAAAAAGCCAATGTTTTCTAATAATTCTACTGATAAAGAATAAAAAACCAATTTTTGTAAAATTCCAACTCTTACCCATCATAAGTCATTTATTAGTTCACAAAACAGTTATGAAGTACCAACCATATGCAAGCAAATACAAATCCTTGCTTCAAAGACAGATACACAATTATGGTACAATGTGATATGTAAGAGTTGACACATGAAAGTTATAAGTGAACATAGGAAAGCTTTACAGAAGAGGTTAAATAAACAGAGGAGGTCATGAGGAAAAGAAAATGGAGAAAATCATTCTACTTGGTGATTAGAATGTGAGCACAAAGATTAGACACATGGAGTCTAGGTGTTTCCGAGAAACTTGGAAGGAAAAGTACAAAATACATGGAAGGAAGGAGAGAGATGAGTCTGGAAAGACATTCTGAAGAACCTCAAGTGCTACAATGAAAAGCTGAAGTTCACTACCTAAAAGCAATGACTCTTAGACATGGGAGTAATAATTAGATTTCTACTATATTTTTTTTGTTTTGTTTTGATATATAATAATGTTTAATTTGCATGATTTTTAAAAATAACATGAGGTACATAAAACACGAAAGAAGAACTCAAGGAAATATCTTGGGGGGAAAATTTACTTTTAAACACCCACATGTTGGGGTCATGTCAGCATCAGGGCTGAAAAATAGGTACCTCATAGTATCCCTCCACCACCAGCAACAATTTGGCATCTATCCACAGACAAAAGTGGCTTTGTGGCAGTTGCAGGATCCAGCACCATAAACCAAGGGACCTGGGAAGAGTCCTGCCCACCCAAGTGGTAACAGACATACAGACCACAGCCCAGCTGTGGACCCTGCATGGCCCATGAACTGGCTCCAGCCACTCTTAGCAATGTCCAGGGAACCCCTGGAAAACACTGTCTTAGACAATCACCCACAGACGAGAGAGCCTTTGTGGAAATCCAGGTTTCCAGCAGAGAAGTGCCAGCATACCACTGGAACAAAAAAATGCAAGTTGGGATACATTGGAGAGGGCAGTTATTAAAGACTGGAAGAGGTGACTGCTACTTCAAATTCAAAGACAGCAATGCAAAACTTCAAGTAACATAAAAAAAATCAAGAAAACATGACACTACCAAAAGATCACAATAATTTTCCAGTAACAAATCCCAAAGACATGGAGATGTGCAATCTACCTGACAGAGAATTCAAAATAGTAGTTTTAAGGAAACTCAGTGAGCTACAAGAAAACACAGAAAGACAACCCAATAAAATCAGGAAAGTAATACACAAACAAGATGAGGAGTTTAACAAAGAGATAGAAATAATAAAAAATAACCAAATGGATATTTTGGAGCTGAAGAATACAATGAATGAAAGGAAAAATGCAATAAAGAGCACTGACAGCAGAATGGATCAAACAGAAGAAAGAATCTGTGAGTTATGAGACAGGAGCTTTGACATTATCCAATCAGAGGAGAATAAAGAAAAAAAGAATGAAAAAGTGGGAAGAAAGCCTACATGAATTACCAGATACCATCAAAAGAAATAATTCATAAATCATTGCAGTTCCAGAAAGAGAAGATAGGGAGAAGGTGGCAGAAGCTTATTTAAAGAAAAAATGGTTGAGAACTTCCTAAACCTGGCGAGAGATTTGGATATCCAAGTTCCTAAAGCTCATAGGTCACCAAGCAAACTCAACTTAAAGAAATCCTCGCCAGGAGACATTATAACAAAACTGTCAAAAATCAAAGACAAAGAGAGAGTCTTAAAAGCAGCAAAAGTAAAGAGGCTTGTAAATTATAAGGGAACCCCCATAAGTCTATCAATGGATTTCAAGAGAGTAGGACGACATATTCAAAGTGCTAAAAGAAAAAACCTGCCAACCAAGAATACTCTATCCAGAAAAGTTGTCTTTCAGAAATGAAGGAGAGATAAAGGCTTTCCCAAACAAAGCAAAGCTGAGGGAGGTCATCACCACTAGACCTGCCTCACAAGAAATGCTGAAAGGAGTCTTCAAGCTGAAATCAAAGGACGCTAATTAGTAACATAAAATATATTTAAATATACAACACACTGGTAAAGGTAAGTATACAGTCAAATCCAGAATACTCTAATACTGTAATACGGTGGTGTGTTAACCAATTAACTCTAGTATTAAGGCTAAAGGACAAGAGTATTAGAAATAACTACAACCCTAGAAAAATATAAAATTTGTTAATCATGAACATTAGCTCAAATGAGAACTTGTTTTATAGGAAAATAACAATTATCTATTGTTAAATACTGACATAGGCTTACCTATCAGAATCTTCATTCTCCATGGTAGGAAACTGTTGGTTATTAGTTTTTCTGCTCTTTCTCTGTTGAATTAATCCACTATCATCAGCATCATATATGTTTTCTGATACTTCCATTTCACTACTTTTGTGCTTCTTCTTTGCTTCTTCAACCTTTAATGAAAGTTTGACACTACATATAATTGTTATTACCTTATTCATTATAAAGACCTTTTCATTGTCATTAATTACTTGACTCGGAGTTTGCCCCGGCTTTAAGCAATAAAAATAGTTTTGTGCTTACTTTAATTTTTTTAATTACAAGTCATTGAAATTTTTGTAAAGTCTGCTTCTTTCTGTTTGAGGAAAAGAAATAAAATTTTAAAAATTTCAAAAAGGGCTTTCTTCATGTGGTGCAGCTATTCACATCCACTCTTCCCTGTCTGATGGCAGAGACAGAGAAATAAAGAGACAAAGACACAAAATTTGTCCTCTTTGGTCTTTACCACCTGGATTTTGCATTAAACAGCCAAATTTAGAGGATGGGACACCTTGGTGCTTCAGTAACAAAAAGGAAACATCCTTCTTTCTGCACTGAAGCTATTCTTCCCCCACTGCCTTTTACAATTCTTTTTTCACTTGGATCCTGGGAATAGCAAAAAAGTGACGGTGTTCACTAAAATATATGAACCAAAGTTTAGCAAAAAACAGGAGTAGAGTGAAATTAATGAACTGTTAGTTAGTGTGGAATTCTGGAAAATGAGTAATGCCTCCCAATTTCACATTCAATAACCATGAAATTTTATAGCTAAAGGGTATAGAAGTAATTATCTACTTTAGCCCCACTATTTACCAATAATGGGAATAAAACCAAGAAAGGTTCAATGATTTGTCCAAAGCCCCTAAAGTGGCATTTCCTATCATTTCATGGCACCAAAAGAGATGATACAATTCTGTAACCCTGAATCTGATAAATTACCAAATGAATTCATCAGATTAATCAGATAAGTTAAAAGTGTGACTTTGGCAAAGTAATTTAATGCCTCAGTTGGGGGTAGGGCTCATCTCTTTTTCTTTTAAAGGAGAATATCTACAGATTTTTGTCTATCTTTAAAATTCAGTCAGTGCACCTTTTACACAAAAGAGCAAACACACAAATTTAAAAATCTATTACTGGAAGGAAAAAAAACCTCACTGCATGTCAAAACTCAGTTTTCTCCTTTGGAGATAAATACTGAATTTGTTTGGCTGAGGGTTTATACTACCTATATGAGAAAATCATACATGTCAAAACTTACCACATTTTATTAAACAACATAATGTAAAGGTCTGACTCAACAGAAACATCTGAGAGTGGTGACTAAAGAATATGTGGGAGTACATGTATTTGTTATTAAAAATATCTTGAAGTGGCCATGTTGGAATTCTAAGTGCCAAGCGATTGAGTAAAGCAGAGAAGATCGCATACACTAAAGCACAATAAAGAGATTAGTTTAGCAGGAATACGTGTTTATGTCCCTTCTTTCAGTCACTGCTTCCTTCCCATACTATAGAGTGTAACTTATATTTAAAACCCAATAGATTAAAAAAAAACCCCAAAACCCTAGCTTATTATATTTCTTAAGCAATTTCCTTTGTGGAAATTCTGGCTCAGAAGGTCACATGGTATGTAGCTAAATTAGTTTCCCAGTTCATATGAAAGACTGACAGAGAGAGACTTAGGTTGATTAAGGAACAAAAGCCAGGAAAATAGTTTCCTATTATTTAGATGGCAGAAGTAATCTATTTCTACACAATTACCTATTTAGCTGACCCCATTTTATTACTAAGTGGAAAATCAGAATGGATCAGATCATTGATAAAGAGAAAGAACAAAGTAGCAGCAAATGAACCTCTACCTCTTTTTGAAGTTGAATTTTCTGTTGTCTGAAAGCCAGGAACTCTACTTGTAACATGGCTATCTCATTCTTAAGCCTTTGCATATCTTGCTGTAATTCTTCATTTAGATACACTTTGGATGTTCTGTTACTATTCAGTGGAGAAGAACTCCCATTTTCTAATTCAGGTTGCATGCTTTTATAGTTATTAGCACTGCAATTATCTGCAAGCAATGGCTTCTGGAACCAGTCTTGTATTGGTTTGGTTTTCTTACAAGAATTTGGAACAGCAGAAATATCACGACTTTTTATTTGAATCATGTGTTTCATTTCATTGGAGCGGGCAAGCCATAAATCAAAAAGTCTTTTGGGATCACTAGACTGAGGTATACATCCGATGTCTAATTTCCAATTAGTGGTATTTTGGTTCATATTTTGTAACATTTGCATATCAAACTCTTGGTCTTCTTGCATTTCAAATGTAACTACTGGGTCCCTTACTTTTCTATTTTCTGTATCATTATAAAAACTCTCCTCATTTTTGTTAAAAACATGTTCAGTGTCTGGTTTATCACTTTCATAGTCTAATTTAATTTCATTTAAATAAAGCTGTGAAGATGATGGGCAAGCATGTCCCCAAGACCCAGAGGTTAAATAAGATGGAAAAACATTTTCAAGACTGGGTTCTTTTTGTTCAGGAAATGCTTGGAATGCTAGAGAGACAGATACTCCAAATGCAACTTTTGCCTCACAGTCAGGTATATTATTTGTCAAATTAGAAGGTATTTCCTTTATGTTTGCTCCTTCTTTAGGGTTATCATGTAGTGGCTCTTCCTCAGGACAAACAGTAATTTTGTATTTTTCAAAAGTTCCACCAAACTTCCACTTTAACTTATTTGTGATGTGTTTGAAGTTATTTTTCCACCCTAATTTGCCTTGTTTGATCCACATTTCCTCATGCTTTTGTACACAAGGAAGTCCTGAACATACAGATATGTCCTCTCTATCACATTCCTTATTCATTTCTGGTTCTTGAGGCATTTTTTGCAGATGCAAAAGCGGAAGATCAATTGGCTTGATTTGATTTTCAGATGTCTTTTCTGTCAGGGTACATGTTTGTAAAATAACTTTATCCTTAAGTAATCAAGTACGGACAAAGAAAAATTAGAAAATAATTAAACATTAACCATTAAACTTCTTAATCTATGTTTATCTACTCACAAATCACTGGATTACAACTAAGAAGTGAAAAATAACTTGCCTTAGCCTGAAACAGGAGAAAAACATGAACTCACAAACCCAATTTTGTCACTGTTTGTTTG
This sequence comes from Hyperoodon ampullatus, assembly GCF_949752795.1. Taxonomy (NCBI): domain Eukaryota; kingdom Metazoa; phylum Chordata; class Mammalia; order Artiodactyla; family Ziphiidae; genus Hyperoodon; species Hyperoodon ampullatus. The sequence continues at coordinate 84,901,215 of NC_136916.1, forward strand.
AACTAAATAATTCATATATGTTAAATCTACCAAAAATGAATTAGGGGATGATTTTTAATGTCACAAAGGCTTCCTTACTTAAAAATATTTCACCTCACCGTACCTTAAAAAGTCCCTATATGCACGTAAGGATTTTTTTTTTTTTAAGGACTAGTAACTGGAGAATAGACAAACCTTAAATTACAAGGAGCCAAAATCAATTAATACCAATCAGAAAGAGGAACAAATTCCTAAATTTTAATGCAAATTATATACTATGATAGTATTATACGTTGATATAATACCTGCTTTCATTCAGTTATATTATATTCTAATATCCACTAATGAAAGTGGATAAAACATTGTTTAATATTATTTAATGGTTTCCTACCCTGAAATGAAATAAATTACAAAGTTATTGTCTGTATCCTAACAACAAAGGTCCAATTCTGGAAGGTCTGCTTCCTTAATAGGCAATTGGGTTGACTGTATGACCCCTTCTTCCCTGAATGTAGATCTTTAGGTCGATTACATAGAGGTCACAAGACAGAATAAATCTTTAATCTTGGCATTAGTGACTGGCAACTTGAAACTGCAAATTTTGAACAGCTGGGAATGATTTCTCCTTCCATGAATCTAACTCACGGACCATCACTGATATACTGTTCATAATTTCAACTGCTTAATCATATGATTCAGTATTTGATTATCACCTTCTTTATCATGTAAGGAAGCAGCAAACAATATTCAGGAAATTTTTTTGCCTCAATTCCAAGGAAAAGTTTAACTATAAATTATAACAGATTCTAACAATATTTTAACCTTTGTAATTAAAGCACTATAAAAACTAAATATTAAATTATTATCTATCAATTCTAAGAGGTTAATTTTGAAAGGTAATTTCATTTGAACTCTGTTATGTTGTTAAAGCATAGAAAACAATATTGAGCCAGAAATTTACATTTACATTTTTACATACCTGTGAGTGGTTATTTTCACTTCCATCAAGCCTTTCTTGTGCTTCCTCCGATGTTATTTCTAAGTCTAGTTCTGCTGACAAATCTATATGTTTAGTTAAAATTAACTACTTAGAACACTTAGATAAAACACATAATCTTTATAAAAATAGATTTAAAAAATTTTATCAAATGACAATTTAAATTAAGCTTAATCTTTAGCTGAATATTTACTTCTTTAAGAAATACTTCTAATTACCTAAAACTCCAACAAACCATCTGGGAAATACCAGATGTCACCAGGTTACAGGCACACAAACATCTCAAAGATTCATTTACAAATTCATCCACCAAACATCAATGAACAGAACAATCAAAAACCAAACAAAGGGTTTCCCTGGTGGCGCAGTGGTTGAGAGTCCGACTGCTGATGCAGGGGACACGGGTTCGTGCCCCAGTCCGGGAAGATCCCACATGCCACAGAGCTGCTGGGCCCGTGAGCCATGGCCGCTAGGCCTGTGCGTCTGGAGCCTGTGCTCCGCAGTGGGAGAGGCCACAACAGTGAGCGGCCCGCATACCGCAAAACAAACAAACGAACAAACAAAATATAAAAATACAGGACAAACATAGAAAGTCACAATATACTCTGTTCTCTACTTCATAATAGTACCTATTTAACAACACACCAAGCTTCAACTGCAACGTTATTCATGGTTTCCAAAATTACTGTTACTTTTCATGCTTTTATCAGTTCCTTAATCTGAAATGTTTTCCTCTACTCTTCTGACAAAGTTCTTTTCATCTTTTAAGACTCAGCCTGCTTTGTGAAGTCCTCCTTGATTACCGCTCTCTTTCCCCAAATAGGTGTCTCTTTCCTAGTAGCTACCTTAGTACTTTATAGATTTTTCTAGTGTATCTTCATCACCTGAACTGTAAATTATTTCTTCACATCTATCCTCTTTGCTTCTAGACTGTAGAGGACAATCTCTTGAAATCATCTTTGTATAAACAGTCTTTATTTTACTCAATAATTATTTATTGAGTTCCTGCTCAGTACTAAACATGGAGTTTAAAGAAGAATGTAGATAAAAGGTGTCAGGGATGGCTTTTCTAGAGATAATGCCTGAGCTGAGACTTACACAGTGAGGTCAGTCAGATTCAAGGGAATAGAGGGCAGGAAAGGCAGAGAGCATGGAAAGCTGTAGCAAGACAGGCAGAGAAGCATACATAAAACAGGGTGAATATTTGTCTAAAATACAGGGATAGATGAGAGAGCATCACCAGCAGTTCAGAATTCCAGAGCAAAGGACAGACAGAAAGGGCTAGAGAGGGAGAGTCAGGTAGAAGTTAGATTATGAAAGCCTCGTGTCATTCTAAGATGGCTGGACATTAATATGCTTTAAAGAGTGGTTCACGATCACTGGTGCATTTGAGATAGATCACTCTAAATGCTGCGGGAGGGATGAATTTGAAGGCCATACAAATAAATAGAGGGAGAAGAATTTGATGGCATTATAATGCAAAAAAAAAAAAAGATGATGCAGGCCTACACTGAGGGACTGTTTCCAGAAATATTTAGGATATAAAATTACCAGGACCCAGCATAGAATAAATCTTTATTAAATAAATAAATGCACGAATCCTGGGCCCCTCAAGAACTAGACTCTGCTTATTACTTTCTAAAAGGTATCAACTGAGAAGAGAAATGATCTGCATGAACTGTTTTAAGTTGCTTGTATTTAGTTTCCAGTTTTCCTGTTTCACATCTTCCTGTGTTGAGGGGGCTCGTGTAGGTGTTTCGTCTGAATTTGTGTTTCTTGGACCTACCAAGCTCATGGAGAAATGAGAGCAAACAAGTCACTTGTATAGATAAAAAAAAAACTTTGAGTTTATAGCTCGTAGTCACTACTCTAGGAGATAACTGAGAATCTTTTGTAAATGTAACATTAATTCCACAGGTAAGGAAAGACAAGAAGATAAAACTATAGGACTGGAAAAAGAAAACAGTGTATGATTTATTACTATAGCCCTGATCATATGGCTGATTAAGGGCACTAAATTAATTGGTATTTATGTAGAACATATATTAGATGTGGTTAATCAATAGACTGGGCATCCTAGTAGAATTAGAATTGATTTTCCTTACACTATCTTTAAATGATCAGCACTCCTTAAAACCAATATCCCTTGTGAACTATTAATTCATTAAAAATAATAAGTTGATATACTATGTGGACACAGCTAAGAAGGAGGGACTACGTAGCAATCCCCAATGACTCCCATTACTGCTGGGAAAGCCAATTCTAAAATATATAAACTCATAGAAAATACAAGAAATAGTTTAGTATTTGGTTTTGGAGGTGCTTTTTTTGTTACATTGAATATAGTTATAACTAATACTAATGAATTCAGAGCTAAACAAAAATAAAGCTAAGAAACTACATTTTGAGAAGGGAATCTTGAGATGTCTGCCTAGGTTTCCCAACTAGTCCCAAAGTTCTAAATATAATCTTGGACCCACTCTCAGGTGTATGCTAAATACTAGCCTAACGAACCTATTCTCTCTCCTAATTCCCTTTGTTATTTATTATGTTGCTTTGGTCAGAGGAAGAATGCAAACGTCTTGCTAAAAGACGTTTGGCTGCAGGTTGAATAAAAGGAGTAAACACAAAGCATATTTTGCCACAAAATGATCTTGGAAACATCAGGATTATGGTGAAGCCATGCCGAGGTGGTCTACGGTTGAGTGCTCTGTGCTTATTTATTACATTGTTTGCTTTCTCTGTTTTCTGGCAGTTGTGACTCACACAGGTCACGGAGCGTGTAATCCCCTAACAGAAACAACACTCCGATATTAATCTTTTCTTTATCTGTTAAGGTCATCTGTCCAAATCTGTGGATGCTGACTGATTTTTGGTCATTGATTGTGACACAAATGGATATTTATCATCAACTTTCAAATGCCCGGCTCTTTGACAAGTCTCATTATTGAGCAACAAACTAGCAGAATCCCAATCTGAAAAATCTGAAAGCAAAGTTTCCGTTTATTAGAATGTGAATACTAATACAAATTTGACTAACCTGAACAAATTCTTTCTTCAGAGAAGCAGTCCCATGTCCTCCTCTCCCACCAAACACACTACACCCTCATGGCTTATTGTACCTTACATGTCATTGCCATTCATATAGATATGTTAACTATTGCCTCTCATTTTTTCTAATTTTTAATTTTCTAGTGTTACTTACTTTGATTCACTCATCAATCTCTATTACATTTTCTGTATACCTTAAGAGCTTTATTAATAATTATGTTTCTTCAACATATAAATTTTTTCATTAACAAAATTATGTCTAACCATTTATTTTATGTTTAAATATGCATGACAGTATTGTGTGTTCCAGAGACATGGGTTTTAAAAAATATTTTAATGAATGGTACTACTTTAATACAATGAGATCGTCTTTCCTCAATGTACCAATATCTTCAGAACTCATTTTTTAAGGCTTGGATAAATATCATAAATTTACAAAAGAAATGATAGCCTTGAGTGACTAATTGTTTTCTGGTAAAAATAGGATAAGTCTAGGTCCACACTAGATCCAAAGAGCATACAGTGCCATGACACAGGAAATGAATACATAACAAAAATATTTTCCTTTTTTTTAACGAAAGTAAAATTGTCAGATTTCAATTTCTGAAGACAAATAAGAGCTGAACCAAGATGGTGGAGTAGAAGGATATGCTCTCAGTCCCTCTTGTGAGAACACCAGAATCACTACTAGGTGCTGGACAATCATCGACAGGAAGACACTGGAACTCACCAAAAAAGATACCCCACATCCGAAGACAAAGGATAATTCACAATGAGACAGTAGGAGGGGCACAGTCACAGGAAAATCAAATCCCATAACAGGTGGGTGCGTGACTCATAGACTGGAGAACACTTATACCACAGAAGTCCACCCACTGGAGTGAAGGTTCTGAGCCCCACATCAGGCTTCCCAACCTGGCGGTCCGGGAACGGGAAGAGACATTCCTAGAGAATCAGGCTTTGAAGCCTAGTGGGATTTGACTGCAGGACTTTGACAGGACTGGGGGAAAAACAGACTCCACTCTTGGAGGGCACACACAAAATACTGTGTGCAGTGGGACCCAGAAGAAGGAGCAGTGACCCCACGGGAGACTGAACTAGACCTACCTGCTAGTGTTGGAGGGTCTCCTGCAGAGGCAGGGGGTGGCTGTGGCTCATCGTGGGGACAAGAACATGAGCAGCAGAAGTTCTGGGAAGTACTCCTTGGCGTGAGCCCTCCCAGAGTCTGCCATTAGCCCTACCAAAGAGCCCAGGTAGGCTCCACTGTTGGGTTGCCTCAGGCTAAACCACCAACAGGGAGGGAACACAGCACCACCCATCAGCAGTCAAGTGGATTAAAGTTTTACTGAGCTCTGCCCACCAGAGCAACACCCAGCTCTACCCACCACCACTCCCTCCCATCAGGAAACCTGCACAAGCCTCGTAGATAGCTTCATCCACCAGAGGGCAGACAGGAGAAACAAGAACTACAATCCTGCAGCCTGTGGAACAAAAACCACATTCACAGACAGATAGACAAGATGAAAAGGCAGAGGGCTATGTATGAGATGAAGGAACAAGATAAAACCACAGAAGAACAACTAAATGAAGTGGAGATAGGCAACCTTCCAGAAAAAGAATTCAGAATAATGATAATGAAGATGATCCAGGACCTCGGAAAAACAATGGAGGCAAAGATCGAGAAGATGCAAGAAATGTTTAACAAAGACCTAGAAGAGTTAAAGAACAAACAAACAGAGATGAACAATACAATAATTGGAATGAAAACTACACTAGAAGGAATCAATAGCAGAATAACTGAGGCAGAAGAACAGATAAGTGACCTGGAAGACAGAATGCTGGAATTCACTGAGCAGAAGAGAATAAAGGAAAAACAATGAAAAGAAATGAAGACAGCCTAAGAGACGTCTGAGACAACATTAAACGCAACAACATTCGCATTATAGGGGTCCCAAAAGGAGAAGAGAGAGAGAAAGGACCAGAGAAAATATTTGAAGAGATTATAGTCAAAAACTTCCTTAACATGGGAAAGGAAATAGCCACTCAAGTCCAGGACATGCAGCGAGTCCCATACAGGATAAACCCAAAGAGAAACATGCCGAGACACACAGTAATCAAATTGGCAAAAATTAAACACAAAGAAACATTACTGAAAGCAGCAAGGGAAAAACGACAAATAACATACAAGGGAACTCCCAAAAGGTTAACAGCTGATTTCTCAGCAGAAACTCTACAAGCCAGAAGGGAGTGGCATGATACACTTAAAGTGATAAAAGGGAAGAACCTACAACCAAGATTACTCTACCCGGCAAGGATCTCATTCAGACTCCACAGAGAAATCAAAACCTTTACAGACAAGCAAAAGCTAAGAGAATTCAGCACCACCAAACCAGCTCTACAACAAATGCTAAAGGAACTTCTCTAAGTGGGAAACACAAGAGAAGAAAAGGACCTACAAAAACAAACCCAAAAGAATTAAGAAAATGGTCATAGGAACATACATATTGATAATTACCTTAAACGTGAATGGATTAAATGCTCCAACCAAAAGACACAGGCTTGCTGAATGGATACAAACACAAGACCCATATATATGCTGTCTACAAGAGCCCCACTTCAGACCTAGGGACACATATAGACTGAAAGTGAGGGGATGGAAAAAGATATTCCATGCAAATGGAAATCAAAAGAAAGCTGGAGTAGCAATACTCATATCAGATAAAATAGACCTTAAAATAAAGAATGTTACAAAAGACAAGGAAGGACACTATATAATGATCAAGGGATCAATCCAAGAAGAATATATAACAATTATAAATATATATGCACCCAACATAGGACCACCTCAATATATAAGGCAACGGCTAACAGCTGTAAAAGAGGAAATCAACAGTAACACAATAATAGTGGGGGACTTTAACACCTCACTTGCACCAATGGACAGATCATCCAAAATGTAAATAAATAAGGAATCACAAGCTTTAAATGACACAATAGGCCAGATAGATTTAATTGATATTTATAGGACATTCCATCCAAAAACAGCAGATTACACTTTCTTCTCAAGTGCGCACAGAACATTCTCCAGGATAAATCACATCTTGGGTCACAAACCAAGCCTCAGTAAATTTAAGAAAATTGAAATCATATCAAGCATCTTTTCTGACCACAACACTATGAGATTAGAAATGAATTACAGTGGAAAAACATAAAATACACAAACACATGGAGGCTAAACAGTAAATTACTAAATAACCAAGAGATCACTGAAGAAATCAAAGAGGAAATCAAAAAATACCTAGAGACAAATGACAATGAAAACACAACAATCCAAAACCTATGGGATGCAGCAAAAGCAGTCTTAAGAGGGAAGTTTATAGCTATACAAGCCTACTGCAAGAAAAAAGAAAAATCTCAAATAAATAATCTAACTTTATACCTAAAGGAACTAGAGAAAGAAGAACAAACAAAACCCAAAGTTAGCAGAAGGAAAGAAAACATAAAGATCAGAGCAGAAATAAATGAAATACAAACAAAGAAAACAATAGCAAAGATCAATAAAACTAAAAGCTGGTTCTTTGAGAAGATAAACAAAATTGATAAACCATTAGCCAGACTCATCAAGAAAAAGAGGGAGAGGACTCAAATCAATAAAATTAGAAATGAAAAAGGAGAAGTTACAACAGACACCGCAGAAAGACAAAGCATCTTAAGAGACTACTACAAGCAACTCTATGCCAATAAAATGGACAACCTGGAAGAAATGGACAAATTCTTAGAAAGGTATAACCTTCCAAGACTGAACCAGGAGAAACAGAAAATATGAACAGACCAAACACAAGTAATGAAATTGAAGCTGTGATTAAAAATCTTCCAACAAACAAAAGTCCAGGAGCAGATGGCTTCACAGGTAAATTTTATCAAACATTTAGAGGAGAGCTAACACCCATCCTTCTCAAACTCTTCCAAAAAATTGCAGAGGAAGGAGCACTCCCAAACTCATTTTACGAGGCCAGCATCACCCTGATACCAAAACCAGAGAAAGATATGACAAAAAAAGAAAATTACAGACCAATATCACTGATGAAGATAGATGCAAAAATCCTCAGCAAAATACTAGCAAACAGAATCCAACAATGCATTAAAAGGATCATACACCATGATCAACTGGGATTTATCCCAGGGATGCAAGGATTCTTCAATACACAGAAATCAATCAATGTGATACACCATATTAACAAATTGAAGAATAAAAACCATATGATCATCTCAATAGATGCAGAAAAAGCTTTCAACAAAATTCAACACCAATTTATGATAAAAACTCTCCAGAAAGTGGGCATAGAGGGAACATACCTCAACATAATAAAGGTCATATATTACAAACACACAGCAAACATCATTCTGAATGGTGAAAAACTGAAAGCATTTCCTCTAAGATCAGGAACAAGACAAGGATGTCCACTCTCACCACTATTATTCTACATACTTTTGGAAGTCCTAGCCTCAGCAATCAGAGAAGAAAAAGAAATAAAAGGAATATAAATTGCAAAAGAAGAAGTAAAACTGTCACTGTTTGCAGATGACTTGATACTATACATAGAGAATCCTAAAGATGCCACCAGAAAACTACAAGAGCTAATCAAAGAATTTGGTAAAGTTCCAGGATACAAAATTAATGCACAGAAATCTCTTGCATTCCTATACACTAATGATGAAAAATATGAAAGAGAAATTAAGGAAACACTCTCATTTACCATTGCAACAAAAAGAATAAAATACCTAGGAATAAACCTACCTAGGGAGACAAAAGATCTGTATGCAGAAAAGTATAAGACACTGATGATAGAAATTAAAGATGATACCAACAGATGGAGAGATAAACCATGTTCTTGTATTGGAAGAATCAATATTGTGAAAATGACTATACTACACAAAGCAATGTACAGATTCAATGCAATCCCTATCAAATTACCAATGGCATTTTTTACGGAACTAAAACAAAAAATCTTAAAATTTGTATGGAGACAAAAAAGACCCCGAATACCAAAAGCAGTCTTGAGGGAAAAAAACGCAGCTGGAGGAATCAGACTCCCTGACGTCAGGCTATATTACAAAGCTACAGTAATCAAGACAATATGGTACTGGCAGAAAAACAGAAACATAGATCAATGGAACAAGATAGAAAGCCCAGAGGAAAACCCACGCACCTATGGTCAACTAATCTATGACAAAGGAGGCAAGGATATACAATGGAGAAAAGACAGTCTCTTCAATAAGTGGTGCTGGGAAAACTGGACAGATACATGGAAAGAATGATATTAGAACACTCCCTAACACCATACACAAAAATAAACTCAAAATGGATTAGAGACCTAAATGTAAGACTGGACACTATAAATCTCTTAGAGGAAAACATAGGAAGAACACTCTTTGACATTAATCACAGCAAGATCTTTTTTGATCCACCTCCTAGAGTAATGTAAATAAAAACAAAAATAAACAAATGGGACCTAGTGAAACTTCAAAGCTTTTGCACAGGAAAGGAAACCATAAACAAGATAAAAAGACAACCCTCAGAATGGGAGAAAATATTTGCAAACAAATCAACGGACAAAGGATTAATCTCCAAAATATATGAACAGCTCTTGCAGCTCAATAGTAAAAAAACAAACAACCCAATCCAAAAATGGGCAGAAGACCTACATAGACAGTTCTCCAAAGAAGACATACAGATGGCCAAGAAGCACATGAAAAGCTGTTCAACATCACTAATTATTAGAGAAATACAAATCAAAACTAGAATGAGGTATCACCTCACACCAGTTAGAATGGGCTTCATCAGAAAATGTACAAACAACAAATGCTGGAGAGGGTATGGAGAAAAGAGAACCCTCTTGCACTGTTGGTGGGAATGTAACTGTTACAGCCACTATGGAGAACAGTATGGAGGTTCCTTAAAAAACTAAAAATAGAATTACCATATGATCCAGTAATCCCACTACTGGGCATATACCCAGAGAAAACCATAATTCAAAAAGACACATGCACCCCAATGTTCACTGCAGCACTATTTACCGTAGGCATGTCATGGAAGCAACCTAAATGCCCATCGACAGACGAATGGATAAAGAAGATGGGGTACATATATACAATGGAATATTACTCAACCATAAAAAGGAATGAAATTGGGTCATTTGTTCAGACGTGGATGGATCTAGAGACTGTCATACAGAGTGAAGTAAGTCAGAAAGACAAAAAAACAAATATCGTATATTAAGGCATATATGCGGAACCTAGAAAAGTGGTACAGGTGAACTGGTTTGCAGGACAGAAATTGAGGCACAGTTGTAGAGAACAAACATATGGACACCAAGGGGGGAAAACCGCAGGGGTTTGGGGATGGTGGTGGGATGAATTGCGCAATTGGGAAAGACATGTATACACTGATGTGTATAAAATTGATGACTAATAAGAACCTGCTGTATATATTTAAAAAAAAGACAAATCAAAGAAAAAAGCAAGAAATGTAAAAGTGAAAGTTTAAAGCCTGTTTCATCACAAGGGTCCCTTTATCATTTCACATCCATGAGCTCTGTAAATGGTTTAAAACAGTGGTTCTCAAGTGTCACCTGAGCATCCCTGGAGTCCCAAGACTCAACCGTTCAAGGGGTCCAAGAGGTCAAAACTATTTTCACAATAACAGTAAACGTTATTTCCATTCTCATTCTGTTTTAAGTGTACAGAGGCGATTTCCAGAGACAAGATATGTGATAACATCATACTTCTAATGGCTAATAGAATGTATGATTGTGTGTGCTTGTATTTTAAATTTTTCAGTTTTATTTTCCAATACAGTAAACATCAGTAGATACAACCTACTTAAACAAAAGTTCCTTGGAATTCTCAATAATTTTTAAAAGTATAAAAGGATCCTATATCTGCATCATAAAAAATAACAAACAAATAAATAAAAGGATCTTAAAGCCCAAAACTTTCAGAATTGCTGTTTTAAAAGATTGTGTCTATCAAATCGTCATTAAGGTATGATTACTTTCCCCCACTTTTAATAATCAAAGACCACACACACATACACACACACACGCACACACACACACACACAGAGTCTGCTAATCAAAACATCTGGTTGGCTTAAGCTCATCCGTGTAACACCACTAAAATGAAATAATTAAATTTGAAATACAATTGACATGTTAGCAAGTGAAGCTTTACTTTAGGTTAAGGTCAGAATTCTAATAAGCATTTTATAAAACTGGAAAAATCTTAGAATCTAATAATTAACCTCTGAGAATCCCTAAGAAGTACAGAGATTCCAAACTGAGAACTTTAGGGTATTGAAACGTACATAGAAACATCTGAGTTAAAGCTTACATTTTAAAAATATCTTTTTCTTATGCTTGTAAATATCTTTTTTTCAAAACATGGATACCAACAATAACATGTGCCTTATTTATGTCAAATCCTTCAATTAAACTTGCAAAAACAAAAGAAAAAAGAATTAGGAATATGAAGGCTGAGAGCATTTCAAATATTTTAGTGTACCTCTTTCCAGAGTGAAATTTGCACTGCAAAATTTACCTGATCTGGCTGTTTGTAAATCCTTCATTCCTACTGTTTTATTAGGAACACAATCTTTCACTCCAACTGCAGGCTGAATGGGTTTTGAAACAAGTTGATTAATAAATAATCTACATTTGATACAATCTGTAGTTAATAATTCAAGACAAAAATATAAGTTTTTACCTTCAAGTGAGGATATTTTTCAGGAGAATCTAAAAGGCAAAAAGGACATAGAATCAATTACACGTAACTATGAAAGCCAACTATATATTCATGCAGTTAGTACTGAGCAGAATCCTCATGCTTGGCCTTGGCAGTGAATACTTTAGGTTTTGGTGTTTTGTTTCTTGGGGGAAGTTAGGACTGCAACAAGACAGACATATGAATCCACTATAGATACTGAAGAAAAAATAGGAGTACAGGTTTAACAAAACATGCAGTTAAGATTTCAAAAGTAAGATTATGTTCCAAAAGCCTTTATAAAATAGAAAAATGCACATGTACCAATGTGAACATGCTGATTGATGAGGAGAAAAGTGATCTTTAATCAGAGGAACAAATCATGACCCCGAGAAGGTAAATGTGAAAGCTGATGGTAAAATGCAACAGCATATCTTGAATGCAATACAGCAGCATCATTTACACCATTATACTACAAGTATTTATCATGTTCTTCAATTTGTCCTGTAATTTAGGAAGTGCACAGTTGGGATGACAGCTCAGTTGAATGTATAATTCATTTCTCATCAGAGAAAGTGTTATGAACTGATCAGCTTGGATATACACTTTTAGAATAATAGTTCATAAAAATATTCATTTTTTTACATACCCATGTGGGCTACTGGTATGCCTACATTTCTTGGATCCTCTAGTTTAGTCATCTTAAAGTTTCTCGATCCACTCATGCAAGAAGGTATATAAGGCACATCTAAGAAATAAGGTATTATAAGTTTTCAATATCGAAGTACGATTATCAAAAAGGAAAAAGTAAATTTTACTGCCACAGAATTATTAGATATTAAAAATCTTTCATATTTCAAAATCAGTGTAGTATTTACTGAAAATAACAATTTTAACATTTAGGGAATGAACCCTATTAATTTCTTTTGTTTCCAAAATTAGTTTGGTTCAGTATATCATGCTAATGTTTAAGAGGATTTTTGTGAAACAATTATCATCAAAAAATTAGCTATCTTAGGGACTCCCCTGGTGGTCCAGTGGTGAAGACCCCATGCTTCTACTGCAGGGGGCATGGGTTCAATCCCTGGTTGGGGAAATTAAGATCCCACATGCCAAGCCAAGCGGCCAAAAAAAAAAAAAAATACAAAAAAAAAACCTATCTTTAAAAAAAAAAAAACAACCAATGCTTCCATATTCAAATTAATCTCATTTGAATAACACATACCAACACAACATATATCTTTGATGCCTGATAGTTACAAGGAGGAGCTGGGGTTTACCTCAATTCTAGCACCCACTCCTGCTTCCAGTATTCTCTGGAGCAGCAATGACCTAACCTTGTTTCAGTGTAAATACACTGAAGTCATCTAACGAGAGTTCTCTCAAGTTTCCTCATCACCTCCACAATCACCTCCCTAACACACTACTTTCCCCCCTCTTTCCTTTCACTATATTCTTTCCTCTTCAAAGGTAGTCTCTGGATCTGTGGTCTTAATTCTTCCCCTTTGACATTCTTTTTATGGATCATCCCCACCACTTCTTTTTTCCTCTTTGCTTAGCAGTGGCACCTTACATCTATAAGTTCTACTTCAACGCTTTGCTACCCTCTTAAATATGGAATATTTAAATATGAAATATGGAAGCATTGGTATAAAAAATGATATAAACACACTCAGAAAGAAAAACAAAATAATGCTTTTCCTTGACCCTGTTCTGTCTTGAACTATCCAGTGGCTCTTCTTCCAGAGTTCTCTCAATGCAAGCCTACACCCTTGCTACTCTGAGAGCTTGTCAGAAATGCACAATCCCAGACCTGCTGCTCAGCATGTGCACTTTTCACAAGGTCCCCAGGGGACTAATTAAAATTTGAGAAACTCTGATCTATGAGTCTGCTTCTACATTCCCACAGTAAGAGTGGGAAAGCTTTGCTGTTCGTCTCTGACAAGTTTCGGTGCTGGAAGCTCACTTCAAATTTGTCTCACGTTTCAAATACTCTGCTCTTCCCTTTTCTAAAGACCTATTTTACTTTGCCCCCGTCCTCCACAGACCCCTGCTTCCTTTTCCTTCATTTACTCCCTGTAACCTCTGCCTCTTTCATTCTTTAGTCCTTCTTTCCTCTTCCTCATTTCCCGACTTTCCTTAGGTTGTAGAGTACCTTGAAACGGAACTAATAATTTAGCTCCTTAAAGGGGACTCTCACTTTAATCTGTGGCTGACACCAGATAAGATACACAGCTTCCCTCCTTTTCTCGTCTTTTTCCTCACTATGCATTTGACAGGTGATTTTCTTTTTTTTTTTTTTTACATCAACAGTGTTATGTTTTTTAATAGTTTTCAGAATATAAGCTGCATAGCTTTTTAGAATAAAAAATGATATAACTTCAGGTACATGCTTTAGGACACTTGGTTAAACAACAAGCAAACTGTGTCTTTGAGGACCACCTCAAAAGGGTGGCACACTTCACAGTGAAACTTGGTAACAGACATGGAGATGGATGATTATATCATGGCATGTTGTCTACAAAAGAACATCTGGACACTCAGAGCTTAAATAGAACACAGCACACAGTTAAGTATTCAAGCACTGCTTTTTGGCCAAATAAAAACTGCCTAAAAACTGCTGATGGATTTTTGACAAGAAAAAAAGATGTAGCTGCTTAGTTCTTCTGATACAGCGCTTCTTTTCCAGAATGAGACAGGCTCAGTTCAACTTGAAATCAGTGTGAGGAATGATTCTTCCTCTTAACCGACAGGTGATTTTCTTTGGCTATTAGAATATATCAGAATTCCCATTTTAAATCAACATGCTGTCAAATGACTTTTTCATAAAAATATAGTTCTTACCTTCTACTTGTCCATTTAATATATTTTTTCCTCTTTGACCTGCAGCTCCAGATAAATGATCAACATACTTCTCTGGAAGACTCTCAGAGATACTCTGTTAAAATTGATATTAATAATGAGTTGCATAAAGCTTTCCTAATCCCCTTCTAATAGCGGAAAATACCCTACTTTTTAAAAATTTCCTACTTTACAAGCAATTAGATTTAAAAATAAGAGAAGCATGCATTGAAAACCCAAACATTTAAATAGAAAACTTCATATACACTCTCTAGATCAAGTCTATCATTTATCCTCATTTGGCTACTGACTCTGTAAACTGAGCATGGAAAGCCAGAGGAATTATTTTCACAGACAAAAAATGTGCCTGACTTACAGGCACATTTCAGCAAAGAATTAACTTCAAAACACCTAACTCTACTTTACATTCCTTGTCAAAAGAAGAGAGTATTTTTTAAAAATATGTGTTTAAATAAATGCTTTAATAAGTACACTTGCTATAAATTTAAAATATTTCTAAAGACAGAAATTTTTTAGTATTAAATTAATATACTTGGCATGAAAAGAAACCATGAAGTATGTCATGTTGAGCATAAACAGAACACTGTAGAAGCTGCTTCATTTAGGTAAACAAGGGCTTATAAGAATCTGTTATTTGATAAAATTTTTATTGATAGGAAAAATAGTTGAATAAAATAGCGAAGTAGTAAGAAAAACTTTTATGTTTAAATAATAGCAGAAAATTTAAATATAGTTATGCAACTCTTCAAAAAAGTACAACAAGCTTTAATAAGGGAAGAATAAGAACTTTTATTTATTAATCATCTAAATGTGCCAAGCTTTTCTTATGCACATTTTATTTTCTACATACAACAACAATGATAAAAGTGATTGTAAGGACAGTTACCCCACTTCCTGTTTCCTGGTCATTCCAAGATGCGAGAGTGTAATGACGAACAGATGGGATCCACTGTTCTCTCTGTCCAGAATGTCCCTCCCCTGGACCCTCACGTGACTGGCTCCTTCCCATCCTCCTCTTGGTAGCTTTTCTCACATGCAGATCTTTTCTGACTACCTAAATTCCACTCCCATTCCCATCCCCATCCTAACTACAAACTCTCTCAATGTTGTCTAACTTAATATTCTCCATTTTCTTTGCCTCTCACTGTTGTGGCCTCTCCCGTTGAGGAGCACAGGCTCCGGACGCGCAGGCTCAGCGGCCATGGCTCACGAGCCCAGCCGCTCTGCGGTACGTGGGATCTTCCCAGGACAGGGGAACGAACCTGTATCCCCTGCATCGGCAGGTGGACTCTCAACCACTGCACCACCAGGGAAGCTCTTTCCATTTTCTTTACATGAAGGACTTAATAGTGACGTATAAAGGATTCCTGTTTGGTTTTATGTTCCCACCACTATAGCCTAACCCCTCAATTGGTACAGTCAGTGTCTAACTGCCAAGTACATAGTTGGTATTCAATAACAGGAATTTATTTAAGATCAAAACATTTAAAATGTCGAGAGGACCTCAAGTACCAAAGCACTTGATACCTATAGGAGATCTCCGATAACAGTGTATAGAAACTTAACATACCCCAAGCTAGAAATCCACATGCCCGTTCTAATTTTCCTATTCTTAACACTACTGTCATTTTATTGTCCTTCAGGTTTTAAAAAAGTGCCCCAGCATTTAGTGAGTCACTAATTGCCACTGTGATCATTTTTTTATTAGTTTCTGCTTTATAACAAAGTGAATCAGTCATACATATACATCTGTTCCCACATCCCTTCCCTCATTCATCTCCCTCCCTCCCACCCTCCCCATCCCACCCCTCCAGGCAGTCACAAAGCACCGAGCTGATCTCCCTGTGCTCTGCGGCTGCTTCCCACTATCTATCTACCTTACGTTTGGTAGTGTATATATGTCCATGCACTGTGATCATTTTTGTCTTACATTTCTATAGCACCCTTTACAGTTTACAAGGTGTGTTCACAGCTGTTACCACATCTGTTCCCTACACCTACCTGAGAAGTGGGTACCAGTACCACTTTTACGAAGGACGTCACTGACGCTCAACCAGGGTAGACAAGTTTTTCCGAGATCCCACAGGTAGTGACAGAACCAGGATGCTACCATGTCTTTTGACTTTAAACACAGTGCTGTATCACTGCAGCAGCTGCCTATATCTAACAGATCAGGCCCTTCTTATCTCTTTCCATAGCTGTCACCTTACAACAGGTCATCATTACTTTATATTTATGTTACTTCAAGTATGGCTGCCATAAAAGTACTCAACGCACACTAGTTTATCCAAAATGGTGTGTACTTATTAAAACATCGCTAAACCAAACTGTTGTTATTATAACGCCACATACTTATTATTCCCCATTCTTTTGCTTCCCTTGAAACGTTCCTTGCAGATCTATTTGAAAATCCAAATGTAATAATACTTTCAAGTCTCAGGCACTATCTTTTTCAGGTCTAAGTGGTAAAAAACTACATTTCAACCTGTTTCTCTCTGAACCTCACTAGGAGTTTTACACATCCATATGTACCAAAGAAACATACATTTGCTTGGGAGACTGGGACTGACAGATACACCCTACTATATATAAAATAGATCAATAATAAGGACCTACTGTATAGCACAGAGAACTCTACTGAATACTCTGTAATGGCCTATATGGGGAAGGAATCGAAAAAAGAGTGGATATATGTATAACTGATTCACTTTGCTGTATATCTGAAAGTAACACAACATTGTAAATCAACTATACTCCAACAAAAATTTTTTAAAAAAAGAAAAGAAAAAAGAAACATACATTTGGCCATAGGCTGACCTGGAATAATGCTTCAGTTTTTAGATAAATTTAACTTCAGAACCCAAACTGATTCCTTATGACTTCTAAGCCTTGGTTTTTGCTCTGTGCTACACTGGTTTCATTAGGTGAATCTTGCAAATTAACAAAAGTGCACTATGTGGTAGTTATTATACTTAGCACACAATTATTTAATTAATTACAGGTTAAAAATGTAAGGAAAAATTTTGATGGGCAAATGCAAAGGTGAGAAAGTAAAGTCAAAGCACCCCCCCCTTTTATGTTTTAACATCACTCAGTGCTTATATTTTAAAATAAAAAAAAAATAATAATAGAAGACAGTACCTCAGAATCCCAAGGTGATTCTATACCTTCCTCTTCTCCTAATCCTAATGCTGAAATCATATCTGTAAAATGCAGCCACAGATACATTAATGAGAACATTTACTACTATGAATTTTAAATACATATATGTCTATCTCCATCCACAAATATTTAAATAAAATAAAGTAGCAGAAAAGAATTTCAGAGGGTTGAGGCATTTTCAGGAAGAAAAAATTGGTAGTAGTTGGGATACTTCCGAAGAAACGGAGCAAAAGAAATATACTTTAAAAGAAATGGAAAAAAAAAAAAGGGTTTCACTGGTGGTGCAGTGGTTGAGGGTCCGCCTGCCGATGCAGGGGATACGGATTCGTGCCCTGGTACGGGAAGATCCCACATGCCGCAGAGCGGCTGGGCCCGTGAGCCGTGGCCGCTGGGCCTGCGCGTCCGGAGCCTGTGCTCCACAACGGGAGAGGCCACAGCAGTGAGAGGCCCGCGTACCGCAAAAAAAAAAAAAAAAAAAGGAAAGAAATGGACAATATATCTGGATCTACATACTTTAGATGTTTTTAGACTAGCCTTTAAGCATAGAAAAAAATTCATAAATATTCACTAAATTACCACTCCTATTATTTTTCTGAGCTCCATCAAAAGAAGTCAAATTGGGCTTCCCTAGTGGCGCAGTGGTTGAGAGTCTGCCTGCCGATGCAGGGGACACGGGTTCGTGCCCCGGTCCGGGAAGATCCCACATGCCGCAGAGCTGCTGGGCCCGTGAGCCGTGGCCGCTGAGCCTGCGCGTCCGGAGCCTGTGCTCCGCAACGGGAGAGGCCATAACAGTGAGAGGCCTGCGTACCGAAAAAAAAAAAAAAATGAAGTCAAATTGTTATGATCTGTTTGCTCCTGTGGAGCACGTTCAATATCAGTATCATTTTCTTTTTCCTCAGTTTCTGGATTTGTTGCTCCTTCTTATAAAAACATAACAAAACAAACACCTCATTCCAGAAAACATCATATTCATTCATTTGGTCATTCAATCAATCAGTAAGACCACAAACATTTACTGGATCTGTCAAATCATAGGCACTATCCTGGGAGAAAAGCTGGAAATATAAATAGAAGACCGATTCTGCTCTGTATTCCAGGAGAAGTAGAGCTACATGAAAACAAGTAAGAACAGCAAAGTATCATTCAAAATCTCTACAGCTGATGTGACCAGAGTACAGGAAGGGCACACGGGAAAGAGGAGTCAGCTGTATCTGGGTAGCTCAGGAAATGCTGCAAAGACAGGTCTGTGTCTTAAAAGACACACACAGTGTAGAGCGGGGATGTGAAGGGGATTCTAGAAAAGGCAGCCTGAGCAAAAGGACGAGGCGTGAAACAACATAACAAGTCACGTGGAAAACTAGAACACAGTTACCGGGAATGGTATGGAGAGACAAAACTGGAGGATCAGAGCCAAACCAAAAAAAGCAAGTGTCCTCCTAGAACATGAACTTTCTCCTTCATGTGATGGGGATCCACTACATAAGTAGAGGTGTTACATCTTCATAAATGTATTTTAGAAAGGTCACTCTGGCAGCAACGTAAAGATGAACATCAGGGGAGCAAAACTAGAAAAGAGCATTTCAAAATTATAAGTGAGAAAGTAATAGGAAATGAAAAATGGTAAGCAGGTAGAAAATACTGAACTTGATGAGCAACAGGATATGGTGATTTCAGGGAGGGATGGAATCCAAGATTTTTCCTGCTTTGGTATTTCAGTGATGTTATCTACTAGGATGGGGAAGACAGATGACAGAGTAGCTTACAAAGAGTCAGGAAAGAGGAAAGCATCAGGACAATGTCTTCAGTTTGGGGCATAACAAATTTGAGGCACCCAGGGGACTTAGAAGAAAGATTTGGATAAATGCATTTGGATTAGTAATAGATAAACTTATTCAGGAAAAGCATATGATGTTAAGATAGATATCTCTAAAATATACTAACCTGGTATAATTAAATGATGCAAACCTATGCAGAATTCTGAACTTTTGAAAATATAAACAAGACTGGGGAAGAAAACTATGAGATTCAATTATTCGATTATATATTGCAACATTTGTTTAAGGATATAAAATATACTCTTTCACGAATATGTGCAAATATTCATTTCCTGGATATTATAGCAATAAGCATTTTTAAGTTTAATGAAAAGATTTAATTGTAAAACACCAACTCAAGAGACTACAAGAACACTCCGTTTCAAAAATTAATCTGAAAAGACAAGTTTTAAATTGTAGAAGAGAATGTTTATGTGATTATGGAATTATAAGGCATTTTTAAGTACTACTATGATGTACGAAAGAAATATAAAACCCTATTTTGAGTGTTGCTGTAGATCAAAAAATTGTTTCTTAAAGTCATATAAGACATTCTGGAAGTGTAGGAGCAAATAATTTGAATTGGTAAACTTGAAAATGTTTTTCAAAAATTAGTCGGGGACTCAAGCTTTTTGTGTCAGGTCATCTCTTCCTAACTAGAAAAATTATTATGAAGGTATGTAACCACAGATGACTTGGTGATTTATTATTAACACTTTTATTGAAGTGCACTGGCATTTTAAGAAAACAATTAGAGATGCCTTATCATTTTGGGCATTAAAAAGATCAATCCCTTTTCTTTGCTGTTAGTAAGATTAACGATAAACAGTTTTGCATAGAACATTTCTACATGTGTGCTGTTTTAATTTTCAATGAAAAGGTCCTTTTTTTTTATAATAGTTTTAAGCCCAACGAAGGAGTTATCATCATAGGAGCCACAAACTTCCCTGAGGCATTAGATAAGTATTCAAATTTTTGTGATATATTCTAGAATAGTGATGAACTTTAAAAATATTGTGCTAAGTGAAGGAAACCCATCACAAAACATCACATATTATATGATTGCTTTTGTATGAAATGTCTAGAATAAGCAGATCCATAGCAACAGAAAGGAATTTAGTGGTTGCCAGAGGTTAGGGAAAATGGGGAATAACTGCCAGTAGATTTGGGGTTTCTTTCAGCTGGAGAAGAGAGGGAGGGGGTAAAAATTCTCTAAAATTAGATTGTGGTGATGGTTGGGCAACTCTGAATATATTAAAAACCACTGGGTTACACTACCAAACGTAAAATAGATAGCTAGTGGGAAGCAGCAGCAGAGCACAGGGAGATCAGCTCGGTGCTTTGTGACCACCTAGAGGGGTGGGATAGGGAGGGTGGCAGGGAGGGAGATGCAAGAGGGAGGGGATATGGGGATATATGTATATGTATAACTGATTCACTTTGTTATACAGCAGAAAATAACACAACATTGTAAAGCAAATTATACTCCAATAATGATGTTAAAAAAAAAAACAACACTGGGTTTTCGACTTCAAATTCTATGATATGAAAATTGTATCTCAGTAAAGCTGCTAAAAGAATCTTCTCACAACTTAAACATCACAAAGCTTTTGGGTGGGGGGTAGAGAGGATTTTTAGAATAAAATTTACTATAGTTTAAAATTTTTATTGGTTTTATTATATAGAAATTATTCATACTTTCATTTGATCTAATAGTTGGTTCTTGCCTAAGACTCTAGTTTAACATTTTGTACTTAATAGCAGTAAGATGGATGTGCAGCTCTCATAATAGATTGCTGTAGAATTATTTGTTCCTTGACTGGCTGACTTGCATGTCTTTGTCTCTGAAGGGTTGTATGCTATCTAGATGCACACATTTATCTATATGAACCTTTGTTCTGCCTTCTGGTTATTGAAACTGTTCTTTGAGCCACGTTTTATAAGGAACTAATCTGAATATTTATGTTCAAAATAAATATTGGTTGCCATTGTCTTTCCATCTTCTCTTTAGGATGTCAGTCCTGTTTAACTTGACCTTCAGCACAGTCAGCTTATTAATTTATATTTTCTTTTTGTATTCTCCCTTTAGTGCCTTAATACGTCCTGGTTGTTTTGACATGCAGGTTACAGTTCCCAGGCCAGATGTAAAAGGTCGAACAGAAATCTTGAAGTGGTATCTCAATAAAATAAAGTTTGATCAGTGTAAGTCTTAATTCGACGATACAGACATTATCTCCATAAAATGGTAATATATCAATCCACCCTGTTTGTGGTCCTTACTCAGGATGTCTTAAAAGACAAATTCCTTTAAATGTCTATTTTTCTCTCCTCTTGTTTGTCCATAAAGTCCATTTCTCAATGAACGTGTGTCCAGAGATTATGTCATTTTGAATCCCGATTCTAAAGAAAGTTTTCTTTTGAGTACTTAGATAATACTTGATGAAATCTATGTATTAATGTTTCTTTAGATGAATGTAAAATATAAAATAATATAAAAAGCACCTGTATATTATGAGCATAGTACCTCATGATATAGTCACTTTGGGGCCAAAAGAGGGGAAGCAGACTATAAAACAAAACACATGGAAATATTATGGAACTACCTGAGTAATAAAAGCAGCTATTAAAGCTGCAGTATTTTCAAAGATATCTGAATCAATTCTTAAAACCAAATATGTTTCCGATAATAAGGGGGGCTTTTATGTCCAAAGTTATTTCAAGATGAAATTCTGAAAACAAAATGTCTATGAATGTGCTTTTTCAGTTTGTGGTTAGGCCATAATTAAAGGTTTGTAAATCGTTATCTGGCAACTCTACCTTTCTCTGTTTATCACAAAGTTATTTAAATATAAGAACTTTTGTGATTTGTCCCAATGACAATTTTAATGGTGTGTTTACTAGCAGTTTTGGCTTTTCCCCTTAGAATTTAGTGAAGTAAGCTTTTGTAAAATTACAGCTCATGATGGCTATCTTCTTTTTTCATTTGCAATGTGAGTTCTTTATGAAGAGCTTTTTATTAGCTCTTCTGAAATTTTAATATTGTGTCCTGTCTGCATATAGCTGTTGATCCAGAAATCATAGCTCGAGGTACTGTTGGCTTTTCTGGAGCAGAGTTGGAGAATCTTGTGAACCAAGCTGCTTTAAAGGCAGCTGTTGATGGAAAAGAAGTGGTAACCATGAAGGAACTAGAGTTTTCCAAAGATAAAATCCTAATGGGTAGGTTTTCTTTTTTTTTTTTCCCTATCTTATACTGTTCATTATGTTAGAGAAAAAATTCTTTTTTTTTTAAATTGCCACTTGATAATTTTTGGTTTGGTGGTAATTCACTCTTTTTAAAAAACATTTTATTTATTTATTTATTGGCTGCATTGGGTCTTCGTTGCTGCATGCGGGCTTTCTCTAGTTGCGGCGAGCGGGGGCTACTCTTCATTGCGGTGCATGGGCTTCTCATTGTGGTGGCTTCTCTTCTTGTGGAACATGGGCTCTAGGTGCGTGGGCTTCAGTAGTTGTGGCTTATGGGCTCTAGAACTCAGGATCAGTAGCTGTGGCACATGGGCTTAGTTGCTCCGTGGCATGTGGAGTCTTCTTGGACCAGAGCTCGAACCCGTGTCCCCTGCATTGGCAGGCGGATTCTTAACCACTGCGCCACCGGGGAAGTCCAAGAAAAAAATCTTAATTTTGAGAGAAAGTTTATAAAAAAGAAAGGTATAGAAACATGCAAATATATACTCTAACAGAGCAACACAGTTTGGCCTGTTACAGAACAAATACATTATAACTTATATTACACTCTTTGGGGGGCATGAGTGTCCATGTCTTTCCTCTTGTCTGATATTGCTGATAAAAGAATAGTTAATCTTACTGTTTTTCAGAATTTAATTTTTATTTTAAATCTTGAATTGCCTTCAAAACAGGTTAGTTATGATATTCCTGTTAAATTAGAAGTTTATTTTCTAGAAATAGAATAAAGCTTTTCCTTTTGATATAAGGATTAAGATGATAGTTTTTACAGTTTGGTTTTCAGTTGACAAATTATGGTTTACATGGGTTGTAGAGTGGAATCTACTCATTTTTTAAACTTTCAAACTTTTAAAATATTTATTAATGATATTAAATCATATGACTCTAAGAATGACTTTGAGGCAAAGGAGCTTCATTCATTTAAATATACCTTCTTAATGGAGTATTTTACTTAAGTAAATTTTTATTCTTAGGGCCTGAGCGTAGAAGTGTGGAAATTGATAACAAAAACAAAACAATCACAGCGTATCATGAATCTGGTCACGCTATTATTGCATATTACACTAAAGATGCTATGCCTATCAACAAAGCTACAATCATGCCACGAGGGCCAACACTTGGACATGTATCTTTAGTTTTTCTTTTCTTTCAAATAGTGCTCCCCAGGAGCTTATGTAGGAAATTGCTGATGAAAACATTTCAAAAGAAAATTCAGCTACTTCCTAGGTGTGTTCATGCTTTCTTCTTTAACTTCCTCAACTGTCTTGAAATCAGACATACTTGTGAAATTTACCTGCTAATAAAGGATATCCTTAATATTTCAGATAATATATTTACATTATGAAATGTAATTCAGGAATGACAGCAAAATATAATTCTTAAATATGTAGTTGCCCTTTTCCCCTCGAAAGAAATTATGTATCATAGTGACTCGTTCAGTAGTTTTTCTAAGTTTTTTCTCATTGAGTACAAGTTTCATTTTCATATCTTTCTAATTATAGACGTTTATTTTTATTTATTTATGTTTTAAATTTTATTTTTGGCTGCGTTGGTTCTTCTTTGCTGCACGCGGGCTTTCTCTAGTGGAAGTGAGAGGGGGCTGCTCTTCATTGCGGTGCATGGGCTTCTCATTGCGGTGGCTTCTCTTGTTGCAGAGCACAGGCTCTAGGCGTTCGGGCTTCAGTAGTTGTGGTACATGGGCTCAGTGGTTGTGGCTTGCAGGCTCTAGAGCACGGGCCCAGTAGTTGTGGCGCACAGGCTGAGTTGCTCCGCGGCATGTGGGATCTTCCCAGACCAGGGCTCGAACCGTGTCCCCTGCATTGGCAGGCAGATTCTTAACCACTGCACCACCAGGGACGTTCCTATAGACGTTTTAAACATTTTTGTGCAACGAGGGACAGACAGTTGTATTGCAGCATTAACTACTTACTATTTATAAACTGCACTTTTGCTTTCCTCGTTTTATACATAGCTGGTTTGGTCATCAATCACCATGACCATCTCTATTAAATGCCGCTGAGCTTTCAGCATCATGGTATTAAGTAAGGTCACGAGAGACAAATGATAATTCAGGTTATTAATGTTAGTGTTTCAAAACTGTGTCTGAATGTTTTCTTTGTTTTTCAATTGTCTAGGTGTACCTGTTGCCTGAAAATGATCGACGGAACGAAACTAGAGCTCAGCTTCTTGCTCAGATGGACGTCAGTATGGGAGGAAGAGTGGCAGAGGAACTTATATTTGGAGCTGATCATATTACAACCGGTTGGCTGTAAAGAATAGCTTTGGTTCAAATTGTGTTTGTTGGTTTAAAGATTTTTTTTAACTTGAGTTTTATGTATATTTCAAAATTTTAGGTGCTTCCAGTGATTTTGATAATGCAACCCAAATAGCAAAGCAGATGGTCACCAAATTTGGAATGAGTGAAAAGGTAATAGCTAATTTTAATCCTTCCTCATGTATCAAATATTGATGTGCCAAGTGTCTCTTTGTGAGAGAGGATTCTCATTATAAATTGATAGATTTTCCCCTGTCTCATTCCAAATGGATTTAACAAAGCTGACTCTAAACTAAATGTCATTTTCTGAGAAATGTAACATACTCTTTCCATTCCAGCTGCTCAAACAGTAAGAGTTATTACTTCATGAATTAACCAAATGATGATATAAATTCTTTAGCATTTTTATTCATATGAGATCGAAGACCTTCTTGTTGAGCTTGCTTACTTTGCCCTTTCCACATACTTCACGTTCCTACGTTATCACTGTGGCTCCATAAAGCAATTCCAGTACTCTGTGAATTGTGGATTTCTGGACTAGAATAGCTGCTAAGGTTTTCTAAGAAGGTACTCAGAACGATACTTAGGATTTAAAATTTTCCCTCTTGCTCACACTTTTTAGTATTATACTTTCAGAAGAATAATGAAGTTTTTTTGCCCTCAAGGGCATTTTTATATTGTATTTTTTCCTTGCCCCCATGATATTTATTTTCTTATGTATAGGATAGTACTTCCTCTGTTACATACATTGGTGTTGGAGGTTTTTCTGTTGGATTTCTTTCTTTTCATTGATTTTAGCTTGGAGTTATGACCTACAGTGATACAGGGAAACTGAGTCCAGAAACTCAATCTGCTATTGAACAGGAAACCAGAATCCTTCTGAGGGTAATGATCTTTTTTTAAATGTTTATTTATCTATTTAGTCAAAATGTGCCTAAATATTTGGGTGCTTGCAAAAAAACTAAAGTTCCTCTGTTTTATAAAGTTAATAGGTGCACCATTGCTGCCATGATTAACTATGTCATAGACTGGATCTTTGACATAGACTGGAACCCCTGATCATAGACTGGATCTTTATTTTATTCTGGCCATAGGCTAAGAACAATTTATATATATATATATATATGTATATATATATACATATATGTGTATATATATATATTTTTTTTAAATAAATTTATTTATTTTATTTTTGGCTGCATTGGGTCTTTGTTGCTGCATGTGGGCTTTCTCTGGTTGCAGCGAGCAGGGGCTGCTCTTCGTTGCGGTGGCTTCTCTTGTTGTTGAGCATGGGTTCTAGGGCACGGGCTTCAGTGGCTGTAGTGCGGGGCTTCAGTGGTTGTGGCGTGCGGGCTTAGTTGCTTCGCAGCTTGTGGGATCTTCCAGGACCAGGGATTGAACCCGTGTCCCCTGCATTGGCAGGCGGATTCTTAACCACTGTGCCACTAGGGAAGCCCAGAACAATTTACATTGTGATTTAAATATTCAGTTCTTCTTTAGCTGATATATTTCTAATATTTTATGTATTTTCTTTAATTTGATTATTTTACTTGGACATGGTTATATTCAAAATGTCTAGTAATTGTATTGTGTTTATATGACCTGTGCTTCTTGGTGTTGGTAAATTCACTTTTACATTTTCCACCCAATTTTATAAGGACAAAAATATAATTCGCTAGTAAAATATTGGCAGAAACATTGTACAGGCAAATATGACACTGCCAAAAATGAACTGTTATTACTGCCATTATTCATAAGCTGATAAACTTAATTTAGACTCACCTTTGGAAAGAGAGTTGAAGGATTTAAATGAAAAGTTCAAGGTGGGTTGCAAAAAAAGTCAAATGTATGGAAGTCAGGGATCACCTCTAATGATACTGTATTACAGTATTGAGAGGTGAGTGTGTTACCGAGTAAAAGAATGGAAATTATATCTTTTCTGGCCATTCTAGATTGAGTAAATTGGTGAAATCTCAAGAGGCAAAAGGAGCAAACTCCCTTTCCTTTTAGCACGTATACTGAAAAGAGAAATAGATTTCTGTGTTCACAGACCTTATTTAGAAAGCAGATGAGTACAGTGTATACTTTTATTTCTTAAGTAGCTTTTTGTTTAAGTAGTCCTCAGTTATCTCTATGACAGACTTTGACGTTAAAAATGTAACATTTGAAAGTATGAAAGAGTTATCTTTAGGGAACCAAGCTTTTAAATGCGTTTATCTTTCATAACTAGAAGTCAATAGATTTTATAGTTTTTTTAGGGTGCATAAAGGCTTTTTATCTCATTTAGGGTTTTTGCTTCTCCTAAGGTTTCTGCCTCTTACATATCTGCTTTGTATTTCAGGATTCGTATGAGCAAGCAAAACATATCTTGAAGACTCATGCAAAAGAGCACAAGAATCTAGCAGAAGCTTTACTGACCTATGAGACTTTGGATGTCAAAGAGATTCATATTGTTCTTGAGGGGAAGAAATTGCATGTGAGATGATAGCTCTTGATGCATTGTTGGTTTTATTGCAAGACCATAAGTAGCACTGCAGTAGTCGTATTTTGCAA
Organism: Hyperoodon ampullatus; assembly: GCF_949752795.1. Lineage (NCBI taxonomy): Eukaryota > Metazoa > Chordata > Mammalia > Artiodactyla > Ziphiidae > Hyperoodon > Hyperoodon ampullatus. The sequence goes on from NC_136916.1 coordinate 84,928,909, forward strand.
CACTTTTCTCCCATTCTTGGTATCACTCAAGGGTGTGAAACACTTTGTCAGTCTTTTGTCACATTTATCTAATTTTGATTATTCTCATGATGGACATCTACTGCAAACAGCAATTTATTAAAGAAAATAAAGAACTATCAGGATTGAAAACAGCTTGTTTGAGAAATGTCAATCAGTTATTAAGTTGAAAATAAGTAATGATTTTATGGTTGGTTACAGTGCTAGATGTGAATAGAAATTGTGCCTTTAGCTCTTGGGAAGTATTTTTACTTAGGAAAATAAAATTCTTGAAGGATTGTCTTTATTTCTAGATAGTACCACTTATCTTTGATAAAGAAATGATGCTATTTGGCTATTGGTAAATCATATTTCTACATACATCAGTGGAAACTTCATTAAGATGCACTTAATTATGATCTAGATTGACCATATATAAAGTGTTTTTTAAAAAAATCTAAGAGTAGAGAATTGTGAACCTACAGATACAATCGGAATTTAAATGATTATTATAAGCTTTTTAAAATGCAGCTTGCATTTTCAAGGTCTTTTTTTTTTAACATTACTGTCACTCTGAAAATGAAGTTTATTTCTGAGCAGCAGTATTTTGTTAAATAAACAAGTAACACACCTCAAATTATGAATAACTATGTAATTATGCTTTGCGTTAAAACCAAAATAAAACCAAAAACCCAGTCCCATTCAGAGTGAACTTTTGAATTATGCTGTGTTAGAAATGGAAAGTTGTGTTTATTTTTCAGTCAGATTTTGTGAATATGAATGTGTTGTTACAGAATTTACAGATGACTTTATTTAACTCAGTAGAAAAATTATTTTAGAGCACATTGTAGTGGTTTTACAACCATACTATATTCTTGAAGTGATTTTATTAAAATTACCTACAGTTTTCTAGTAACTTGTAAGCTGTATATGGTCTTCGTTTAGGTTGGTAGAGGGAGCTTGCTACATGATATTCTTGCCCTTTATTTGGGTAATTTAAAATTTTGATGTACTTTCAAACTTAGAGAAACATTACCAGAATAATACCAGGAATTCTCATATACCCTTGATTCAGATATACCAGTTATTTTCATTTGCCCGTTTTTTATTGCCCCTGCTTCCTTTCTCCCTTCCTCCTCTCTTCCCTCCCCTTCTCTCTGTGTTTATATACATATGAGTATACATGTCTTTGCGTGGACACGTTTTCATTTGTCTTGGTAGACTTCTAGAAATTGCTGTGTGATGTGGTGAGTTTCTGTTTAACTTTTTAAGAAACCTGATGAACTGTTTTGAAAGTAACTATATAATGTTCCAACTACCAGTGTATGAAGGTTCCCGTTTCTCCATATCTTGTACAGTGTTTCTTATTGTCTTGTCTTTTTGACAAAGCCAATCTAGTGGGTATGAAGTAGAATCTCATTGTGGATTTAATTTACAGTTCCCTAGGACTAGTGATTTTGAACATCCTCTGCTAGGCTTTTGGTCATTTTTATATCGTCTTTGGAGAAATGTCTGTTGAAATCCTCCCTCCCCTCTTTGGGTTGTTGTCTTCTGTGTTGTAAGAGATCATATATTCTAAAGACAAGTCCTTTATCATATGGATCTTGTTTTTTTTGTTTGTTTGTTTGTTTTTGGCGGTACGCGGGCCACTAGTTGTTGTGGCCTCTCCAATTGCGGAGCACAGGCTCCGGACGCGCAGGCTCAGTGACCATGGCTCACGGGCCCAGCTGGCCGCGGCATGTGGGATCTTCCCAGACCGGGGCACGAACCCATGTCCCCTGCATCGGCAGGCGGACTCTCAACCACTGCACCACCAGGGAAGCCCAATCTTGTTTTTTTTTTAATCCAGTGTGAAAATCTCTGTTGTTTGAGTAGGGTGTTTAGTTCATTCATATTTAATATTTATGTAGTGGCTTTTACATCTGCCATTTGCTATTTGTTTTCTGTTTTTCTCGTATCTAAAGAGATCCCTGTGTTCCTCTTCTTCTTTTTTGGCTGCACAGCATGGCTTGTGGGATCTTAGTTCCCCAACAGGAATTGAACCCGGGCCCTTGGCAGTGAGAGCACAGAGTTCTAACCACTGGACTAACAGGAAATTCCCTGTTCCTCCTATTGTGAGTTATGTCTTAGCAGTTGCTCTAGGGATGACAGTACGCATTTATCACTCTTAATCACAGGCTCCTTCAAAATAATACAAGTTTAATTCTGTCAAAATGTAGTAAATTTGTTGCTTTCTTACCTACTTCTTGGCCCTAAATAGCAGAAAGAAGAGGAGAGGTGACCTAGAGAACCTCAGTCTCTCCACTGGGAAATGGAATAGCCTCTAATTTTAGCCACAGAAGGTTTTCCTCAACTGTATATGTTGGGATTTTGCAAAAATCCTGTTCTGATGAAGCTCCAGATGAGATTGGTGGGAGGAGTGAGTGGTGTGGCTCTTACTCCTTAGCTGCCCAGAATGATTGTCGTCTCTGAAGGGGTTATAGGGAAGTCGTGTCCATATCCCCGTCCCCAACCCCCCACCACCCCTGTACCTCCTCCTTTTAGTTTAGTGTATATTAGCAGGTTGGGCTAGAGGAATCAGCTGCTATGCAGTTGATTTTTTTTTAACCCTTTCCCTTATTTGCCTTTTACTCCTCCCCTTAATCTAAAAGCTCTGTTTAATGCAACTGGAAATCTTTATCCTCCTCCCTCCCCCTTCCTTTATATATTGAGGCTTTGGGGTAGGAGAAAAGTGCACAACCCACGCCCCCCTTCCCCTCTGCATTAATATTCCTTATTTACCCCTTTTCCCTTTCACATTTCGTCCCACTCCTTTTCTGGCAAAAAGGAGACTTTTCCTCTCTGTGACCCTAAGAGCATACTGCACAAGGGAAATCGCCCCCATCCAGATGTGGCTACACTCTTCATTTCTCTTGTCTTCTGCTGCTCTTTTCCTGGTGCTCTTTTTGTCGGGGGGTGTGGGTAATAGAGCAGCCATGGGCTTTTGGGGACTTAAAGTTAAAGCTGTTTGTTTTTTCCTTTTCATTTATAAAAACACTAAATGTTCAATTTCAGAGAACCAAAAATCCCACCTTCCCACCGAACACGACTAAGAGGCATGTCTTCTGCTCCATACCTTTTCTGTTTTTCTTTCTCTCTTGTTAATGCTTTTAAAAACAAATGAGTTTTTTTATATAAATAAAGTTTTTAAAGTGTGAAAAAAAACAAACACAAAAGAATTAAGAAAATGGTCATAGAAACATACATATTGATAATTACCTTAAACGTGAATGGATTAAATGCTCCAACCAAAAGACACAGGCTTGCTGAATGGATACAAACACAAGACCCATATATATGCTGTCTACAAGAGCCCCACTTCAGACCTAGGGACACATACAGACTGAAAGTGAGGGGATGGAAAAAGATATTCCATGCAAATGGAAATCAAAAGAAAGCTGGAGTAGCAATACTCATATCAGATAAAATAGACCTTAAAATAAAGAATGTTACAAAAGACAAGGAAGGACACTATATAATGATCAAGGGATCAATCCAAGAAGAATATATAACAATTATAAATATATATGCACCCAACATAGGACCACCTCAATATATAAGGCAACGGCTAACAGCTGTAAAAGAGGAAATCAACAGTAACACAATAATAGTGGGGGACTTTAACACCTCACTTGCACCAATGGACAGATCATCCAAAATGTAAATAAATAAGGAAACAGAAGCTTTAAATGACACAATAGGCCAGATAGATTTAATTGATATTTATAGGACATTCCATCCAAAAACAGCAGATTACACTTTCTTCTCAAGTGCGCACAGAACATTCTCCAGGATAAATCACATCTTGGGTCACAAACCAAGCCTCAGTAAATTTAAGAAAATTGAAATCATATCAAGCATCTTTTCTGACCTCAACACTATGAGATTAGAAATGAATTACAGTGGAAAAACACAAAATACACAAACACATGGAGGCTAAACAGTAAATTACTAAATAACCAAGAGATCACTGAAGAAATCAAAGAGGAAATCAAAAAATACCTAGAGACAAATGACAATGAAAACACAACAATCCAAAACCTATGGGATGCAGCAAAAGCAGTCTTAAGAGGGAAGTTTATAGCTATACAAGCTGACCTCAAGAAACAAGAAAAATCTCAAATAAGTAATCTAACTTTATACCTAAAGGAACTAGAGAAAGAAGAACAAACAAAACCCAAAGTTAGCAGAAGGAAAGAAAACATAAAGATCAGAGCAGAAATAAATGAAATAGACACAAAGAAAATAATAGCAAAGATCAATAAAACTAAAAGCTGGTTCTTTGAGAAGATAAACAAAATTGATAAACCATTAGCCAGACTCATCAAGAAAAAGAGGGAGAGGACTCAAATCAATAAAATTAGAAATGAAAAAGGAGAAGTTACAACACACACCGCAGAAAGACAAAGCATCTTAAGAGGCTACTACAAGCAACTCTATGCCAATAAAATGGACAACCTGGAAGAAATGGACAAATTCTTAGAAAGGTATAACCTTCCAAGACTGAACCAGGAGAAACAGAAAATATGAACAGACCAATCACAAGTAATGAAATTGAAGCTGTGATTAAAAATCTTCCAACAAACAAAAGTCCAGGAGCAGAGGGCTTCACAGGTGAATTTTATCAAACATTTAGAGGAGAGCTAACACCCATCCTTCTCAAACTCTTCCAAAAAATTGCAGGGGAAGGAGCACTCCCATACACATTTTACGAGGCCACCATCACCCTGATACCAAAACCAGAGAAAGATATGACAAAAAAAGAAAATTACACACCAATATCACTGATGAATATAGATGCAAAAATCCTCAACAAAATACTAGCAAACAGAATCCAACAATGCATTAAAAGGATCATACACCATGATCAACTGGGATTTATCCCAGGGATGCAAGGATTCTTCAATATACACAAATCAATCAATGTGATACACCATATTAACAAATTGAAGAATAAAAACCATATGATCATCTCAATAGATGCAGAAAAAGCTTTCAACAAAATTCAACACCAATTTATGATAAAAACTCTCCAGAAAGTGGGCATAGAGGGAACGTACCTCAACATAATAAAGGTCATATATTACAAACCAACAGCAAACGTCATTCTGAATGGTGAAAAACTGAAAGCATTTCCTCTAAGATCAGGAACAAGACAAGGATGTCCACTCTCACCACTATTATTCAACATACTTTTGGAAGTCCTAGCCTCAGCAATCAGAGAAGAAAAAGAAATAAAAGGAATATAAATTGCAAAAGAAGAAGTAAAACTGTCACTGTTTGCAGATGACTTGATACTACACATAGAGAATCCTAAAGATGCCACCAGAAAACTACTAGAGCTAATCAAAGAATTTGGTAAAGTTGCAGGATACAAAATTAATGCACCGAAATCTCTTGCATTCCTATACACTAATGATGAAAAATATGAAAGAGAAATTAAGGAAACACTCTCATTTACCATTGCAACAAAAAGAATAAAATACCTAGGAATAAACCTACCTAGGGAGACAAAAGATCTGTATGCAGAAAAGTATAAGACACTGATGAAAGAAATTAAAGATGATACCAACAGATGGAGAGATAAACCATGTTCTTGTATTGGAAGAATCAATATTGTGAAAATGACTATACTACCCAAAGCAATCTACAGATTCAATGCAATTCCTATCAAATTACCAATGGCATTTTTTACAGAACTAGAACAAAAAATCTTAAAATTTGTATGGAGACAAAAAAGACCCCGAATACCCAAAGCAGTCTTGAGGGAAAAAAAACGCAGCTGGAGGAATCAGACTCCCTGACGTCAGGCTATATTACAAAGCTACAGTAATCAAGACAATATGGTACTGGCAGAAAAACAGAAACATAGATCAATGGAACAAGATAGAAAGCCCAGAGGTAAACCCACACACCTACGGTCAACTAATCTATGACAAAGGAGGCAAGGATATACAATGGAGAAAAGACAGTCTCTTCAATAAGTGGTGCTGGGAAAACTGGACAGATACATGGAAAGAATGATATTAGAACACTCCCTAACACCATACACAAAAATAAACTCAAAATGGATTAGAGACCTAAATGTAAGACTGGACACTATAAATCTCTTAGAGGAAAACATAGGAAGAACACTCTTTGACATTAATCACAGCAAGATCTTTTTTGATCCACCTCCTAGAGTAATGTAAATAAAAACAAAAATAAACAAATGGGACCTAGTGAAACTTCAAAGCTTTTGCACAGGAAAGGAAACCATAAACAAGATAAAAAGACAACCCTCAGAATGGGAGAAAATATTTGCAAACAAATCAACGGACAAAGGATTAATCTCCAAAACATATAAACAGCTCATGCAGCTCAATATTAAAAAAACAAACAACCCAATCCAAAAATGGGCAGAAGACCTAGATAGACAGTTCTCCAAAGAAGACATACAGATGGCCAAGAAGCACATGAAAAGCTGTTCAACGTCACTAATTATTAGAGAAATACAAATCAAAACTAGAATGAGGTATCACCTCACACCAGTTAGAAGGGGCTTCATCAGAAAATGTACAAACAACAAATGCTGGAGAGGGTATGGAGAAAAGAGAACCCTCTTGCACTGTTGGTGGGAATGTAACTGATACAGCCACTATGGAGAACAGTATGGAGGTTCCTTAAAAAACTAAAAATAGAATCACCATATGATCCAGCAATCCCACTACTGGGCATATACCCAGAGAAAACCATAATTCAAAAAGACACATGCACCCCAATGTTCACTGCAGCACTATTTACCGTAGGCAGGTCATGGAAGCAACCTAAATGCCCATCGACAGACGAATGGATAAAGAAGATGGGGTACATATATACAATGGAATATTACTCAGCCATAAAAAAGGAATGTAATCGGGTCATTTGTTGAGACGTGGATGGATGCAGAGACTGTCATACAGAGTGAAGTAAGTCAGAAAGAGAAAAACAAATATCGTATATTAACGCATATATGTGGAACCTAGAAAAATGGTACAGATGAACTGGTTTGCAGGGCAGAAATTGAGGCACAGTTGTAGAAAACAAACGTATGGACACCAATGGGTGAAAACCGCAGGGGGTTGGGATGGTGGTGGGATGAATTGGGAGATTGGGAATGACATGTATACACTGATGTGTATAAAATTGATGACTAATAAGAACCTGCTATATACATTAAAAAAAAGACAAATCAAAGAAAAAAGCAAGAAATGTAAAAGTGAAAGTTTAAAGCCTGTTTCATCACAAGCGTCCCTTTATCATTTCACATCCATGAGCTCTGTAAATGGTTTAAAACAGTGGTTCTCAAGTGTCACCTGAGCATCCCTGGAGTCCCAAGACTCAACCGTTCAAGGGGTCCAAGAGGTCAAAACTATTTTCACAATAACAGTAAACGTTATTTCCATTCTCATTCTGTTTTAAGTGTACAGAGGAGTTTTCCAGAGACAAGATATGTGATAACATCATACTTCTAATGGCTAATAGAATGTATGATTGTGTGTGCTTGTATTTTAAATTTTTCAGTTTTATTTTCCAATACAGTAAACATCAGTAGATACAACCTACTTAAACAAAAGTTCCTTGGAATTCTCAATAATTTTTAAAAGTATAAAAGGATCCTATATCTGCATCATAAAAAACAACAAACAAATAAATAAAAGGATCTTAAAGCCCAAAACTTTCAGAATTGCTGTTGTAAAAGATTGTGTCTATCAAATCGTCATTAAGGTATGATTACTTTCCCCAACTTTTAATAATCAAAGACCACACACACACACACACACACACACACACACACGCACACACACACACACACACACAGAGTCTGCTAATCAAAACATCTGGTTGGCTTAAGCTCATCCGTGTAACACCACTGAAATGAAATAATTAAATTTGAAATACAATTGACATGTTAGCAAGTGAAGCTTTACTCTAGGTTAAGGTCAGAATTCTAATAAGCATTTTATAAAACTGGAAAAATCTTAGAATCTAATAATTAACCTCTGAGAATCCCTAAGAAGTACAGAGATTCCAAACTGAGAACTTTAGGGTACTGAAACGTACATAGAAACATCTGAGTTAAAGCTTACATTTTAAAAATATCTTTTTCTTATGCTTGTAAATATCTTTTTTTCAAAACATGGATACCAACAATAACATGTGCCTTATTTATGTCAAATCCTTCAATTAAACTTGCAAAAACAAAAGAAAAAAGAATTAGGAATATGAAGGCTGAGAGCATTTCAAATATTTTAGTGTACCTCTTTCCAGAGTGAAATTTGCACTGCAAAATTTACCTGATCTGGCTGTTTGTAAATCCTTCATTCCTACTGTTTTATTAGGAACACAATCTTTCACTCCAACTGCAGGCTGAATGGGTTTTGAAACAAGTTGATTAATAAATAATCTACATTTGATACAATCTGTAGTTAATAATTCAAGACAAAAATATAAGTTTTTACCTTCAAGTGAGGATATTTTTCAGGAGAATCTAAAAGGCAAAAAGGACATAGAATCAATTACACGTAACTATGAAAGCCAACTATATATTCATGCAGTTAGTACTGAGCAGAATCCTCATGCTTGGCCTTGGCAGTGAATACTTTAGGTTTTGGTGTTTTGTTTCTTGGGGGAAGTTAGGACTGCAACAAGACAGACATATGAATCCACTATAGATACTGAAGAAAAAATAGGAGTACAGGTTTAACAAAACATGCAGTTAAGATTTCAAAACTAAGATTATGTTCCAAAAGCCTTTATAAAATAGAAAAATGCACATGTACCAATGTGAACATGCTGATTGATGAGGAGAAAAGTGATCTTTAATCAGAGGAACAAATCATGACCCCGAGAAGGTAAATGTGAAAGCTGATGGTAAAATGCAACAGCATATCTTGAATGCAATACAGCAGCATCATTTACACCATTATACTACAAGTATTTATCATGTTCTTCAATTTGTCCTGTAATTTAGGAAGTGCACAGTTGGGATGACAGCTCAGTTGAATGTATAATTCATTTCTCATCAGAGAAAGTGTTATGAACTGATCAGCTTGGATATACACTTTTAGAATAATAGTTCATAAAAATATTCATTTTTTTACATACCCATGTGGGCTACTGGTATGCCTACATTTCTTGGATCCTCTAGTTTAGTCATCTTAAAGTTTCTCGATCCACTCATGCAAGAAGGTATATAAGGCACATCTAAGAAATAAGGTATTATAAGTTTTCAATATCGAAGTACGATTATCAAAAAGGAAAAAGTAAATTTTACTGCCACAGAATTATTAGATATTAAAAATCTTTCATATTTCAAAATCAGTGTAGTATTTACTGAAAATAACAATTTTAACATTTAGGGAATGAACCCTATTAATTTCTTTTGTTTCCAAAATTAGTTTGGTTCAGTATATCATGCTAATGTTTAAGAGGATTTTTGTGAAACAATTATCATCAAAAAATTAGCTATCTTAGGGACTCCCCTGGTGGTCCAGTGGTGAAGACCCCATGCTTCTACTGCAGGGGGCATGGGTTGAATCCCTGGTTGGGGAAATTAAGATCCCACATGCCAAGCCAAGCGGCCAAAAAAAAAAAAAATACAAAAAAAAACCTATCTTTAAAAAAAAAAAAACAACCAATGCTTCCATATTCAAATTAATCTCATTTGAATAACACATACCAACACAACATATATCTTTGATGCCTGATAGTTACAAGGAGGAGCTGGGGTTTACCTCAATTCTAGCACCCACTCCTGCTTCCAGTATTCTCTGGAGCAGCAATGACCTAACCTTGTTTCAGTGTAAATACACTGAAGTCATCTAACGAGAGTTCTCTCAAGTTTCCTCATCACCTCCACAATCACCTCCCTAACACACTACTTTCCCCCCTCTTTCCTTTCACTATATTCTTTCCTCTTCAAAGGTAGTCTCTGGATCTGTGGTCTTAATTCTTCCCCTTTGACATTCTTTTTATGGATCATCCCCACCACTTCTTTTTTCCTCTTTGCTTAGCAGTGGCACCTTACATCTATAAGTTCTACTTCAACGCTTTGCTACCCTCTTAAATATGGAATATTTAAATATGAAATATGGAAGCATTGGTATAAAAAATGATATAAACACACTCAGAAAGAAAAACAAAATAATGCTTTTCCTTGACCCTGTTCTGTCTTGAACTATCCAGTGGCTCTTCTTCCAGAGTTCTCTCAATGCAAGCCTACACCCTTGCTACTCTGAGAGCTTGTCAGAAATGCACAATCCCAGACCTGCTGCTCAGCATGTGCACTTTTCACAAGGTCCCCAGGGGACTAATTAAAATTTGAGAAACTCTGATCTATGAGTCTGCTTCTACATTCCCACAGTAAGAGTGGGAAAGCTTTGCTGTTCGTCTCTGACAAGTTTCGGTGCTGGAAGCTCACTTCAAATTTGTCTCACGTTTCAAATACTCTGCTCTTCCCTTTTCTAAAGACCTATTTTACTTTGCCCCCGTCCTCCACAGACCCCTGCTTCCTTTTCCTTCATTTACTCCCTGTAACCTCTGCCTCTTTCATTCTTTAGTCCTTCTTTCCTCTTCCTCATTTCCCGACTTTCCTTAGGTTGTAGAGTACCTTGAAACGGAACTAATAATTTAGCTCCTTAAAGGGGACTCTCACTTTAATCTGTGGCTGACACCAGATAAGATACACAGCTTCCCTCCTTTTCTCGTCTTTTTCCTCACTATGCATTTGACAGGTGATTTTCTTTTTTTTTTTTTTTTACATCAACAGTGTTATGTTTTTTAATAGTTTTCAGAATATAAGCTGCATAGCTTTTTAGAATAAAAAATGATATAACTTCAGGTACATGCTTTAGGACACTTGGTTAAACAACAAGCAAACTGTGTCTTTGAGGACCACCTCAAAAGGGTGGCACACTTCACAGTGAAACTTGGTAACAGACATGGAGATGGATGATTATATCATGGCATGTTGTCTACAAAAGAACATCTGGACACTCAGAGCTTAAATAGAACACAGCACACAGTTAAGTATTCAAGCACTGCTTTTTGGCCAAATAAAAACTGCCTAAAAACTGCTGATGGATTTTTGACAAGAAAAAAAGATGTAGCTGCTTAGTTCTTCTGATACAGCGCTTCTTTTCCAGAATGAGACAGGCTCAGTTCAACTTGAAATCAGTGTGAGGAATGATTCTTCCTCTTAACCGACAGGTGATTTTCTTTGGCTATTAGAATATATCAGAATTCCCATTTTAAATCAACATGCTGTCAAATGACTTTTTCATAAAAATATAGTTCTTACCTTCTACTTGTCCATTTAATATATTTTTTCCTCTTTGACCTGCAGCTCCAGATAAATGATCAACATACTTCTCTGGAAGACTCTCAGAGATACTCTGTTAAAATTGATATTAATAATGAGTTGCATAAAGCTTTCCTAATCCCCTTCTAATAGCGGAAAATACCCTACTTTTTAAAAATTTCCTACTTTACAAGCAATTAGATTTAAAAATAAGAGAAGCATGCATTGAAAACCCAAACATTTAAATAGAAAACTTCATATACACTCTCTAGATCAAGTCTATCATTTATCCTCATTTGGCTACTGACTCTGTAAACTGAGCATGGAAAGCCAGAGGAATTATTTTCACAGACAAAAAATGTGCCTGACTTACAGGCACATTTCAGCAAAGAATTAACTTCAAAACACCTAACTCTACTTTACATTCCTTGTCAAAAGAAGAGAGTATTTTTTAAAAATATGTGTTTAAATAAATGCTTTAATAAGTACACTTGCTATAAATTTAAAATATTTCTAAAGACAGAAATTTTTTAGTATTAAATTAATATACTTGGCATGAAAAGAAACCATGAAGTATGTCATGTTGAGCATAAACAGAACACTGTAGAAGCTGCTTCATTTAGGTAAACAAGGGCTTATAAGAATCTGTTATTTGATAAAATTTTTATTGATAGGAAAAATAGTTGAATAAAATAGCGAAGTAGTAAGAAAAACTTTTATGTTTAAATAATAGCAGAAAATTTAAATATAGTTATGCAACTCTTCAAAAAAGTACAACAAGCTTTAATAAGGGAAGAATAAGAACTTTTATTTATTAATCATCTAAATGTGCCAAGCTTTTCTTATGCACATTTTATTTTCTACATACAACAACAATGATAAAAGTGATTGTAAGGACAGTTACCCCACTTCCTGTTTCCTGGTCATTCCAAGATGCGAGAGTGTAATGACGAACAGATGGGATCCACTGTTCTCTCTGTCCAGAATGTCCCTCCCCTGGACCCTCACGTGACTGGCTCCTTCCCATCCTCCTCTTGGTAGCTTTTCTCACATGCAGATCTTTTCTGACTACCTAAATTCCACTCCCATTCCCATCCCCATCCTAACTACAAACTCTCTCAATGTTGTCTAACTTAATATTCTCCATTTTCTTTGCCTCTCACTGTTGTGGCCTCTCCCGTTGAGGAGCACAGGCTCCGGACGCGCAGGCTCAGCGGCCATGGCTCACGAGCCCAGCCGCTCTGCGGTACGTGGGATCTTCCCAGGACAGGGGAACGAACCTGTATCCCCTGCATCGGCAGGTGGACTCTCAACCACTGCACCACCAGGGAAGCTCTTTCCATTTTCTTTACATGAAGGACTTAATAGTGACGTATAAAGGATTCCTGTTTGGTTTTATGTTCCCACCACTATAGCCTAACCCCTCAATTGGTACAGTCAGTGTCTAACTGCCAAGTACATAGTTGGTATTCAATAACAGGAATTTATTTAAGATCAAAACATTTAAAATGTCGAGAGGACCTCAAGTACCAAAGCACTTGATACCTATAGGAGATCTCCGATAACAGTGTATAGAAACTTAACATACCCCAAGCTAGAAATCCACATGCCCGTTCTAATTTTCCTATTCTTAACACTACTGTCATTTTATTGTCCTTCAGGTTTTAAAAAAGTGCCCCAGCATTTAGTGAGTCACTAATTGCCACTGTGATCATTTTTTTATTAGTTTCTGCTTTATAACAAAGTGAATCAGTCATACATATACATCTGTTCCCACATCCCTTCCCTCATTCATCTCCCTCCCTCCCACCCTCCCCATCCCACCCCTCCAGGCAGTCACAAAGCACCGAGCTGATCTCCCTGTGCTCTGCGGCTGCTTCCCACTATCTATCTACCTTACGTTTGGTAGTGTATATATGTCCATGCACTGTGATCATTTTTGTCTTACATTTCTATAGCACCCTTTACAGTTTACAAGGTGTGTTCACAGCTGTTACCACATCTGTTCCCTACACCTACCTGAGAAGTGGGTACCAGTACCACTTTTACGAAGGACGTCACTGACGCTCAACCAGGGTAGACAAGTTTTTCCGAGATCCCACAGGTAGTGACAGAACCAGGATGCTACCATGTCTTTTGACTTTAAACACAGTGCTGTATCACTGCAGCAGCTGCCTATATCTAACAGATCAGGCCCTTCTTATCTCTTTCCATAGCTGTCACCTTACAACAGGTCATCATTACTTTATATTTATGTTACTTCAAGTATGGCTGCCATAAAAGTACTCAACGCACACTAGTTTATCCAAAATGGTGTGTACTTATTAAAACATCGCTAAACCAAACTGTTGTTATTATAACGCCACATACTTATTATTCCCCATTCTTTTGCTTCCCTTGAAACGTTCCTTGCAGATCTATTTGAAAATCCAAATGTAATAATACTTTCAAGTCTCAGGCACTATCTTTTTCAGGTCTAAGTGGTAAAAAACTACATTTCAACCTGTTTCTCTCTGAACCTCACTAGGAGTTTTACACATCCATATGTACCAAAGAAACATACATTTGCTTGGGAGACTGGGACTGACAGATACACCCTACTATATATAAAATAGATCAATAATAAGGACCTACTGTATAGCACAGAGAACTCTACTGAATACTCTGTAATGGCCTATATGGGGAAGGAATCGAAAAAAGAGTGGATATATGTATAACTGATTCACTTTGCTGTATATCTGAAAGTAACACAACATTGTAAATCAACTATACTCCAACAAAAATTTTTTAAAAAAAGAAAAGAAAAAAGAAACATACATTTGGCCATAGGCTGACCTGGAATAATGCTTCAGTTTTTAGATAAATTTAACTTCAGAACCCAAACTGATTCCTTATGACTTCTAAGCCTTGGTTTTTGCTCTGTGCTACACTGGTTTCATTAGGTGAATCTTGCAAATTAACAAAAGTGCACTATGTGGTAGTTATTATACTTAGCACACAATTATTTAATTAATTACAGGTTAAAAATGTAAGGAAAAATTTTGATGGGCAAATGCAAAGGTGAGAAAGTAAAGTCAAAGCACCCCCCCCTTTTATGTTTTAACATCACTCAGTGCTTATATTTTAAAATAAAAAAAAAATAATAATAGAAGACAGTACCTCAGAATCCCAAGGTGATTCTATACCTTCCTCTTCTCCTAATCCTAATGCTGAAATCATATCTGTAAAATGCAGCCACAGATACATTAATGAGAACATTTACTACTATGAATTTTAAATACATATATGTCTATCTCCATCCACAAATATTTAAATAAAATAAAGTAGCAGAAAAGAATTTCAGAGGGTTGAGGCATTTTCAGGAAGAAAAAATTGGTAGTAGTTGGGATACTTCCGAAGAAACGGAGCAAAAGAAATATACTTTAAAAGAAATGGGAAAAAAAAAAAGGGTTTCACTGGTGGTGCAGTGGTTGAGGGTCTGCCTGCCGATGCAGGGGATACGGATTCGTGCCCTGGTACGGGAAGATCCCACATGCCGCAGAGCGGCTGGGCCCGTGAGCCGTGGCCGCTGGGCCTGCGCGTCCGGAGCCTGTGCTCCACAACGGGAGAGGCCATAACAGTGAGAGGCCTGCGTACCGAAAAAAAAAAAAAAAAAAAAAAAAAAAAAAAAATGAAGTCAAATTGTTATGATCTGTTTGCTCCTGTGGAGCACGTTCAATATCAGTATCATTTTCTTTTTCCTCAGTTTCTGGATTTGTTGCTCCTTCTTATAAAAACATAACAAAACAAACACCTCATTCCAGAAAACATCATATTCATTCATTTGGTCATTCAATCAATCAGTAAGACCACAAACATTTACTGGATCTGTCAAATCATAGGCACTATCCTGGGAGAAAAGCTGGAAATATAAATAGAAGACCGATTCTGCTCTGTATTCCAGGAGAAGTAGAGCTACATGAAAACAAGTAAGAACAGCAAAGTATCATTCAAAATCTCTACAGCTGATGTGACCAGAGTACAGGAAGGGCACACGGGAAAGAGGAGTCAGCTGTATCTGGGTAGCTCAGGAAATGCTGCAAAGACAGGTCTGTGTCTTAAAAGACACACACAGTGTAGAGCGGGGATGTGAAGGGGATTCTAGAAAAGGCAGCCTGAGCAAAAGGACGAGGCGTGAAACAACATAACAAGTCACGTGGAAAACTAGAACACAGTTACCGGGAATGGTATGGAGAGACAAAACTGGAGGATCAGAGCCAAACCAAAAAAAGCAAGTGTCCTCCTAGAACATGAACTTTCTCCTTCATGTGATGGGGATCCACTACATAAGTAGAGGTGTTACATCTTCATAAATGTATTTTAGAAAGGTCACTCTGGCAGCAACGTAAAGATGAACATCAGGGGAGCAAAACTAGAAAAGAGCATTTCAAAATTATAAGTGAGAAAGTAATAGGAAATGAAAAATGGTAAGCAGGTAGAAAATACTGAACTTGATGAGCAACAGGATATGGTGATTTCAGGGAGGGATGGAATCCAAGATTTTTCCTGCTTTGGTATTTCAGTGATGTTATCTACTAGGATGGGGAAGACAGATGACAGAGTAGCTTACAAAGAGTCAGGAAAGAGGAAAGCATCAGGACAATGTCTTCAGTTTGGGGCATAACAAATTTGAGGCACCCAGGGGACTTAGAAGAAAGATTTGGATAAATGCATTTGGATTAGTAATAGATAAACTTATTCAGGAAAAGCATATGATGTTAAGATAGATATCTCTAAAATATACTAACCTGGTATAATTAAATGATGCAAACCTATGCAGAATTCTGAACTTTTGAAAATATAAACAAGACTGGGGAAGAAAACTATGAGATTCAATTATTCGATTATATATTGCAACATTTGTTTAAGGATATAAAATATACTCTTTCACGAATATGTGCAAATATTCATTTCCTGGATATTATAGCAATAAGCATTTTTAAGTTTAATGAAAAGATTTAATTGTAAAACACCAACTCAAGAGACTACAAGAACACTCCGTTTCAAAAATTAATCTGAAAAGACAAGTTTTAAATTGTAGAAGAGAATGTTTATGTGATTATGGAATTATAAGGCATTTTTAAGTACTACTATGATGTACGAAAGAAATATAAAACCCTATTTTGAGTGTTGCTGTAGATCAAAAAATTGTTTCTTAAAGTCATATAAGACATTCTGGAAGTGTAGGAGCAAATAATTTGAATTGGTAAACTTGAAAATGTTTTTCAAAAATTAGTCGGGGACTCAAGCTTTTTGTGTCAGGTCATCTCTTCCTAACTAGAAAAATTATTATGAAGGTATGTAACCACAGATGACTTGGTGATTTATTATTAACACTTTTATTGAAGTGCACTGGCATTTTAAGAAAACAATTAGAGATGCCTTATCATTTTGGGCATTAAAAAGATCAATCCCTTTTCTTTGCTGTTAGTAAGATTAACGATAAACAGTTTTGCATAGAACATTTCTACATGTGTGCTGTTTTAATTTTCAATGAAAAGGTCCTTTTTTTTTATAATAGTTTTAAGCCCAACGAAGGAGTTATCATCATAGGAGCCACAAACTTCCCTGAGGCATTAGATAAGTATTCAAATTTTTGTGATATATTCTAGAATAGTGATGAACTTTAAAAATATTGTGCTAAGTGAAGGAAACCCATCACAAAACATCACATATTATATGATTGCTTTTGTATGAAATGTCTAGAATAAGCAGATCCATAGCAACAGAAAGGAATTTAGTGGTTGCCAGAGGTTAGGGAAAATGGGGAATAACTGCCAGTAGATTTGGGGTTTCTTTCAGCTGGAGAAGAGAGGGAGGGGGTAAAAATTCTCTAAAATTAGATTGTGGTGATGGTTGGGCAACTCTGAATATATTAAAAACCACTGGGTTACACTACCAAACGTAAAATAGATAGCTAGTGGGAAGCAGCAGCAGAGCACAGGGAGATCAGCTCGGTGCTTTGTGACCACCTAGAGGGGTGGGATAGGGAGGGTGGCAGGGAGGGAGATGCAAGAGGGAGGGGATATGGGGATATATGTATATGTATAACTGATTCACTTTGTTATACAGCAGAAAATAACACAACATTGTAAAGCAAATTATACTCCAATAATGATGTTAAAAAAAAAACAACACTGGGTTTTCAACTTCAAATTCTATGATATGAAAATTGTATCTCAGTAAAGCTGCTAAAAGAATCTTCTCACAACTTAAACATCACAAAGCTTTTGGGTGGGGGGTAGAGAGGATTTTTAGAATAAAATTTACTATAGTTTAAAATTTTTATTGGTTTTATTATATAGAAATTATTCATACTTTCATTTGATCTAATAGTTGGTTCTTGCCTAAGACTCTAGTTTAACATTTTGTACTTAATAGCAGTAAGATGGATGTGCAGCTCTCATAATAGATTGCTGTAGAATTATTTGTTCCTTGACTGGCTGACTTGCATGTCTTTGTCTCTGAAGGGTTGTATGCTATCTAGATGCACACATTTATCTATATGAACCTTTGTTCTGCCTTCTGGTTATTGAAACTGTTCTTTGAGCCACGTTTTATAAGGAACTAATCTGAATATTTATGTTCAAAATAAATATTGGTTGCCATTGTCTTTCCATCTTCTCTTTAGGATGTCAGTCCTGTTTAACTTGACCTTCAGCACAGTCAGCTTATTAATTTATATTTTCTTTTTGTATTCTCCCTTTAGCGCCTTAATACGTCCTGGTTGTTTTGACATGCAGGTTACAGTTCCCAGGCCAGATGTAAAAGGTCGAACAGAAATCTTGAAGTGGTATCTCAATAAAATAAAGTTTGATCAGTGTAAGTCTTAATTCGACGATACAGACATTATCTCCATAAAATGGTAATATATCAATCCACCCTGTTTGTGGTCCTTACTCAGGATGTCTTAAAAGACAAATTCCTTTAAATGTCTATTTTTCTCTCCTCTTGTTTGTCCATAAAGTCCATTTCTCAATGAACGTGTGTCCAGAGATTATGTCATTTTGAATCCCGATTCTAAAGAAAGTTTTCTTTTGAGTACTTAGATAATACTTGATGAAATCTATGTATTAATGTTTCTTTAGATGAATGTAAAATATAAAATAATATAAAAAGCACCTGTATATTATGAGCATAGTACCTCATGATATAGTCACTTTGGGGCCAAAAGAGGGGAAGCAGACTATAAAACAAAACACATGGAAATATTATGGAACTACCTGAGTAATAAAAGCAGCTATTAAAGCTGCAGTATTTTCAAAGATATCTGAATCAATTCTTAAAACCAAATATGTTTCCGATAATAAGGGGGGCTTTTATGTCCAAAGTTATTTCAAGATGAAATTCTGAAAACAAAATGTCTATGAATGTGCTTTTTCAGTTTGTGGTTAGGCCATAATTAAAGGTTTGTAAATCGTTATCTGGCAACTCTACCTTTCTCTGTTTATCACAAAGTTATTTAAATATAAGAACTTTTGTGATTTGTCCCAATGACAATTTTAATGGTGTGTTTACTAGCAGTTTTGGCTTTTCCCCTTAGAATTTAGTGAAGTAAGCTTTTGTAAAATTACAGCTCATGATGGCTATCTTCTTTTTTCATTTGCAATGTGAGTTCTTTATGAAGAGCTTTTTATTAGCTCTTCTGAAATTTTAATATTGTGTCCTGTCTGCATATAGCTGTTGATCCAGAAATCATAGCTCGAGGTACTGTTGGCTTTTCTGGAGCAGAGTTGGAGAATCTTGTGAACCAAGCTGCTTTAAAGGCAGCTGTTGATGGAAAAGAAGTGGTAACCATGAAGGAACTAGAGTTTTCCAAAGATAAAATCCTAATGGGTAGGTTTTCTTTTTTTTTTTTTCCCTATCTTATACTGTTCATTATGTTAGAGAAAAAATTCTTTTTTTTTTAAATTGCCACTTGATAATTTTTGGTTTGGTGGTAATTCACTCTTTTTAAAAAACATTTTATTTATTTATTTATTGGCTGCATTGGGTCTTCGTTGCTGCATGCGGGCTTTCTCTAGTTGCGGCGAGCGGGGGCTACTCTTCATTGCGGTGCATGGGCTTCTCATTGTGGTGGCTTCTCTTCTTGTGGAACATGGGCTCTAGGTGCGTGGGCTTCAGTAGTTGTGGCTTATGGGCTCTAGAACTCAGGATCAGTAGCTGTGGCACATGGGCTTAGTTGCTCCGTGGCATGTGGAGTCTTCTTGGACCAGAGCTCGAACCCGTGTCCCCTGCATTGGCAGGCGGATTCTTAACCACTGCGCCACCGGGGAAGTCCAAGAAAAAAATCTTAATTTTGAGAGAAAGTTTATAAAAAAGAAAGGTATAGAAACATGCAAATATATACTCTAACAGAGCAACACAGTTTGGCCTGTTACAGAACAAATACATTATAACTTATATTACACTCTTTGGGGGGCATGAGTGTCCATGTCTTTCCTCTTGTCTGATATTGCTGATAAAAGAATAGTTAATCTTACTGTTTTTCAGAATTTAATTTTTATTTTAAATCTTGAATTGCCTTCAAAACAGGTTAGTTATGATATTCCTGTTAAATTAGAAGTTTATTTTCTAGAAATAGAATAAAGCTTTTCCTTTTGATATAAGGATTAAGATGATAGTTTTTACAGTTTGGTTTTCAGTTGACAAATTATGGTTTACATGGGTTGTAGAGTGGAATCTACTCATTTTTTAAACTTTCAAACTTTTAAAATATTTATTAATGATATTAAATCATATGACTCTAAGAATGACTTTGAGGCAAAGGAGCTTCATTCATTTAAATATACCTTCTTAATGGAGTATTTTACTTAAGTAAATTTTTATTCTTAGGGCCTGAGCGTAGAAGTGTGGAAATTGATAACAAAAACAAAACAATCACAGCGTATCATGAATCTGGTCACGCTATTATTGCATATTACACTAAAGATGCTATGCCTATCAACAAAGCTACAATCATGCCACGAGGGCCAACACTTGGACATGTATCTTTAGTTTTTCTTTTCTTTCAAATAGTGCCCCCCAGGAGCTTATGTAGGAAATTGCTGATGAAAACATTTCAAAAGAAAATTCAGCTACTTCCTAGGTGTGTTCATGCTTTCTTCTTTAACTTCCTCAACTGTCTTGAAATCAGACATACTTGTGAAATTTACCTGCTAATAAAGGATATCCTTAATATTTCAGATAATATATTTACATTATGAAATGTAATTCAGGAATGACAGCAAAATATAATTCTTAAATATGTAGTTGCCCTTTTCCCCTCGAAAGAAATTATGTATCATAGTGACTCGTTCAGTAGTTTTTCTAAGTTTTTTCTCATTGAGTACAAGTTTCATTTTCATATCTTTCTAATTATAGACGTTTATTTTTATTTATTTATGTTTTAAATTTTATTTTTGGCTGCGTTGGTTCTTCTTTGCTGCACGCGGGCTTTCTCTAGTGGAAGTGAGAGGGGGCTGCTCTTCATTGCGGTGCATGGGCTTCTCATTGCGGTGGCTTCTCTTGTTGCAGAGCACAGGCTCTAGGCGTTCGGGCTTCAGTAGTTGTGGTACATGGGCTCAGTGGTTGTGGCTTGCAGGCTCTAGAGCACGGGCCCAGTAGTTGTGGCGCACAGGCTGAGTTGCTCCGCGGCATGTGGGATCTTCCCAGACCAGGGCTCGAACCGTGTCCCCTGCATTGGCAGGCAGATTCTTAACCACTGCACCACCAGGGACGTTCCTATAGACGTTTTAAACATTTTTGTGCAACGAGGGACAGACAGTTGTATTGCAGCATTAACTACTTACTATTTATAAACTGCACTTTTGCTTTCCTCGTTTTATACATAGCTGGTTTGGTCATCAATCACCATGACCATCTCTATTAAATGCCGCTGAGCTTTCAGCATCATGGTATTAAGTAAGGTCACGAGAGACAAATGATAATTCAGGTTATTAATGTTAGTGTTTCAAAACTGTGTCTGAATGTTTTCTTTGTTTTTCAATTGTCTAGGTGTACCTGTTGCCTGAAAATGATCGACGGAACGAAACTAGAGCTCAGCTTCTTGCTCAGATGGACGTCAGTATGGGAGGAAGAGTGGCAGAGGAACTTATATTTGGAGCTGATCATATTACAACCGGTTGGCTGTAAAGAATAGCTTTGGTTCAAATTGTGTTTGTTGGTTTAAAGATTTTTTTTAACTTGAGTTTTATGTATATTTCAAAGTTTTAGGTGCTTCCAGTGATTTTGATAATGCAACCCAAATAGCAAAGCAGATGGTCACCAAATTTGGAATGAGTGAAAAGGTAATAGCTAATTTTAATCCTTCCTCATGTATCAAATGTTGATGTGCCAAGTGTCTCTTTGTGAGAGAGGATTCTCATTATAAATTGATAGATTTTCCCCTGTCTCATTCCAAATGGATTTAACAAAGCTGACTCTAAACTAAATGTCATTTTCTGAGAAATGTAACATACTCTTTCCATTCCAGCTGCTCAAACAGTAAGAGTTATTACTTCATGAATTAACCAAATGATGATATAAATTCTTTAGCATTTTTATTCATATGAGATCGAAGACCTTCTTGTTGAGCTTGCTTACTTTGCCCTTTCCACATACTTCACGTTCCTACGTTATCACTGTGGCTCCATAAAGCAATTCCAGTACTCTGTGAATTGTGGATTTCTGGACTAGAATAGCTGCTAAGGTTTTCTAAGAAGGTACTCAGAACGATACTTAGGATTTAAAATTTTCCCTCTTGCTCACACTTTTTAGTATTATACTTTCAGAAGAATAATGAAGTTTTTTTGCCCTCAAGGGCATTTTTATATTGTATTTTTTCCTTGCCCCCATGATATTTATTTTCTTATGTATAGGATAGTACTTCCTCTGTTACATACATTGGTGTTGGAGGTTTTTCTGTTGGATTTCTTTCTTTTCATTGATTTTAGCTTGGAGTTATGACCTACAGTGATACAGGGAAACTGAGTCCAGAAACTCAATCTGCTATTGAACAGGAAACCAGAATCCTTCTGAGGGTAATGATCTTTTTTTAAATGTTTATTTATCTATTTAGTCAAAATGTGCCTAAATATTTGGGTGCTTGCAAAAAAACTAAAGTTCCTCTGTTTTATAAAGTTAATAGGTGCACCATTGCTGCCATGATTAACTATGTCATAGACTGGATCTTTGACATAGACTGGAACCCCTGATCATAGACTGGATCTTTATTTTATTCTGGCCATAGGCTAAGAACAATTTATATATATATATATATATGTATATATATATACATATATGTGTATATATATATATATTTTTTAAATAAATTTATTTATTTTATTTTTGGCTGCATTGGGTCTTTGTTGCTGCATGTGGGCTTTCTCTGGTTGCAGCGAGCAGGGGCTGCTCTTCGTTGCGGTGGCTTCTCTTGTTGTTGAGCATGGGTTCTAGGGCACGGGCTTCAGTGGCTGTAGTGCGGGGCTTCAGTGGTTGTGGCGTGCGGGCTTAGTTGCTTCGCAGCTTGTGGGATCTTCCAGGACCAGGGATTGAACCCGTGTCCCCTGCATTGGCAGGCGGATTCTTAACCACTGTGCCACTAGGGAAGCCCAGAACAATTTACATTGTGATTTAAATATTCAGTTCTTCTTTAGCTGATATATTTCTAATATTTTATGTATTTTCTTTAATTTGATTATTTTACTTGGACATGGTTATATTCAAAATGTCTAGTAATTGTATTGTGTTTATATGACCTGTGCTTCTTGGTGTTGGTAAATTCACTTTTACATTTTCCACCCAATTTTATAAGGACAAAAATATAATTCGCTAGTAAAATATTGGCAGAAACATTGTACAGGCAAATATGACACTGCCAAAAATGAACTGTTATTACTGCCATTATTCATAAGCTGATAAACTTAATTTAGACTCACCTTTGGAAAGAGAGTTGAAGGATTTAAATGAAAAGTTCAAGGTGGGTTGCAAAAAAAGTCAAATGTATGGAAGTCAGGGATCACCTCTAATGATACTGTATTACAGTATTGAGAGGTGAGTGTGTTACCGAGTAAAAGAATGGAAATTATATCTTTTCTGGCCATTCTAGATTGAGCAAATTGGTGAAATCTCAAGAGGCAAAAGGAGCAAACTCCCTTTCCTTTTAGCACGTATACTGAAAAGAGAAATAGATTTCTGTGTTCACAGACCTTATTTAGAAAGCAGATGAGTACAGTGTATACTTTTATTTCTTAAGTAGCTTTTTGTTTAAGTAGTCCTCAGTTATCTCTATGACAGACTTTGACGTTAAAAATGTAACATTTGAAAGTATGAAAGAGTTATCTTTAGGGAACCAAGCTTTTAAATGCGTTTATCTTTCATAACTAGAAGTCAATAGATTTTATAGTTTTTTTAGGGTGCATAAAGGCTTTTTATCTCATTTAGGGTTTTTGCTTCTCCTAAGGTTTCTGCCTCTTACATATCTGCTTTGTATTTCAGGATTCGTATGAGCAAGCAAAACATATCTTGAAGACTCATGCAAAAGAGCACAAGAATCTAGCAGAAGCTTTACTGACCTATGAGACTTTGGATGTCAAAGAGATTCATATTGTTCTTGAGGGGAAGAAATTGCATGTGAGATGATAGCTCTTGATGCATTGTTGGTTTTATTGCAAGACCATAAGTAGCACTGCAGTAGTCGTATTTTGCAACACTTTTCTCCCATTCTTGGTATCACTCAAGGGTGTGAAACACTTTGTCAGTCTTTTGTCACATTTATCTAATTTTGATTATTCTCATGATGGACATCTACTGCAAACAGCAATTTATTAAAGAAAATAAAGAACTATCAGGATTGAAAACAGCTTGTTTGAGAAATGTCAATCAGTTATTAAGTTGAAAATAAGTAATGATTTTATGGTTGGTTACAGTGCTAGATGTGAATAGAAATTGTGCCTTTAGCTCTTGGGAAGTATTTTTACTTAGGAAAATAAAATTCTTGAAGGATTGTCTTTATTTCTAGATAGTACCACTTATCTTTGATAAAGAAATGATGCTATTTGGCTATTGGTAAATCATATTTCTACATACATCAGTGGAAACTTCATTAAGATGCACTTAATTATGATCTAGATTGACCATATATAAAGTGTTTTTTAAAAAAATCTAAGAGTAGAGAATTGTGAACCTACAGATACAATCGGAATTTAAATGATTATTATAAGCTTTTTAAAATGCAGCTTGCATTTTCAAGGTCTTTTTTTTTTTAACATTACTGTCACTCTGAAAATGAAGTTTATTTCTGAGCAGCAGTATTTTGTTAAATAAACAAGTAACACACCTCAAATTATGAATAACTATGTAATTATGCTTTGCGTTAAAACCAAAATAAAACCAAAAACCCAGTCCCATTCAGAGTGAACTTTTGAATTATGCTGTGTTAGAAATGGAAAGTTGTGTTTATTTTTCAGTCAGATTTTGTGAATATGAATGTGTTGTTACAGAATTTACAGATGACTTTATTTAACTCAGTAGAAAAATTATTTTAGAGCACATTGTAGTGGTTTTACAACCATACTATATTCTTGAAGTGATTTTATTAAAATTACCTACAGTTTTCTAGTAACTTGTAAGCTGTATATGGTCTTCGTTTAGGTTGGTAGAGGGAGCTTGCTACATGATATTCTTGCCCTTTATTTGGGTAATTTAAAATTTTGATGTACTTTCAAACTTAGAGAAACATTACCAGAATAATACCAGGAATTCTCATATACCCTTGATTCAGATATACCAGTTATTTTCATTTGCCCGTTTTTTATTGCCCCTGCTTCCTTTCTCCCTTCCTCCTCTCTTCCCTCCCCTTCTCTCTGTGTTTATATACATATGAGTATACATGTCTTTGCGTGGACACGTTTTCATTTGTCTTGGTAGACTTCTAGAAATTGCTGTGTGATGTGGTGAGTTTCTGTTTAACTTTTTAAGAAACCTGATGAACTGTTTTGAAAGTAACTATATAATGTTCCAACTACCAGTGTATGAAGGTTCCCGTTTCTCCATATCTTGTACAGTGTTTCTTATTGTCTTGTCTTTTTGACAAAGCCAATCTAGTGGGTATGAAGTAGAATCTCATTGTGGATTTAATTTACAGTTCCCTAGGACTAGTGATTTTGAACATCCTCTGCTAGGCTTTTGGTCATTTTTATATCGTCTTTGGAGAAATGTCTGTTGAAATCCTCCCTCCCCTCTTTGGGTTGTTGTCTTCTGTGTTGTAAGAGATCATATATTCTAAAGACAAGTCCTTTATCATATGGATCTTGTTTTTTTTGTTTGTTTGTTTGTTTTTGGCGGTACGCGGGCCACTAGTTGTTGTGGCCTCTCCAATTGCGGAGCACAGGCTCCGGACGCGCAGGCTCAGTGACCATGGCTCACGGGCCCAGCTGGCCGCGGCATGTGGGATCTTCCCAGACCGGGGCACGAACCCATGTCCCCTGCATCGGCAGGCGGACTCTCAACCACTGCACCACCAGGGAAGCCCAATCTTGTTTTTTTTTTAATCCAGTGTGAAAATCTCTGTTGTTTGAGTAGGGTGTTTAGTTCATTCATATTTAATATTTATGTAGTGGCTTTTACATCTGCCATTTGCTATTTGTTTTCTGTTTTTCTCGTATCTAAAGAGATCCCTGTGTTCCTCTTCTTCTTTTTTGGCTGCACAGCATGGCTTGTGGGATCTTAGTTCCCCAACAGGAATTGAACCCGGGCCCTTGGCAGTGAGAGCACAGAGTTCTAACCACTGGACTAACAGGAAATTCCCTGTTCCTCCTATTGTGAGTTATGTCTTAGCAGTTGCTCTAGGGATGACAGTACGCATTTATCACTCTTAATCACAGGCTCCTTCAAAATAATACAAGTTTAATTCTGTCAAAATGTAGTAAATTTGTTGCTTTCTTACCTACTTCTTGGCCCTAAATAGCAGAAAGAAGAGGAGAGGTGACCTAGAGAACCTCAGTCTCTCCACTGGGAAATGGAATAGCCTCTAATTTTAGCCACAGAAGGTTTTCCTCAACTGTATATGTTGGGATTTTGCAAAAATCCTGTTCTGATGAAGCTCCAGATGAGATTGGTGGGAGGAGTGAGTGGTGTGGCTCTTAC
Source organism: Hyperoodon ampullatus (assembly GCF_949752795.1). NCBI lineage: Eukaryota > Metazoa > Chordata > Mammalia > Artiodactyla > Ziphiidae > Hyperoodon > Hyperoodon ampullatus. Next base: position 84,955,430 of record NC_136916.1, read on the forward strand.
TCCTTAGCTGCCCAGAATGATTGTCGTCTCTGAAGGGGTTATAGGGAAGTCGTGTCCATATCCCCGTCCCCAACCCCCCACCACCCCTGTACCTCCTCCTTTTAGTTTAGTGTATATTAGCAGGTTGGGCTAGAGGAATCAGCTGCTATGCAGTTGATTTTTTTTTAACCCTTTCCCTTATTTGCCTTTTACTCCTCCCCTTAATCTAAAAGCTCTGTTTAATGCAACTGGAAATCTTTATCCTCCTCCCTCCCCCTTCCTTTATATATTGAGGCTTTGGGGTAGGAGAAAAGTGCACAACCCACGCCCCCCTTCCCCTCTGCATTAATATTCCTTATTTACCCCTTTTCCCTTTCACATTTCGTCCCACTCCTTTTCTGGCAAAAAGGAGACTTTTCCTCTCTGTGACCCTAAGAGCATACTGCACAAGGGAAATCGCCCCCATCCAGATGTGGCTACACTCTTCATTTCTCTTGTCTTCTGCTGCTCTTTTCCTGGTGCTCTTTTTGTCGGGGGGTGTGGGTAATAGAGCAGCCATGGGCTTTTGGGGACTTAAAGTTAAAGCTGTTTGTTTTTTCCTTTTCATTTATAAAAACACTAAATGTTCAATTTCAGAGAACCAAAAATCCCACCTTCCCACCGAACACGACTAAGAGGCATGTCTTCTGCTCCATACCTTTTCTGTTTTTCTTTCTCTCTTGTTAATGCTTTTAAAAACAAATGAGTTTTTTTATATAAATAAAGTTTTTAAAGTGTGAAAAAAAACAAACACAAAAGAATTAAGAAAATGGTCATAGAAACATACATATTGATAATTACCTTAAACGTGAATGGATTAAATGCTCCAACCAAAAGACACAGGCTTGCTGAATGGATACAAACACAAGACCCATATATATGCTGTCTACAAGAGCCCCACTTCAGACCTAGGGACACATACAGACTGAAAGTGAGGGGATGGAAAAAGATATTCCATGCAAATGGAAATCAAAAGAAAGCTGGAGTAGCAATACTCATATCAGATAAAATAGACCTTAAAATAAAGAATGTTACAAAAGACAAGGAAGGACACTATATAATGATCAAGGGATCAATCCAAGAAGAATATATAACAATTATAAATATATATGCACCCAACATAGGACCACCTCAATATATAAGGCAACGGCTAACAGCTGTAAAAGAGGAAATCAACAGTAACACAATAATAGTGGGGGACTTTAACACCTCACTTGCACCAATGGACAGATCATCCAAAATGTAAATAAATAAGGAAACAGAAGCTTTAAATGACACAATAGGCCAGATAGATTTAATTGATATTTATAGGACATTCCATCCAAAAACAGCAGATTACACTTTCTTCTCAAGTGCGCACAGAACATTCTCCAGGATAAATCACATCTTGGGTCACAAACCAAGCCTCAGTAAATTTAAGAAAATTGAAATCATATCAAGCATCTTTTCTGACCTCAACACTATGAGATTAGAAATGAATTACAGTGGAAAAACACAAAATACACAAACACATGGAGGCTAAACAGTAAATTACTAAATAACCAAGAGATCACTGAAGAAATCAAAGAGGAAATCAAAAAATACCTAGAGACAAATGACAATGAAAACACAACAATCCAAAACCTATGGGATGCAGCAAAAGCAGTCTTAAGAGGGAAGTTTATAGCTATACAAGCTGACCTCAAGAAACAAGAAAAATCTCAAATAAGTAATCTAACTTTATACCTAAAGGAACTAGAGAAAGAAGAACAAACAAAACCCAAAGTTAGCAGAAGGAAAGAAAACATAAAGATCAGAGCAGAAATAAATGAAATAGACACAAAGAAAATAATAGCAAAGATCAATAAAACTAAAAGCTGGTTCTTTGAGAAGATAAACAAAATTGATAAACCATTAGCCAGACTCATCAAGAAAAAGAGGGAGAGGACTCAAATCAATAAAATTAGAAATGAAAAAGGAGAAGTTACAACACACACCGCAGAAAGACAAAGCATCTTAAGAGGCTACTACAAGCAACTCTATGCCAATAAAATGGACAACCTGGAAGAAATGGACAAATTCTTAGAAAGGTATAACCTTCCAAGACTGAACCAGGAGAAACAGAAAATATGAACAGACCAATCACAAGTAATGAAATTGAAGCTGTGATTAAAAATCTTCCAACAAACAAAAGTCCAGGAGCAGAGGGCTTCACAGGTGAATTTTATCAAACATTTAGAGGAGAGCTAACACCCATCCTTCTCAAACTCTTCCAAAAAATTGCAGGGGAAGGAGCACTCCCATACACATTTTACGAGGCCACCATCACCCTGATACCAAAACCAGAGAAAGATATGACAAAAAAAGAAAATTACACACCAATATCACTGATGAATATAGATGCAAAAATCCTCAACAAAATACTAGCAAACAGAATCCAACAATGCATTAAAAGGATCATACACCATGATCAACTGGGATTTATCCCAGGGATGCAAGGATTCTTCAATATACACAAATCAATCAATGTGATACACCATATTAACAAATTGAAGAATAAAAACCATATGATCATCTCAATAGATGCAGAAAAAGCTTTCAACAAAATTCAACACCAATTTATGATAAAAACTCTCCAGAAAGTGGGCATAGAGGGAACGTACCTCAACATAATAAAGGTCATATATTACAAACCAACAGCAAACGTCATTCTGAATGGTGAAAAACTGAAAGCATTTCCTCTAAGATCAGGAACAAGACAAGGATGTCCACTCTCACCACTATTATTCAACATACTTTTGGAAGTCCTAGCCTCAGCAATCAGAGAAGAAAAAGAAATAAAAGGAATATAAATTGCAAAAGAAGAAGTAAAACTGTCACTGTTTGCAGATGACTTGATACTACACATAGAGAATCCTAAAGATGCCACCAGAAAACTACTAGAGCTAATCAAAGAATTTGGTAAAGTTGCAGGATACAAAATTAATGCACCGAAATCTCTTGCATTCCTATACACTAATGATGAAAAATATGAAAGAGAAATTAAGGAAACACTCTCATTTACCATTGCAACAAAAAGAATAAAATACCTAGGAATAAACCTACCTAGGGAGACAAAAGATCTGTATGCAGAAAAGTATAAGACACTGATGAAAGAAATTAAAGATGATACCAACAGATGGAGAGATAAACCATGTTCTTGTATTGGAAGAATCAATATTGTGAAAATGACTATACTACCCAAAGCAATCTACAGATTCAATGCAATTCCTATCAAATTACCAATGGCATTTTTTACAGAACTAGAACAAAAAATCTTAAAATTTGTATGGAGACAAAAAAGACCCCGAATACCCAAAGCAGTCTTGAGGGAAAAAAAACGCAGCTGGAGGAATCAGACTCCCTGACGTCAGGCTATATTACAAAGCTACAGTAATCAAGACAATATGGTACTGGCAGAAAAACAGAAACATAGATCAATGGAACAAGATAGAAAGCCCAGAGGTAAACCCACACACCTACGGTCAACTAATCTATGACAAAGGAGGCAAGGATATACAATGGAGAAAAGACAGTCTCTTCAATAAGTGGTGCTGGGAAAACTGGACAGATACATGGAAAGAATGATATTAGAACACTCCCTAACACCATACACAAAAATAAACTCAAAATGGATTAGAGACCTAAATGTAAGACTGGACACTATAAATCTCTTAGAGGAAAACATAGGAAGAACACTCTTTGACATTAATCACAGCAAGATCTTTTTTGATCCACCTCCTAGAGTAATGTAAATAAAAACAAAAATAAACAAATGGGACCTAGTGAAACTTCAAAGCTTTTGCACAGGAAAGGAAACCATAAACAAGATAAAAAGACAACCCTCAGAATGGGAGAAAATATTTGCAAACAAATCAACGGACAAAGGATTAATCTCCAAAACATATAAACAGCTCATGCAGCTCAATATTAAAAAAACAAACAACCCAATCCAAAAATGGGCAGAAGACCTAGATAGACAGTTCTCCAAAGAAGACATACAGATGGCCAAGAAGCACATGAAAAGCTGTTCAACGTCACTAATTATTAGAGAAATACAAATCAAAACTAGAATGAGGTATCACCTCACACCAGTTAGAAGGGGCTTCATCAGAAAATGTACAAACAACAAATGCTGGAGAGGGTATGGAGAAAAGAGAACCCTCTTGCACTGTTGGTGGGAATGTAACTGATACAGCCACTATGGAGAACAGTATGGAGGTTCCTTAAAAAACTAAAAATAGAATCACCATATGATCCAGCAATCCCACTACTGGGCATATACCCAGAGAAAACCATAATTCAAAAAGACACATGCACCCCAATGTTCACTGCAGCACTATTTACCGTAGGCAGGTCATGGAAGCAACCTAAATGCCCATCGACAGACGAATGGATAAAGAAGATGGGGTACATATATACAATGGAATATTACTCAGCCATAAAAAAGGAATGTAATCGGGTCATTTGTTGAGACGTGGATGGATGCAGAGACTGTCATACAGAGTGAAGTAAGTCAGAAAGAGAAAAACAAATATCGTATATTAACGCATATATGTGGAACCTAGAAAAATGGTACAGATGAACTGGTTTGCAGGGCAGAAATTGAGGCACAGTTGTAGAAAACAAACGTATGGACACCAATGGGTGAAAACCGCAGGGGGTTGGGATGGTGGTGGGATGAATTGGGAGATTGGGAATGACATGTATACACTGATGTGTATAAAATTGATGACTAATAAGAACCTGCTATATACATTAAAAAAAAGACAAATCAAAGAAAAAAGCAAGAAATGTAAAAGTGAAAGTTTAAAGCCTGTTTCATCACAAGCGTCCCTTTATCATTTCACATCCATGAGCTCTGTAAATGGTTTAAAACAGTGGTTCTCAAGTGTCACCTGAGCATCCCTGGAGTCCCAAGACTCAACCGTTCAAGGGGTCCAAGAGGTCAAAACTATTTTCACAATAACAGTAAACGTTATTTCCATTCTCATTCTGTTTTAAGTGTACAGAGGAGTTTTCCAGAGACAAGATATGTGATAACATCATACTTCTAATGGCTAATAGAATGTATGATTGTGTGTGCTTGTATTTTAAATTTTTCAGTTTTATTTTCCAATACAGTAAACATCAGTAGATACAACCTACTTAAACAAAAGTTCCTTGGAATTCTCAATAATTTTTAAAAGTATAAAAGGATCCTATATCTGCATCATAAAAAACAACAAACAAATAAATAAAAGGATCTTAAAGCCCAAAACTTTCAGAATTGCTGTTGTAAAAGATTGTGTCTATCAAATCGTCATTAAGGTATGATTACTTTCCCCAACTTTTAATAATCAAAGACCACACACACACACACACACACACACACACACGCACACACACACACACACACACAGAGTCTGCTAATCAAAACATCTGGTTGGCTTAAGCTCATCCGTGTAACACCACTGAAATGAAATAATTAAATTTGAAATACAATTGACATGTTAGCAAGTGAAGCTTTACTCTAGGTTAAGGTCAGAATTCTAATAAGCATTTTATAAAACTGGAAAAATCTTAGAATCTAATAATTAACCTCTGAGAATCCCTAAGAAGTACAGAGATTCCAAACTGAGAACTTTAGGGTATTGAAACGTACATAGAAACATCTGAGTTAAAGCTTACATTTTAAAAATATCTTTTTCTTATGCTTGTAAATATCTTTTTTTCAAAACATGGATACCAACAATAACATGTGCCTTATTTATGTCAAATCCTTCAATTAAACTTGCAAAAACAAAAGAAAAAAGAATTAGGAATATGAAGGCTGAGAGCATTTCAAATATTTTAGTGTACCTCTTTCCAGAGTGAAATTTGCACTGCAAAATTTACCTGATCTGGCTGTTTGTAAATCCTTCATTCCTACTGTTTTATTAGGAACACAATCTTTCACTCCAACTGCAGGCTGAATGGGTTTTGAAACAAGTTGATTAATAAATAATCTACATTTGATACAATCTGTAGTTAATAATTCAAGACAAAAATATAAGTTTTTACCTTCAAGTGAGGATATTTTTCAGGAGAATCTAAAAGGCAAAAAGGACATAGAATCAATTACACGTAACTATGAAAGCCAACTATATATTCATGCAGTTAGTACTGAGCAGAATCCTCATGCTTGGCCTTGGCAGTGAATACTTTAGGTTTTGGTGTTTTGTTTCTTGGGGGAAGTTAGGACTGCAACAAGACAGACATATGAATCCACTATAGATACTGAAGAAAAAATAGGAGTACAGGTTTAACAAAACATGCAGTTAAGATTTCAAAACTAAGATTATGTTCCAAAAGCCTTTATAAAATAGAAAAATGCACATGTACCAATGTGAACATGCTGATTGATGAGGAGAAAAGTGATCTTTAATCAGAGGAACAAATCATGACCCCGAGAAGGTAAATGTGAAAGCTGATGGTAAAATGCAACAGCATATCTTGAATGCAATACAGCAGCATCATTTACACCATTATACTACAAGTATTTATCATGTTCTTCAATTTGTCCTGTAATTTAGGAAGTGCACAGTTGGGATGACAGCTCAGTTGAATGTATAATTCATTTCTCATCAGAGAAAGTGTTATGAACTGATCAGCTTGGATATACACTTTTAGAATAATAGTTCATAAAAATATTCATTTTTTTACATACCCATGTGGGCTACTGGTATGCCTACATTTCTTGGATCCTCTAGTTTAGTCATCTTAAAGTTTCTCGATCCACTCATGCAAGAAGGTATATAAGGCACATCTAAGAAATAAGGTATTATAAGTTTTCAATATCGAAGTACGATTATCAAAAAGGAAAAAGTAAATTTTACTGCCACAGAATTATTAGATATTAAAAATCTTTCATATTTCAAAATCAGTGTAGTATTTACTGAAAATAACAATTTTAACATTTAGGGAATGAACCCTATTAATTTCTTTTGTTTCCAAAATTAGTTTGGTTCAGTATATCATGCTAATGTTTAAGAGGATTTTTGTGAAACAATTATCATCAAAAAATTAGCTATCTTAGGGACTCCCCTGGTGGTCCAGTGGTGAAGACCCCATGCTTCTACTGCAGGGGGCATGGGTTCAATCCCTGGTTGGGGAAATTAAGATCCCACATGCCAAGCCAAGCGGCCAAAAAAAAAAAAAAATACAAAAAAAAAACCTATCTTTAAAAAAAAAAAAACAACCAATGCTTCCATATTCAAATTAATCTCATTTGAATAACACATACCAACACAACATATATCTTTGATGCCTGATAGTTACAAGGAGGAGCTGGGGTTTACCTCAATTCTAGCACCCACTCCTGCTTCCAGTATTCTCTGGAGCAGCAATGACCTAACCTTGTTTCAGTGTAAATACACTGAAGTCATCTAACGAGAGTTCTCTCAAGTTTCCTCATCACCTCCACAATCACCTCCCTAACACACTACTTTCCCCCCTCTTTCCTTTCACTATATTCTTTCCTCTTCAAAGGTAGTCTCTGGATCTGTGGTCTTAATTCTTCCCCTTTGACATTCTTTTTATGGATCATCCCCACCACTTCTTTTTTCCTCTTTGCTTAGCAGTGGCACCTTACATCTATAAGTTCTACTTCAACGCTTTGCTACCCTCTTAAATATGGAATATTTAAATATGAAATATGGAAGCATTGGTATAAAAAATGATATAAACACACTCAGAAAGAAAAACAAAATAATGCTTTTCCTTGACCCTGTTCTGTCTTGAACTATCCAGTGGCTCTTCTTCCAGAGTTCTCTCAATGCAAGCCTACACCCTTGCTACTCTGAGAGCTTGTCAGAAATGCACAATCCCAGACCTGCTGCTCAGCATGTGCACTTTTCACAAGGTCCCCAGGGGACTAATTAAAATTTGAGAAACTCTGATCTATGAGTCTGCTTCTACATTCCCACAGTAAGAGTGGGAAAGCTTTGCTGTTCGTCTCTGACAAGTTTCGGTGCTGGAAGCTCACTTCAAATTTGTCTCACGTTTCAAATACTCTGCTCTTCCCTTTTCTAAAGACCTATTTTACTTTGCCCCCGTCCTCCACAGACCCCTGCTGCCTTTTCCTTCATTTACTCCCTGTAACCTCTGCCTCTTTCATTCTTTAGTCCTTCTTTCCTCTTCCTCATTTCCCGACTTTCCTTAGGTTGTAGAGTACCTTGAAACGGAACTAATAATTTAGCTCCTTAAAGGGGACTCTCACTTTAATCTGTGGCTGACACCAGATAAGATACACAGCTTCCCTCCTTTTCTCGTCTTTTTCCTCACTATGCATTTGACAGGTGATTTTCTTTTTTTTTTTTTTACATCAACAGTGTTATGTTTTTTAATAGTTTTCAGAATATAAGCTGCATAGCTTTTTAGAATAAAAAATGATATAACTTCAGGTACATGCTTTAGGACACTTGGTTAAACAACAAGCAAACTGTGTCTTTGAGGACCACCTCAAAAGGGTGGCACACTTCACAGTGAAACTTGGTAACAGACATGGAGATGGATGATTATATCATGGCATGTTGTCTACAAAAGAACATCTGGACACTCAGAGCTTAAATAGAACACAGCACACAGTTAAGTATTCAAGCACTGCTTTTTGGCCAAATAAAAACTGCCTAAAAACTGCTGATGGATTTTTGACAAGAAAAAAAGATGTAGCTGCTTAGTTCTTCTGATACAGCGCTTCTTTTCCAGAATGAGACAGGCTCAGTTCAACTTGAAATCAGTGTGAGGAATGATTCTTCCTCTTAACCGACAGGTGATTTTCTTTGGCTATTAGAATATATCAGAATTCCCATTTTAAATCAACATGCTGTCAAATGACTTTTTCATAAAAATATAGTTCTTACCTTCTATTTGTCCATTTAATATATTTTTTCCTCTTTGACCTGCAGCTCCAGATAAATGATCAACATACTTCTCTGGAAGACTCTCAGAGATACTCTGTTAAAATTGATATTAATAATGAGTTGCATAAAGCTTTCCTAATCCCCTTCTAATAGCGGAAAATACCCTACTTTTTAAAAATTTCCTACTTTACAAGCAATTAGATGTAAAAATAAGAGAAGCATGCATTGAAAACCCAAACATTTAAATAGAAAACTTCATATACACTCTGTAGATCAAGTCTATCTTTTATCCTCATTTGGCTACTGACTCTGTAAACTGAGCATGGAAAGCCAGAGGAATTATTTTCACAGACAAAAAATGTGCCTGACTTACAGGCACATTTCAGCAAAGAATTAACTTCAAAACACCTAACTCTACTTTACATTCCTTGTCAAAAGAAGAGAGTATTTTTTAAAAATATGTGTTTAAATAAATGCTTTAATAAGTACACTTGCTATAAATTTAAAATATTTCTAAAGACAGAAATTTTTTAGTATTAAATTAATATACTTGGCATGAAAAGAAACCATGAAGTATGTCATGTTGAGCATAAACAGAACACTGTAGAAGCTGCTTCATTTAGGTAAACAAGGGCTTATAAGAATCTGTTATTTGATAAAATTTTTATTGATAGGAAAAATAGTTGAATAAAATAGCGAAGTAGTAAGAAAAACTTTTATGTTTAAATAATAGCAGAAAATTTAAATATAGTTATCCAACTCTTCAAAAAAGTACAGCAAGCTTTAATAAGGGAAGAAAAAGAACTTTTATTTATTAATCATCTAAATGTGCCAAGCTTTTCTTATGCACATTTTATTTTCTACATACAACAACAATGATAAAAGTGATTGTAAGGACAGTTACCCCACTTCCTGTTTCCTGGTCATTCCAAGATGCGAGAGTGTAATGATGGGATCCTCTGCTCTCTTTGTCCAGAATGTCCCTCCCCTGGACCCTCACGTGACTGGCTCCTTCCCATCCTCCGCTTGGTAGCTTTTCTCACATGCAGATCTTTTCTGACTACCTAAATTCCACTCCCATTCCCATCCCCATCCTAACTACAAACTCTCTCAATGTTGCCTAACGTAACATTCTCCATTTTCTTTGTCTCTCACTGTTGTGGCCTCTCCCATTAAGGAGCACAAGGTCCGGACGCGCAGGCTTAGCGGCCATGGCTCACGAGCCCAGCCGCTCTGCGGTACGTGGGATCTTCCTGGACCGGGGAACGAACCTGTATCCCCTGCATCGGCAGGTGGACTCTCAACCATTGCGCCACCAGGGAAGCTCTCGGCATTTTCTTTACATGAAGGAGTTAATAGTGACTTATAAAGGATTCCTGTTTGGTTTTATGTTCCCACCACTACAGCCTTACCCCTCAATTGGTACAGTCAGTGTCTAACTGCCCCGTATATAGTTGGTATTCAATAACAGGAATTTATTTAAGATCAAAACATTTAAAATGTCGAGAGGACCTCAAGTACCAAAGCACTTGATACCTATAGGAGATCTCCGATAACAGTGTATAGAAACTTAACATACCCCAAGCTAGAAATCCACATGCCCATTCTAATTTTCCTATTCTTAACACTACTGTCATTTTATTGTCCTTCAGGTTTTAAAAAAGTGCCCCAGCATTTAGTGAGTCACTAATTGCCACTGTGATCATTTTTGTCTTACATTTCTATAGCACCCTTTACAGTTTACAAGGTGTGTTCACAGCTGTTACCACATCTGTTCCCTACACCTACCTGAGAAGTGGGTAACAGTACCATTTATACGAAGGACGTCACTGACGCTCAACCAGGGTAGACAAGTTTTTCCGAGATCCCACAGGTAGTGACAGAACCAGGATGCTACCATGTCTTTTGACTTTAAACACAGTGCTGTATCACTGCAGCAGCTGCCTATGTCTAACAGATCAGGCCCTTCTTATCTCTTTCCATAGCTGTCACCTTACAACAGGTCATCATTACTTTATATTTACGTTACTTCAAGTATGGCTGCCATAAAGGTACTCAACGCACACTAGTTTATCCAAAATGGTGTGTACTTATTAAAACATCGCTAAACCAAACTGTTGTTATTATAACGCCACATACTTATTATTCCCCATTTTTTTGCTTCTCTTGAAACGTTCCTTGCAGATCTATTTGAAAATCCAAATGTACTAATACTTTCAAGTCTCAGGCACTATCTTTTTCAGGTCTAAGTGGTAAAAAACTACATTTCAACCTGTTTCTCTCTGAACCTCACTAGGAGTTTTACACATCCATATGTACCAAAGAAACATACATTTGCTTGGGAGACTGGGACTGACAGATACACCCTACTATATATAAAATAGATCAATAATAAGGACCTCCTGTATAGCACAGAGAACTCTACTGAATACTCTGTAATGGCCTATATGGGGAAGGAATTGAAAAAAGAGTGGATATATGTATAACTGATTCACTTTGCTGTATATCTGAAAGTAACACAACATTGTAAATCAACTATACTCCAACAAAATTTTTTTAAAAAAGGAAAAGAAAAAAGAAACATACATTTGGCCATAGGCTGACCTGGAATAATGCTTCAGTTTTTAGATAAATTTAACTTCAGAACCCAAACTGATTCCTTATGACTTCTAAGTCTTGGTTTTTGCTCTGTGCTACACTGGTTTCATTAGGTGAATCTTGCAAATTAACAAAAGTGCACTATGTGGTAGTTACTATACTTAGCACACAATTATTTAATTAATTACAGGTTAAAAATATAAGGAAAAACTTTTGATGGGCAAATGCAAAGGTGAGAAAGTAAAGTCAAAGCATCCCCCCTTTTATGTTTTAGCATCACTCAGTGCTTATATTTTAAAATAAAAAAAATAATAATAATAGAAGACAGTACCTCAGAATCCCAAGGTGATTCTATACCTTCCTCTTCTCCTAATCCTAATGCTGACATCATATCTGTAGAATGCAGCCAAAGATACATTAATGAGAACATTTACTGCTATGAATTTTAAATACATATATGTCTATCTCCATCCACAAATATTTAAATAAAATAAAGTAGCAGAAAAGAATTTCAGAAGGTTGAGGCATTTTCAGGAAGAAAAAGAGTTGGTAGTAGTTGGGATACTTCTGAAGAAACAGAGCAAAAGAAACATACTTTAAAAGAAATGGAAAGAAGAAAAAAAAGGGCTTCCCTGGTGGCGCAGTGGTTGAGAGCCCGCCTGCCGACGCAGGGGATATTGGTTTGTGCCCCGGTCCGGGAAGATCCCACATGCCGCAGAGTGGCTGGGCCCGTGAGCCGTGGCCACTGGGCCTGTGAGTCCGTAGCCTGTGCTCCGCAAAGGGAGAGGCCACAGCAGTGAGAAGCCCACGTACCGCAGAAAAAATAACAAGAAAGAAACGGGTAGTATATTTGGATCTACACGCTTTACATGTTTTTAGACTAGCCTTTAAGCATAGAAAAAAATTCATAAATATTCACTAACTCACCACTCCTATTATTTTTCTGAGCTCCATCAACAGAAGTCAAATTGTTATGATCTGTTTGCTCTTGTGGAGCGCTTTCAATATCAGTATCATTTTCTTTTTCTCCAATTTCTGGATTTGTTGTTCCTTCCTATAAAAACAAAACAAAACAAACACCTCATTCCAGAAAACATCATATTCATTCATTTGGTCATTCAATCAATCAGTAAGACCACAAATATTTACTGGATCTATCAAATCATCGGCACTATCCTGGGAGAAAAGCTGGAAATATAAATAGAAGACCGATTCTGCTCTGTATTCCAGGAGAAATAGAGCTACATGAAAACAAGTAAGAACAGCAAAGTATCATTCAAAAGCTCTACAATTGATGTGAACAGAGTACAGGAAGGGCACAAGGAAAGAGGAGTCAGCTGTATCTGGGTAGCTCAGGAAATGCTGCAAAGTCAGGTCTGTGTCTTAAAAGACACACACAGTGTAGAGCACGGACGTGAAGGGGATTCTAGAAAGGGCAGCCTGAGCAAAAGGACGAGGCGTGAAACAACATAACAAGTCACGTGGAAAACTAGAACACAGTTACCGGGAATGGTATGGAGAGACAAAACTGGAGGATCAGAGCCAAACCAAAAAAAGCAAGTGTCCTCCTAGAACATGAACTTTCTCCTCCATGTGATGGGGATCCATTACATAAGTAGAGGTGTTACATCTTCACAAATATATTTTAGAAAGGTCACTCTGGCAGCAACGTAAAGATGAACATCAGGGGAGCAAAACTAGAAAAGAGCATTTCAAAATTATAAGTGAGAAAGTAATAGGAAATGAAAAATGGTAAGCAGGTAGAAAATACTGAACTTGATGAGCAACAGGATGTGGTGATTTCAGGGAGGGATGGAGTCCAGGATTTTTCCTGCTTTGGTATTTCAGTGATGTTATCTAATAGGATGGGGAAGACAGATGACAGAGTAGCTTACAAAGAGTCAGGAAAGAGGAAAGCATCAGGGACAATGTCTTCAGTTTGAGGCATAACAAATTTGAGGCACCCAGGGGACTTAGAGGAAAGATTTGGATAAATGCATTTGGATTAGTAATAGATAAACTTATTCAGGAAAAGCATATGATGTTAAGATAAATATCTGTAAAATATACTAACCTGATATAATTAAATGATGCACACCTATGCAGAGTTCTGAACTTTTGAAAATATAAACAAGACTGGGGAAGAAAACTATGAGATTCAATTTTTCGATTATATATTGCAACATTTGTTTAAGCATATAAAATATACTCTTTCATGAATATGTGCAAATATTCATTTCTGGGATATTATAGCAATAAGCATTTTTAAGTTTAATGAAAAGATTTAACTGTAAAACACCAACTCAAGAGACTACAAGAAAACTCCTTTTCAAAAATTAATCTTAAAAGACAAGTTTTAAATTGTAGAAGAGAATGTTTATGTGATTATGGAATTATGAGGCATTTTTAAGTACTACTATGATGTATGGAAGAAATATAAAACCCTATTTTACAATTCACATGGTTTCCTTATTCACCTGTGAACAGCACGCTAATAACTCTTACTATCTACGCCTTATAGAATGGCAGTTAAAGATTGGGGAAATGCTATAGAACTAAAAAAAAAATTAGTAAAACTATGATTATCATAGTTGGAGATTTAAAAGTTCTCAGATACATCTGTGATTAACAAACAGGACCCAATATTCACATGAGGGAAGAACAAAGGGACTAAAAAATCAAGTAACCAGGATTCCTGGGTTTTAGATATGAAAAAATTTACATGTTAGTTTAACTTGTATAACAAAATATTTACATGCTAGTTTAACCATAAATACTGAAGTTAATAAAGTTTCTCAAGAATAACATGAAATGTACCTACTGCTGGAGATATTTTAAAAAGTAAAAAATTATCTTGCAAAGATAATTTTGTACACTCTGCTGGTAATTTTCCTTCCTTATTATTTTATAATAACAAGTAGTTTATATTAGAAAAAAATCATAAATTGTGATTTCATTCATTTGATGTGTGTATATGTGCCCATTATGTGCAGATATTACTAGGAAAAGATAAATCAGAATCTCTCCCGAAAAAATGATTTCTATATTTTTTTCTTTAAGACTGTTGCAGTTTAAAATTTTCTCATTTAATGACTTGGAATTAAGAACCTCATTTACACAATTAGAAATTATAATCTTAGTGAAAGACTAGATAAAATACTTATTTACTTCCTCTCTGTTTATTCTCAAAAAGATCTAAAACACCTACCAAGATGATTCCAAACAGTAAGATAAATTAGTTAAGTATATACCAAACAGTAAGTAAGAAACCACAAGAAACAGAAGGGCCCCAAATTCTTAATTCATAATAAATCTGATAAGGCCTAAAACAGAGCTCTTCTTGCATTATCTATGAACAAAGGTTTTGCTAGATTAAATATAAGACATAACCTTATTAATTTAAAAGTGAGAATTTTTTAAAAAGGAAAAAACTTCAAATTAAAACTAACTTCCACATGGAACTATATTCAATACCTTGTAATAAACTATAATGGAAAAGAATTGAAAAGAATATAGATATATACATCTATATGTATAACCAAGTCATTTTGCTGTACACCTGAAACTAACACAGTATTGTAAATCAATTACACTTCAATTAAAAAACAACAACAACCAAAAAAAGGTAAGGATCAAATTCTCTTTCCGTTCTTCATAAAAATCAACTATATGTCATTCAAAAGAGTATGAGCATTTTTTCCCATGACCTGATTTTCTCTTGTTAATTTGAATTTGAAATAATTTCTATCATATTTTATAATATAGAGTTCCTGCTCTCACTTAACCCCACTATTTCTGTTGTTTGTATAATAATCTCTCTCATCTTGACTCTCACTCAATCTTTAAATTCATCTTGTCCTTCTTAAATGAATTATTCCCCTTCATCCCCCTCCCCATCTTCATATTCATCTAGTTGTTCTTTCTAGTTGCTTTCTCATTCTTTCCTTTCATAATGGCATACTTCAGAATGGTTTACTGCCACCAACGTTCATAAATCTCAATCCTGCACATATATTGCTCTTGTTATTACACTGTTTTCTATCATGATCTTGAGAAATTCCATTTCTGTAAGGGATCCTTTTCAACACTGTAAGAATCAGGGGGCTGGTATGCGAAAAAGCACAGAAAAAAAAAGTTAAAAACAAAACAGAACAACTTACCTTTGTAAGACCAAGGCCTGCTAAAGACTTGAGAGGTTTTGGGAGAGGTTCAGGTGATGGGAAAGCAGGATGAGAGACGCCCTGGATTGATGGTTTGGGAAAGGTTTTGACCACATCTTCATTTCCACTATCAGAACTATTATGCTCAAAGAAGGTTCTCTCTTCTGGTCTCACGATGCCACATTTTGCTTCTACTATAGTGAAACCAAGGTGGAGTACATGAGAACATCCGTAATTTCAAATCAGTGAATAACACAAGAAGGACAGTCTTCAAATAACTTACTGTTTTTCTTGGATTGCTGAGAAGCACTCATTAGCTTTGTTAAGCTTGGTTTCAGGACATTCTAGAGAAGAAAACAAGAGCTTTAAGAATAAGAAGTATTGGGAATTCCCTGGTGATCCAGTGGTTAAAACTCCATGCTTCCACTGCAGTGGGCATGGGTTCAACCCCTGGTCGGGGAAATAAGATCCTGCACCGCTTGTGGGATCTTAATTCCCCGACCAGGGATTGAACCTGGGTCCTTGGCAGTGAGAGCGTGGAGTCCTAACCACTGGACAACCAGGGAATTCCCTGAATATACGCTTAATGGAATGCTTCAGAAAACACAGCGAAATCCCTTCATAATATGGATTTTGAGAAACAGAATTTTAATTTCTAAATTTCCATAATTTCGACTGTTATTTTAGGCTTAATGCAGAACCAAAGACAGAAACAGAGAAAAAAAAAGCTCTCTCCTAACAACTCTATGATACCAAAATAAAAACTGTCCAAGAAAAAAGAACTAGATGATATATGCTACATAGTTTTGGAACTGAAAAGCCCCAGGAAAATTCTATGATTATTACAGTAAGTAACTGTATCCACTAAAGATTTCATTTAAGCATGAGTATATATAAATCACGTCAGTATGGTTGAAAAGTCACAGTAAGAATCCTTATCCTTGACCAAATTTCGTATTTCCTCCCTTGTGGGAAAGTGCTTCCCAATACACTTTTCCTGTCACTATCTACTTCCCAGCCCATTTTCTCTTCAGCCCCGACCTTCAGTATTTAGCAAAGTAAAAAAAAAATTCAACTAGTCATATTTTTATAAAATGGTTTGCTCTGACCAACTTTCTACTACAAACATAAAACAATGAGAGGTAGAACACTGCTAAACTTTAAAAGTTAATACTACACAAAACTAAATTCAAAGCAGGAAAACTAATTTCACAGGAGAGAACTTTACCTTGGTATCAAAATCTAAGTCTTCATCATCTGATGTAGGCCATGAATCATCAACACCAGGTTTGTTGGAAAGGCTTCAGAGCAAAAATATATAACAAAAATGAGTGACTTCATTTCTTTAACCGAAAACAAACAAACAAAATCAAGTGAAAGGTTGGTTATCTATATATTAAATGATGTTTTCTGACATCATTAAAATGTGGCCTCTGTTTTAGAAAAGCTTTTAGTTACCTATTTCTGCTTCCATCTCTCCCAACCTATGAAATATCTAGCTAAGACCCATTCTTAGTTCCCATAACAAAGGGTGACAGCCAATATACTGGCAGAGCCTAAGAATAATTTGTTTGCACCAAAAGTCCTAAAACCTCAACTGAAAACCCATTTAATGGGTAACATAACTTTTGTTTACCAGAACTGGAACAAACCTGATGACCTAAAACAAAGTAGAAGGATATGCTGCTCCTTCTCCATTGTCCGTGCCTGGTTCAAAGAGTAATCTGTGTCCATCAAAAATGGCAGTCTTGGTTCTCCAGCAGGGAAACCACTTATTAAAGAAGGCTCCCGGGGCTATCCCGATGGCGCAGGGGGTTAAGAATCCACCTGCCAATGCAGGGGACACGGCTTCAAGCCCTGGTCCGGGAAGATCCCACATTCCACGGAGCAGCTAACCCCGTGCACCACAACTACTGAGCTTTCACTCTAGCGCCGGCGAGCCACAACTACTGAGCCCACACGCCACCACTACTGAAGCCCGCATGCCTAGAGCCCATGCTCCGCAACAAGAAAAGCCACCACAATGTGAAGCCCGTGCACCACAATGAAGAGTAGCCCCCACTCACCGCAACTAGAGAAAGGCCGTGCGCAGCAATGAAGCCAAAAATTAAATAAATAAATAAATAAATGTATTAAAAAAAAAAAGAAGGCCCCATTCCTTCCCTTTACTCTAAAACAGTACAGGGAGTCCCCTGAAATGTTTGAAAGTTAAATGTACAAAAGTCAAAGAACAAATTTATATGTCTAATTTATATGTTAAACCATTCCCAGAGAGATTAAAACATTAAAAATTATAAAGTCTACTTAGTTTTCCTATACAGGTCCTGCCTTATTCAGGTCCACATAAATAGCTAGCTCTTAAAAACCCTCATAGGCACTCAGATCCCCAAGCAGAGACAGTGCTGTAGAAACAGAGTCCTGGCAGCTGTGCCTCTCTTTCCCTATGTACTGCCTAAATATCTTCCTTCCTATAGGCTCCCCTCCTAAATCACCCCTGTGCCTCACCCCTGAGGCCTGCTCAATGGCAGTCCCCAACCTTTAAGATTTCAGCCTGTGAAGGCAATGGTTCCTGAATCAAGGATGGGCTCGGGACTTCCCTGGTGGCACAGTAGTTAAGAATCTGCCTGCCAATGCAGGGGACACGGGTTCGAGCCCTGGTCTGGGAAGATCCCACATACCCCAGAGCAACTAAGCCTGTGCGCCACACTATTGAGCCTGTGCTCTAGAGCCCATGAGCCACAGCTACTGAGCCCACGTGCCACAACTACTGAAGCCTGAGCACTCTGCAACAAGAGAAGCCACTGCAATGAGAAGCCCGTGCACCACAACGAAGAGTAGCCCCTGCTCGCCACAACTAGAGAAAGCCCACGCGCAGCAACAAAGACCCAATGCAGCCAAAAATAAACAAATAAACAAATGTATTTATTTAAAAAAAAAAAGAAAAGAAAAAAGACTCTAGGAAAAAAAAAAAACTTCAGAGAACCAGGCAAGGGTACTACCCTGAAGGGAAAACCAAAACCAGACTGGGAAGGCAGTAAGTAGAGAAATCAACTAGACAGATGCTCTATGTAGATGTTGAATTTAATTAACATAATATGGTCTATAGGCAGATACTCTTCTCTTACAGAAAACTAATTCACCTTAAGGAGAGTAGACATCGTTATATCTAAGGAGACCTGCCTAATGAGGTCTTGCTTGTATAAAACCCTATGGTTCTGAGGCCTCAGCTACCTGAGATCTGCCATAACACCTTAATGGTAAATACAAGGTACTAGTTACCACTGCAATTGTCAAATATATCAGGACAAAGGCTTGGACTAACCAGGCTTCTTAGGAAAACTCTAAATCAGAGTTAGTACATAACTAAATTTGACTTTCTGAGTTGATCTGATTTGGGTCTGTATCTTGACCCCAGTGCTACACAGGTACTTATCAATCTCTGCTGAAGGACATGAGAGTGGATCTGAGGCTGACCGTCACATCACAGGTCAGCAACTTGTTGTCTATGGAATCATGGGTCAATTAACCAAGCCCTCCAAACCACAGCTGCCTAATTAATTAAAGTAAGGTATATAGCACAGCTACTTTGTAAAGCGATTGTGATGACTCTATGATGTAACAAATTTAAGCACATAATACAGTGTCTAACCCAGAGTAGAACACTCAACAAACATTGGTTTCTTTTCTCCATGTTCCCTTAGTTAAACATACAAGTTTTAAAAATCCATAAAATCCTACCTGCTTAAAGACTCTTCTTCAAGACTCTTAACCACTGTTAAAGGAAAAAGTAAAACACATTTTAAATCAACAATAGAAAAATACAGAATATTAAAAGTGTAAGACTGATGCTTTGTTAAAAAGTATCCCTCTGTGGGCTTCCCTGGGGGTGCAGTGGTTGAGAATCTGCCTGCCAATGCAGGAGACACGTGTTCGAGCCCTGGTCCGGGAAGATCCCACATGTCGCAGAGCAACTAAGCTCGTGTGCCACACTACTGAGCCTGAGCTCTAGAGCCCACGAGCCACAACTACTGAGCCCGCGTGCTGCAGCTACTGAAGCCTGCACGCCTAGAGCCTGTGCTCCGCAACAGAAGACACCACGATGAGAAGCCCGCGTGACGCAAAAAAGGGTAGCCCCCACTCCCGCAACTAGAGAAAGCCTGCGTGCAGCAACGTAGACTCAACGCAGCCAAAAATAAAATTAATTAATTAATTAATTTTAAAAAAAGTATTCCTTTGGGATCACACCTGGACAGTATACTAGAGTGAATGCTGATTATACCACTGCTAGGCAATTATGCATGAGAGCCATTTCCCCTCCTTTACATTTATCATATGCAAAAAAAAAGAACAGTATTTATCAAAATTTGTTACCTAAAAGTGAAGTGCTGTTTACAATGACCATAATCCTAACCAAACTGTGAGACTGACAGAAAATGGTATCATTAGTAGAATCAGTACCATAAACTGACAATAGCAAACTTAAATAGCATGATATTTCTGGACTTCCATCACTCAGAGCAGTGCGTACAGAATACATGTATTTTGCCATCACGTAACACAACTTCTCCAGCTCTTCAGTTCAGGGTGAAAACGCCCTGTCACAAGGAAGCCTGGTCTACAGGCGCTGTACTTTAGAGCATGGCAAAACACAGGAAACAAACTCTTTCTGGCCCTATTTCCAATTGCAAGATAAGCATGAAAGACTTTGTAATTCCAGTTTTATAAAGGATAATCTCCTGAAAGGGAGGCGGGGGAGGGCAAATGGGGTCAACTGGATGGTGAGGATGGAGAAGTTGAATTTTTTTTAAGTTTTCAATATATATACATTTTAAAAGTATAATCTCTTGAGACTGTCTCCTTCCATTGCTCGAGAGTCTATCTGGACCCACCACCACATAGAGCAGCATGGTCCAAACAGTTAGTGCTGTGTAGTAGTGAGGGATGTCATTTTTCTCAACCCTTCCCATTATGTGGCAAATGATTATAGAAATCATGCTTTTTCAGCTTGTAAGGCATATGTCATTGTATCTTAAGCTGATGAACAAAAAAAGAGAGGGAGGGAAGGAGGGAGGGAGAGACTCTGGTACTGCTGGACAACATTTCACATGTGTTGTCATAATCTGATGCTGGGGGAATGAAGCACATGCAGTAACTCCACAGGGAGAGGACACCTGCAAGCTTGCGCCTCGTTTCCTTCAGACTTCGCACCGTGCGCCTTTTCCCTTTGCTGAGTTTGCTTGGTATTCCTTCACTGTAATAAATCACAAGCATGAGTACAACCACATGCTGAGTCCTGGGAGTTCTATGGAAGAGCCGAACCTGGTGTGGTTTGGGGAACCTCTCAAACAGTTGCACTGTTTACATGAAGTCTGTATTATTTGGGTTGATGTGTTATATGTGATTACAGTCAGGTTATTTCACAGAATAACCTTCCTCAAATCTGTTTTTCTTGATATTTGCCTGTATTTCTATACACATTTGAATAAAGGCATAAAAGGGATAGATGAAACAGTGACGTCAGAAAGTAATTGAAACAAACAACAATCCTATTTCAACCAGAAAAAAACCAAAGAATTCTGATGATTGATAATATGTTCTAAAGTATGAAAGTTCCTATAAAGAAAATGAAAAGATCAGTTAATTTTCTCCAACTAAGCAGGATTTAATTCCTCACAGTTGACTCCCAGGTTTTTTGTTTTGTTTTTGTTTTTGTGGCCACACCGAGCGGCATGCAGGATCTTAGTTCCCCAGGGATCAAACCCATGCCCCCTGCAGTGGAAGCAAGAAGTCTTAACCACTAGACCACCAGGGAAGTCCCAGTCCCAGGTTTTGAGAACTCTGGGAAAACGCGGGCAAGCGTACTCACCAGGCCAGACTGTTTTTGCTGACCCTGCGTGGGCAGCTGCCGCTGTTATGAAAAACTTAGGTAGGACCTTGGTAGATGTGATGATTTTTCCAGATTTGGACATCAGAAGTACCACTCATGTAAAAAGTAGATGTTATGACTCTTAAATTGTCCTTATGAAAAGGTTACCACCAAAGAACTTTTAAGAGTTAAATCCAACTTTCTTTTCAGTAATTTTACTTGATATAATTGATACTCCCTCCTTGAAATTTTCATTAAAAAATTTTTTTGCAACATCACCACCATCCTCTCCTACTTTTCTTTTTTTTTGTTTTTCCTTTTTAATTTTTATTTTGAATGAGAGTTTTATTTAGCACACTCAGATGAACAAATATAGGAACTGATCTACCACGCGCCACAACTAGAGAGAAGCCCGCACACTGCAACAAGGGGTCTGCACGCCACAACTAAGACCTGACGCAGCCAAAATAAATAAAAAATTTTTTAAAAAATAGAGACTGATCTATGTGGAATAATGCTACTTCCCTCCATCTCAAGACCCTCAGTCCTCAGTTAAGGGCTTTGTAATTCCACTGACATCTTTTCGTCATTGGCTGGTACTCAAATTCCTTGAGGAGGATCCCTGCAGTATGTGACTCAGATTGTCCCCAGCAGACCTTCCGTTTGTCCCGCTGTGGAGCTCAGTGCCTGCCCTACTTTTCTCCAGGCCATCCTCAAGTGTTCTTTACCAACCATCCCCACAGCACCCTTTCTGCACCAGCAAAACTGAACTGCTCATAAATCCTGCCAAGTCCACTCGTACATCTCAGCCTGTGCACTGCTGTTCTTTCTGCAAAACATGTGATCTTGATAGATGTTCCTCCAGCCAAACGCTGTCCTTCTGCCTCTTTACCTGGCAAACTTCTCCTCACTCTGCACGCTTACCTTAAAGTCCACGCACTTTTTAAAAACTCTAATTCCTCACCATGGACTTAAAATATCTGGCACATATGAAACACCAACTTAAAAAAAATACATAAAGACAATTTATAAACTCCTAGTGGGCTCTGGGACATAGTAAGCACAGAATAAAGTATACTAAATAATAAAAATGATCATTATAATAACAAGCTCCTAGAGGGCAAGGACTGTGTTTTTTATTATTTTTTTAATTTTTGTTTTAATTTTTTTTTGCAGTACGCGGGCCTCTCACTGTTGTGGCCTCTCTTGTTGTGGAGCACAGGCTCTGGACACGCAGGCTCAGAGGCCATGGCTCACGGGCCCAGCCGCTCCGCGGCATGTGGGATCTCCCCGGACTGGGGCACGAACCCGTGTCCCCTGAATCGGCAGGCGGACTCTCAACCACTGCGCCACCAGGGAAGCCCAAGAACTGTGTTTTTTTTGTTTTGTTTTGTTTTGTTGCAGTATGCGGGCCTCTCACTGCTGTGGCCTCTCCCGTTGCGGAGCACAGGCTCCGGACGCGCAGGCTCGGCGGCCATGGCTCACGGGCCCAGCCGCTCCGCGGCATGCGGTATCCTCCCGGACCGGGGCATGAACCCGTGTCCCCTGCATCGGCATGTGGACTCTCAACCACTGTGCCGTCAGGGAAGCCCAAGGACTGCGTTTTTTAAATGCTTGCATCCTGTGACATCAGAATAGTGCCTAGTACCTAAAAGATACTTGATAGTTATTTGTTAAGTGGACAAATTAACAAATAAATAAGAATATTTTCTTTGAAAATTCCATTTAAAAAAATACTGAAATTAACCAGGGACAACTCTATTATGAGCACCTTGAAGACCAAAGCTCTATTTCATTTCTGTATCTCCTCTAACGTGTAAAACCAACCTACAGAAGTTCTTTGATGGACAGAGGTCTACTATGTTAGAGGTGTCCTCATACAGATTGTACAATGCGCTGGGTGCCACATCTAGGGAACACAATAGTGTATTTCTTAACGTGAAGTATCTTTGTGCTTTTATTAGAATTTGCTGAGTCTCCAGTTGGGCTATTTGAATAACTATGATAATCCTTTAACTAATGGCAACAGAGCATCTTGTTCTAACAAAATTATAGTGTCATGACAATTATCCAACACACAGAAGAAAACATCTGGTTCTAATGAAGTCAGCCTATCTCACTCTGTTTGGACTTGTGAGGAATGAAGTTGGTAATAGCGAGACATCGCTGGTACAATAATATGGAAAATAACCAGTGCTTCGCTACCAGGCATTGCTTTTCTGACTTCTGTACTATCGGTAGGTAGCTTTCAAAAATAATCTCTTCTTGGTACACTGCACACTGGCTCAGCTTTGCAGTTCTTCTTGTTTGCCATTTGTTTAAAGTACCAGGAAGGTACTGTTGAGTTCCCAGGCCTAAAGATCGTAACTTTTTTAGCCTTAGCCACACACACCCTCCCCGACACACTCAAAGACCTTATGGAGAGCCCACATCTTAGCCCAGATCTTCACGATGAGTTACCCTTTGGGGCTCTTACTTGTCTTTTCTGCTAGCAGATGTCAATGGGAACCGTTTTAGGCTGTCAGAGAGGTTCAAATGCTCCTGCCAGGGGAGAGCAGACTTTCCTTTTTCCTTTGTTACCAGACCTGAACCTCAAGGCTGCGTTATATCCTGTGGGGCACTTTTTCTTAGGTTGTGGAAGGTCCCATATCATCCTCCTCAGAGAAGTGGGTGCCAGCTTGCCTGAGCGAGGCTAATCACTATACAATAACTAATATTCATGTGATTATAGAGGAAACATACAACGTACTAACCAAAAAATCTTTTTTCTTATTTACGCAAAGATTTAATATGGGATTTTAGGGGCCATGATTAAATATGTGGATTTCTTTTCAGACAACACTGTCTGATTTTAAATTACCTACAATTAACTTCTTAAACAATTCTGAATACTAGACTATTAAGAAATTAATTTAAAAAATAAAAATATACATGCAGTTTACACACTGGTTTTTTTCATTGCTTTTTCATTATTAAAACTTCCTCACTCTTACTTTATCTATGGTAGGGTCACCAAGAGTAATTCACTATCAGACGTCTTACCTGGGCTGCTATTTTGAGAAGGAGTTTTAGGTCTCTTTTCTTCTTTATATTCAGAAATCAGTTGGCAGTTGCTATGTATTAAAAATGTGATAAATAACATTACTATTTTAATACTAATATGAAAAACAATTACCAAATATATTAAATTCTTTGATCACTTCAGACAATGTCAGAGCTATTACCAAAACTTCGATTGTGGGACTTCCCTGGTGGCGCAGCGGTTAAGAATCCGCCTGCCATTGCAGGGGACACGGGTTCGAGCCCTGCTCCGGGAAGATCCCACATGCTGCGGAGCAACTAAGCCCGTGCGCCACAACTACTGAGCCGGAGCTCTAGAGCCCACGAGCCACTACTGAGCCCACGCGCCACAACTACTGAAGCCCACACGCCTAGAGCCCGAACTCCACAACAAGAGAAGCCACCGCAATGAGAAGCCCGCGCACCGCAACAAAGAGTAGCCCCCGCTCACCACAACCAGAGGAAGCCCGCGTGCAGCAACAAAGACCCAATGCAACCAAAAATAAATAATATATAAATTAATTTGTAAAAATCATATTAAAATCCCAATGTGTGTGTCCTTTCATAGGTTTAACATTCTAATGTTGCAGTTTTCAGGAAAAATGTCAGCAATCAGGGTGATTAGCTGTCCTTTCTTTGTGGTTTGTAATTCAGCGACTCTCAGCTATTCTATAATTTGTAACTGAATTTATTTATAAATATATGACCTCATTAAATTAGATAACATAACTGCCCCCCATTATTGCAGCTAATCGCACCAAGAGTAGAAAACTAATTGAAGTCCAGACCTGGCTTGGACCACTACTACTCCTTCTCTACCTACTCAAACTCTGAACCAGCAGATCTTTCTTAGAATGATGCTTAAGCTCCATGTTCATCTCCAGTTCACTTGGAAGACATAACCCTACTTTTACCATGGATGCTGACAAGTCCTGGACGGGGCTTACCTCTCCTAATGCCAACTAACCTACTTGAGATTCAGGGATTTCTGGTGAATGGGTTCCTTATGAGGCAGAATCTGAAAATACTTTGAAGTCTGAGGCAGATGTAAATCATTTAGAAGATTTTCATTATCATGGAAAACAGATCACTTGAGGGGCCAACCTCAGTTATGGAATCTCAGGCAAGCTGGCTCCCACTACTCCGAGGAGGATGATATGGGACCTTCCACAACCTAAGAAAAAGTGCCCCTCAGGATATAAAGCAGCCTTGAGGTTCAGGTCTGGTAACAAAGGAAAAAGGAAAGTCTGCTCTCCCCCGGCAGGAGCATTTGAACCTCTCTGACAGCCTAAAACGGTTCCCATTGACATCTGCTAGCAGAAAAGACAAGTAAGAGCCTCAAAGGGTAACTCATCGTGAAGATCTGGGCTAAGATGTGGGCTCTCCATAAGGTTTTTGAGTGTGTCGGGGAGGGTGTGTGTGGCTAAGGCTAGGAGGCCCAGGTGCCAGAACTGGGTGCTGCTGCTTTGGAACAGTGGCTGAGCTACAGGCATATGTATGAGAACTAAGCAAGTTGTCACTTTGAAGTCTAAGTGTGCATCACCATGAAAACTGAGGAATCTGAATCAGCAAGGGCATCCTGGGAGCAAAGGACAATCGTGACCCGACTGCAGCACTGGTTTCTTTTTTTCTTTTAAAATTATTAAAGGTCTTTATAGAGCAACATCCACACTCCAGATCCAGCTGCCAAGGAGACCCTGCTAAGACCAGTTTTAGTAGCAACACTGCAGCAACAGAATCAATGCAAGCAACAGAATGATGAGAATGCCCTTTTTTTTCCCCTCCAGATGAATTGTGGAAGAGGACTGTCTCTTTGATCTTAGGGAATCCCTTAGGTTCTTGCAAAATTTAAGAGGGAGAGTATAGAAGTAAGTCCCCAAGAGAAAATATAGGATAGTCTGCTGAACTAAACACTTCAAGACCCAAATAACAAGTTAGAAAAATCAGAGCTGTGACACTACTTGTACCCCATGCATAGGGGTTACACTTGGAATGAAATGGATAATGTTAGGATCTTTAAGGATATAAAGTCTTAAAGTCCTGAGATAAAGAACCCTGTGCCCACTGCTACATCTAACTCGTCTGGCCTTTTGGCTGGGTTCCAGCTGATGATAGGGAACATCTCACCACCATTCCCAAACTGCCTGCACCAAACTAGAACTCTCACCTGTCACATAACAAGTAACAGTTAAATTATTTTTAACCACAGTTTAGTGATAACTGGCATTTTAATGTAAACACTTACATATGAAAACCATAAATACGAGCATATTCGTCTGCGGTCCTTCCATAGAAATCTTGAGAAAAGACATCAATACCTTCTTGAAGAAGAAGCCTGACTATATTTGTTGAATCATTGTTTACAGCAAGTATGAGGGCTGTTCTAAAATAACAGAGAGATAATTTCACCCTTAGGAACTTTAGCTAACTTACTTTAACAGCTAATTTAATATACTTTACCAAGTTAATATCTTGCCAATCCATGTAGAACTGACCATTTACACGTTCAAGTGTTCATCTTTGTAAATTACCTCCAAGGCTAAAATGAAGGGACAAAAAAGAAGCCTCCTGTCCCACTCGGATGGCATGTAGTAGAAACTGCTAATTTAAAGTCCTTGATGGACAAGAAGCTATGCTGAGGTCACTTATCTGAAGCAGGTGAGTATATAAAGGAAGAATTCCCCATTTCTTCCTTAGTCTGTTATATTATACTTCAAAATCAGCTAGAGGTCAGGTTAAGGAAAAGCTATTTGCAGGCTTAAAACAATAATATTAATAATAATGAAATAAAAACAGTCATGCTTGCAGTTAAGGATGCTGATAAGCATGTGCTAGGCACTAAATGAAATACTATATATGTAATCTTTCTTCCACACAACCACCCTTGAAGGATATACTACTATCCTCCTTTTCATATCAGGAAACATATTTGCTGATAATAAGTAACGTTCCCAAGGTCATACACCTAATAAGTAGGAAAGCTAGGAATTAAACCCAGTCTGAATCTACAGCCCATCATTTTCCTCTTTATCACCCACCTATGACTTGTCTTCATTGAAGGAAATGTTTATCCAATTAAAGCTATCTTTCTTCATTCTACCTTCACCAATTAAAAATAAGAACATCAAAATGTATTAGAAATGGGGCTTCCCTGGTGGCGCAGTGGTGGAGAGTCCGCCTGCCGATGCAGGGGACACGGGTTCGTGTCCCGGTCCGGGAAGATCCCACATGCCGCGGAGCGGCTGGGCCCGTGAGCCATGGCCGCTGAGCCTGCGCGTCCGGAGCCTGTGCTCCGCAACGGGAGAGGCCACAACAGTGAGAGGCCAGCGTACCACAAAAAAAAAAAAAAAAAAAAAAAGTACTAGAAATGAAAAAGGATAAAAACTGATGAGCCCACAGTATCTGGTAATAGTGATTAACAATCACTTTGTGATCACCTAGTAACAGCAGTATTCTTCAAAGAAAGTAATTTAAAGCAAAGAGTCATCCCAAAGACATGCATCTTTTAAGGAAAAATATATACAAAGTAGAGGTTAAAAAATTATTATTAAAGAATTAAGAAATTCAATACTGTGTCATAAGGTAAATTAAAAAGTAGAATCCATACTTTATAAAGCTAATAAAACTAATATGAAACCCCTTAGCTATTATAAGATCGTATGACCAAAAGAAAGAAAAAAATCAGGTGGCAAATGACATCAGTCAATATTATAAAGGAATATGAATCCTGCTATATATTATTTTTCATGATACACAGTCAGAATAATTGCTTTTCGACCTGATGATGTGTTGATTATACATTAATCTCTTCTTACTAATTCAATCTTTCTGTCACCACTCTAGAACAGCACTAAGGTTTTTAAAAAGAAAAAGAACAAACTACTGTACCTTTTCATCTTATCAACTACATGTATATTTGCTTCTTTCTTTACTAAAAATTCCACCATTTGCTGCTTGTTTTCACTTACAGCAAGTAAAAGTGGTGTGAAGCCCTCCTGTAAAACAGAAGAAACACTTTATATAGAATGTACAAAGTTACATATTTCTAAACTGAATTTTAAAA
Source organism: Hyperoodon ampullatus (assembly GCF_949752795.1). Lineage (NCBI taxonomy): Eukaryota > Metazoa > Chordata > Mammalia > Artiodactyla > Ziphiidae > Hyperoodon > Hyperoodon ampullatus. Next base: position 84,984,095 of record NC_136916.1, read on the forward strand.
CTTATAATAGATTCTCTGAACTTAAACATCTAACACAGAAAGTAAATAAAAAGGAGCCCCTTCCTTCTCACCCACCCTGTGCTGCTTCCTTCTCTTTAAAATGCTCCTCCTCACTTCTTCACATGATTAACTGCAAAGTCATTCTCTAAAACTCACTTCCAACATTTACCGGTTCCAAGGATCTTTGCTTCTATCACAGTATTTATCAGGTATACTGTAGTTATTTTATTGCTCTATACTAGTCTATACACTCTAAACACTCCTCCAGAGATAATCATTTAACTATTAAATCAACTGCATATTTTAGGAACAATGCTGAGGAGAAAGATATAATACTGTCTGCAACATGCATAACCTATCCAATGATAACCAATTAACCTCATAAGGTTTACAGACAGTCCAATGGGAATATGATTCTTCACATGAACATGTAAAGAAAAAGAGTTTTTTAAAAAAACCAACTTATAAATTCTAACTTGAAAAATTCAATCCCATTCTTAAGAGATTCTTTTAAAATATGAAATAGATTAGAAATTAATGACTGTTTTAAAATCTAGAAATATTTATCAAAATAAACTGTAATACAGGAATTGGAAACACAGATGCTTATGGAGGCAAAGTAGGTGACCCAAGTAAGTGAAGAACCCAGGTGAGGCCAGCAAACCGGAGAACGCGCCCCATACAGAAGGGGCACCCTTTGCACGGCAGACCAAACAGTAGCATGGGCTCAAGGGGGACCAGATTGGATTCCTTAAGAGAAGCCTGAAATGCAGATTTCTGCATGAGTCTCCTAAATTTTAAATGCTGACTCAATTTGTGGAGGAAAGCTAAACACATCCAGGGGCCAAGTTTAGTCTATAGCCCACTTGTGTTTTTATGTCTGCTGTGAGTGTTTCCAAACGGGTGGGTATAAAGCAAATATTTGCATGTAAAACCTTTCCTTTCTTTAGGGCTTCCCTGGTGGCGCAGTGGTTGAGAGTCTGCCTGCCGATGCAGGGGACATGGGTTCGTGCCCCTGTCTGGGAAGATGCCACATGCCGCGGAGCGGCTGGGACCGTGGGCCACGGCCGCTGAGCCTGCACGTCCGGAGCCTGTGCTCCACAACAGGAGAGGCCACAACAGTGAGAGGCCGGCGTACCGCAAAAAAAACAAAAAAACTTTCCTTTCTTTAGTATCATGTGTTTTACAAAAAAAAGTGGGTCCCAACATGTAATAAAAATTGCTATTAAGATTCATAATACCCACTTCAAGAATGTTTCCAATGCCTGTTAAAACTACAATCTATTTCTATAATTCTCCCTGATATTAACCAAATGGATAATTAGTTCATAAGACTGCTGAAACTAAATTATTAAAACAATTCCTATCTGTACTGTTACTAACTTCATGGGTTTTGATGTTTAAAACTATCATCTTGCTTATGCCAGGGCCCAGTGAACCTAACAGACACACTGCAAGACTCTGTCATGCAGCTTTCACCAAAAGAAGGCTCATGCTTTACTCTTACTGCAGTCAGGAAAACCCTGTTTATGATAAACATCTGTTGACCTAATGACCTGGATGATAACAAAAGGTGCAAAATCCGCAAAGTGTCACACTCTACTTACTAAATGACTCACCATAAGCAAATTTCTAAAGACTCTCTGAGTGCCAGTGAATGATTAGTGGTTGGAAGGAAAAAGGAGTTATTCTTCAAGCCAATAGATATTGCCAATAATATCCCTTTTACCTTCTCAATTACAGAGGCAGAGAAAGATAAAAGTCAGGCTAATATTGTTGGAAAGGAGGGAGTTGATGGAAGTAGCATCTATCAAACTCCAACTCTTCTAGAGATTTCTTATTTTTGAGATCTGTGAATTTATAAATCACACTCATCCATTCCATTGTTCTTAACCAAGGGCTGTACCAGAATCTCGAGGAAATATTTCCAAACACACATGTCCGGGCCTTGCTAGATTTATTCAATCAAAATCTTCAGGGGAGAGCCTAGGCTTGTAAATTTTTTATAAGTTCTCCCAGGTGACTGTGGTTCACGAGCACAATTCTAGCTGAGAATTAGTGTAGCAACCATGTCAGTCTCATCTCTACCCACATGGCCAATTCCTTTTCTCAATTGAGGATTTGAAAAAAAAAAAAGAAAAGTGTAAGAGATCAGAGTCACCAAAACTACATTTAATTTTTCTGGGTAAATAGGTAGAACAGGGACAAGTAAACTGAAAATGCAACTTGATCTCATTACTTATAAACCCTTTACTTCCCATCAAGACATTCTAGATTTGAGAGCAGACTCTAGACTCTTATCTAAGTGGCTGTTTCTGCCCAAACAGGATAATATGTCAGTTAATTATCTGTTCTTCTCCCTTATTTCCCATTTAATCACCACACGTTCATTGCCAATCTGATTTCCTCTGAGTCCTCCTAAAATTGATCTCCAGGCAAGGTTACAGTTCACTTAGGCTCTTTCCCAAAATAAGAATTATTATCCCCGAAACCTGAAAAGAACTTTGCCTAAATACATAAACTGAAGGGAAAAGAAAACCCCAAAAACCTCTTCTTGGCATTTCCTAACTGCCAAATTTCCAAATTGGCCTGCGTATTTCTTTTTTTTTAAATTTAATTAATTTATTTATTTTTGGCTGCGTTGGGTCTTCATTGCTGCACGTGGGCTTTCTCTAGTCGCGGTGAGCGGGAGCTACTCTTCCTTGTGGTGAGCAGGATTTTCATTGTGGTGGCTTCTCTTGTTGCGGAACACGGGCTCTAGGCGTGTGGGCTTCAGTAGTTGTGGCTCGTGTGGTCTAGAGCGCAGGCTCAGTAGTTGTGGCTCACGGGCTTAGTTGCTCCGCGGCATGTGGGATCTTCCTGGACCAGGGCTCGAACCCGTGTCTCCTGCATTGGCAGGCAGATTCTTAACCACTGAGCCAACAGGGAAGCCCGGCCTGCATATTTCAACTGCTCTCTCCTTTTCCTATTCCCTTTTCCCTCTGAAGCCTTAGGCAATGAGAGAGAAATCATTTTTACATAAATCATTTTTTAATAAAATAGGAACTTGTCAACAGCAGCAAGATTGTTATTATATTGTAAAATGCTTTTGTTTTGTTTGAGTTTTAGGACAAAGTCTATCTCCAAGGCAAGTTTTGCATCTCTCTGTTGTTTTACACTAATCAGAAAAAAAATTTGAGCGGGGGAAAAAATATTTGGGGAAAAAAAAAAAGTCTTATCTTTAACAAATGCAATGTTTTCACAAATATCTGCCATAGACACATAAAAGAAAGCTATACTCTCTAATGTTTCTTTAGAAATATAATGATTTAAAGTGAAATCTTAGATAATTAAGTTATTTCAAAATATTTTCACTCAGGGAATGCTTGAGCTTCCAAATATGTAAAACTGACCCCATCTATGTCAGCAGAGGGAGTTCCTGGCGGGGCTGCAGTGGGAGGAGGTAATGTGTGTCCCAAAGAAAAAGCAGGAACAGCAGCTTCGCCATCACCTGCTCCCCATGCACAGCTACAACCCTGCTGAGGAGCCACCCGAGGGTGAGCGTGGAAGACCCCAAGGTGTACATGGTGGACCAAATGGCCACCAGCATAAGTGAACACCCTTGCTGGGTGTCAAACACGACCTGCTCCACTTTCCCCGATCTTAGAACCTGGGGTCCTGGAGGGCTCAGGGCCTGCTGCCTGCCCTGGCCACCGGCACTCACCCAGCTCTCCCTGCTGGATACTGGGTCTCCTTCCTCCTCCCATCCATCCCCAACAGCACCCATTCCCTGAGCCCCTGCAAGCAGCCAGCCCCCACCTCACCTCACTCCCCCCAGGTCTTTGTCTTGTGTGGGCTCTTGAGCCCACCACCCACTCCCAGGCATATCCTAATGGGAAGATTTTCCTTCTGGGGTAGAAGGGTGGCTGGGAGACAGAATTGTGCTCTTTCTGTGAGCACCACCTTTCTCCAGCCCGTGACTTGGCTTTGGAGTTGTTTCCATGGTAACAGGGCCTGATGGGTGGTATTCAGTGTACATATTATTATAGATAAAACATCTGCAGCTAAAACAAACAAAAAAACAACCATGTATGGCGAATATTTTGTAAATATAGTTGAGCTATACCTTGTTGCTTGCTTCAATGTTGGCGTCATGTGAAAGCAGCTTTGCTGCGAGTGATATATTCTGATAAAGGGCAGCATAGTGGAGAGCAGTGTTGCCACTGATGTCCATGACATTTGGGTCGGCACCATGTTCCAGCAGAATAGTTGCACACTCCTCTTCCTGGCATTGTATGGCCTATAAGTGTTATGCCAAGAAACAGACTGTAAATTCTAGGAATTCAAAGTAAACATTCCAGAAGTTTCACCAATTCGTTATATTTAAATGAGATAAATCCATCTTTATTCTAAGTAGTTAAATCAAATCCATCTCACGTTGACATGGTTGGCTACTATGTACCTTCATCAGAGCTGTCCTGTTTTCGTTGTCACAGAGGTTAAGCTGGCATTTTCTCTCCACTAGGAGAGTTACCACTGCCGGATGGCCATTGGCACAGGCCAAATGGAGAGCAGTCCTACGAAACCGAGAGGAGTTTTTAGGAAATTAGTAGTGCACTATTTCAAAACATACAATTGTTCATGTAATTGAAAACATTTAATAGCATGCTATTCCTATCCCTTGAAAACAAATATTTAGTTTTCTTCTGGAGAAAGAACAATATATATTAGCTCTTCTTACTCTCCACATTAACGAAAGAACAACCTGCTTGAATAGAAAAAGCATGACCTTGAGATTCAGCTCAACTTGGGTTTGAATTTGACTTTAACTGTGTCACTTATTAGCTGTCACTTAGCCTTTCTGTGCCTCAATTTCCTCATCAACAAAATGGGGATAGAGCAGTAGTTACCTCACAGGACACCACTGTGATGCTTAAATGAGAACCCATGCAAAGGGTTTAGAACAGTTCCTCGCACAGCTAACAGCTCAATAATTATTAGGTAATATTATCATAATTATTACTATTACTACTATTTTACAAGGGCAACATTTCAATTAAGTAAAAGGATATTATGCCTCTTTTGAAGATATGTCTTGAGGACTAGAGAGAACACTGTACTTCAATGATTCTAATATGCTCACTTTCTCACATTTTAACATCTCTGACATTGGAATGAAATTTATAATTCACGATGTCTTACAACTATAATTGGTAGCATTTTTTGTTTGTTCGGTTCTCATTTTTCCTGTTGGTCTAATTATCATAATGTCTCTGTGCCTAAAGTTGCCATTTTTTAAAATTTAAGTATAGGTGATGTATAATATTATAAATTATGGAACTTCCCTGGTGGCTCAGTGGTGAAGAATCCACTTGTCAATGCAGGGGACACAGGTTCGAGCCCCGATCCCAGAAGATTCCACGTGCCACAAAGCAACTAAGCCCGTACACCACAACTACTAAGCCTGCGCTCTAGAACCCGCGAGCCACAACTACTGAGCCCACACGCCTAGAGCCCGTGCTCCACAACAAGAGAAGCCACCACAATGAGAAGCCTGCACACCGCAAGGAAGAGTAGCCCCCGCTCGCCACAACTAGAGAAAGCCTGCGCGCAGCAACGAAGAACCAGCACAGCCAAAAATAAAAAAATAATAATAAATAAAAATAAAAATTATATATTATAGGGGTACAACATAGTAATTCACAATTTTTAAAGGTTATATATTCCATTTATAGTTATTATAAAATATTGGCTATATTCCCCATGTTGTACGATATATCCTTGTAGCTTATTTTATACCTAATAGTTTGTACCTCTTAATCCCCTACCCCTATCTTGCCCCTCCTCCCTTTCCTCTCCCCACTGGTAACCACTAGTTTGTTCTCTATATCTGCGAGTTGGCAACATTTTAAAAATTTTCTTATTAATATATAAAATAGTGGGGCATCATGCAATTCATGGTTCCTTACATTAAATGAAATAATGATCTATATAACAGGTCTACTGCAGTTCTAGTCACACGGTTGGCACTTAAATAACTTTTAGTTCTTAAAGGCATGATGAGCAATACTGTAAAACACCTATACTTCAATTTTAAAAATAATAAAATAAATAATAAAATAAAATAATACAATAAAAGCAGCATGGGGAAAGAGAACTAAAATAACAAACAAAACAAGAATTTTTTTAAAAAGTAATTCTAACTCTGATTTTCAGGAAGCTTTAAGCCAAAGGAAATTCAGGATTCAAATGAATAGGGATGGCTCATTCTATTCAATATTTACATTTATAGATTGTGTGAAATCAGACATTTCCAATGATCAATATTAGTATTTAATACCATTATAAATGTTCAAAAGGACAAGTAAAGGTTACCTTTTACAATTTCCTACCTTCAGAAATGCTTCTGTTTGAAAGAAGGGAGAAAAGCTTCAATTGAGACAAAGCCTTAATACTTCAATTTTAAATTTCTCATCTTGCTCATGGGGGCAACATGAAGTTTTTAAGCATGAAAGGGTTCTGAGAGATAGATGCAGGGTCCTGAGTAGAAAACACGTGCTACATAATAGGTATTCAAGTTATATTTCATGAATAAATGGATTAAACAATGGATAAACATAACTGGAGAGTTCAATAATTTTTTTAACATTTTTATTGGAGTATAATTGCTTTACAATGATTTATTAGTTTCTGCTGTATAATGAAGTGAATCAGCTATATGTATACATATATCCCCATATCCCCTCCCTCTTGCATTCCCTCCCACCCTCCCTATCCCACCCCTCTAGGTGGTCACAAAGCACCGAGCTGATCTCCCAGGTGATGCAGCTGCTTCCCACTAGCTATCTATTTTACATTTAGTACTGTATATATGTCACTGCTACTCTCTCACTTCGTCCCAGCCTAATCTTCCCCTTTCCTCGTGTTCCCAAGTTCATTCTCTATGTCTGTGTCTTTACTCCTGTCCTGCTCCTAGGTTCATCAGAACCTTTTTTTTTTTTTTTTTTTTAGATTCCATATCTATGTGGTAGAACATGGTATTTGTTTTTCTCTTTCTGACTTACTTCACTCTGTATGACAGACTCTAGGTCCATCCACCTCACTACAAATAACTCAATTTCATTTCTTTTTATGGCTGCGTAATAGTCCATTGTATATATGTGCCACATCTTCTTTATCCATTCATCTGTCGATGGACACTTAGGTTGCTTCCATGTCCTGTCTATTGTAAATAGTGCTGCAATGAACATTGTGGTGCGTGACTCTTTTTGAATTATGGTTTTCTCAGGGTATATGCCCAGAAGTGGGATTGCTGGATTGTATGGTAGCTCTATTTTTAGTTTTTTAAGGAACCTCCATATTGTTCTCCATAGTGGCTGTATCAATTTACATTCCCACCAACAGTGCAGAAGGGTTCCCTTTTCCCCACACCCTCTCCAGCATTTATTGTTTGTAGATTTTTGATGATGGCCATTCTGACCAGTGTGAGGTGATATCTCATTGCAGTTTTGATTTGCATTTCTCTAATGATTAGTGATGTTGAGCATCTTTTCATGTGTTTGTTGGCAATCTGTATATCTTCTTTGGAGAAATGGCTATTTAGGTCTTCTGCCCATTTTTGAATTGGGTTATTTGTCTTTGTGATATTGAGCTGCATGAGCTGCTTGTATATTTTGGAGATTAATCCTTTGTCAGTTGCTTCGTTTGCAAATATTTTCTCCCATTCTGAGGATTGTCTTTTCATCTATTTTATGGTTTCCTTTGCTGTGCAAAAGCTTTTAAGTTTCATCAGGTCCCATTTGTTTATTTTTGTTTTTGTTTCCATTTCTCTAGGAGGTGGGTCAAAAAGGATCTTGCTGTGATTGATGTCATTGAGTGTTCTGCCTATGTTTTCCTTTAAGAGTTCTAGAGGAATTTCATTCCTCTAATTTCATTCTTTTACATGTAGCTGTCCAATTTCCCCAACACCACTTACTGAAGAGGCTGTCTTTTCTCCATTGTATATTCTTGCCTCCTTTATCAAAGATAAGGTGACCATATGTGCGTGGGTTTATCTCTGGGCCTTCTATCCTGTTCCAGTGGTCTATATTTCTATTTTTGTACCAGTACCATACTGTCTTGATTACTGTAGCTTTGTAGTATAGTCTGAAGTCAGGGAGCCTGATTCCTCCAGGTCCATTTTTCTTTCTCAAGATTGCTTTGGCTATTCGGGATCTTTTGTGTTTCCATAGAAATGGTGAAATTTTTTGTTCTAGTTCTGTGAAAAATGCCATTGGTAGTTTGATAGGGATTGCATTGAAACTGTAGTTTGCTTTGGGTAGTATAGTCATTTTCACAATGTTGATTCTTCCAATCCAAGAACATGGTATCTGTCTCCATCTGTTTGTGTCATCTTTAATTTCTTTCATCAGTGTCTTATAGTTTTCTGCATACAGGTCTTTTGTCTCCTTAGGTAGGTTTATTCTTAGGTATTTTATTCTTTTTGTTGCAATGGTAAATGGAAGTGTTTCCTTAATTTCTCTTTCAGATTTTTCATCATTAGTGTTTAGGAATGCAGGAGATTTCTGTACATTAATTTTGTATCCTGCTACTTTACCAAACTCATTGATTAGCTCCAGTAGTTTCCTGGTAGCATCTTCAGGATTCTCTATGTATAGTATCATGTCATCTGCAAACAGTGACAGGTTTAATTCTTCTTTTCTGATTTGGATTCCTTTTATTTCTTTTTCTTCTCTGATTGCTGTGGCTAAAACTTCAAAAACTATGTTGAATAACAGTGGTGAGAGTGGGCAACCTTGTCTTGTTCCTGATTTTAGACGAAATGGTTTAAGTTTTTCACCATGGAGAACAATGTTGGTTGTGGGTTGGTCATATATGCCCTTTATTATGTTGAGGTAAGTTCCCTCTATGCCTACTTTCTGGAGAGTTTTTATCATAAACTGGTGTTGAATTTTGTCAAAAATTCATCTACTGAGATCATCATATGGTTTTTATTCTTCAGTTTGTTAATGTGGTGCATCACATTGATTGGTGTATACTGAAGAATCCTTGCATTCCTGGGATAAACCTCACTTGATCATGGTGTACGATACTTTTAATGTGCTGTTGGATTCTGTTTGTGAGGTTTTTTTTGAGAATGTTTGCATCTACGTTCATCAGTGATATTGGTCTGCAGTTTTCGTTTTTTGTTACATCTTTGTCTAGTTTTGGTATCAGGGTGATGGTGGCCTTGTAGAATGAGTTTGGGAGTGTTCCCCCCTCTGCTTTATTTTGGAAGAGTTTGAGAAGGACAGGTGTTATCTCTGCTGTAAATGTTTGATGGAATTCTCCTGTGAAGCCATCTGGTCCTGGGCTTTTACTTGTTGGAAGATTTTTTTTTTTTTTTTTTAGTGGTACGCGGACCTCTCACTGCTGTGGCCTCTCCCGTCGTGGAGCACAGGCTCCGGACGCGCAGGCTCAGTGGCCATGGCTCACGGGCCTAGCTGCTCCGCGGCATGTGGGATCTTCCCGGACCGGGGCACGAACCTGTGTCCCCTGCATCGGCAGGTGGAATCTCAACCACTGCGCCACCAGGGAAGCCCTGTTGGAAGACTTTTAATCACAGTTTCAATTTCAGTGCTTGTGATTGGTCTGTTTATATTTTCTATTTCTTCCTGGTTAAATCTTGGAAGGTTGTGCTTTTCTAAGAATTTGTCCATTTCTTCCAGGTTGTCCATTTTATTGGCATATAGTTGCTTGTAGTAATCTCTCATGATTCTTTGTATTTCTGATGTCAGTTGTTACTTTGGAGAGTTCGATATTTTTAAAGAAAACTTTTGGGAAGTAAAGCAATACTTTTGCAATAGTAATAATCATTTGCATTTGTATTTTTGATTTTGTATTCTCATAAGGACACAACTAAAACTCTAATAAACTTTTTCAATAGTAATAATCACCACTTACATTAACTATTTTTTATTTTCATAAGACTGCAATGAAGTAAAATGATTAATCTATAATCATTTACATATTATAGGTAATAAAGCTACACAAAATCAAAAACGTGTATATAGCGAAATATATACCTAGTAAAATCTACAGGCATGGATAAAAAGATTCCCTTTACTTCTGAAGAGGTTAAAAGTTGTCAGAAGATATCAATCCTTGAAAAACTTCCAAAAAAAATAGAAAGTGAGAAATTATTTTTATCTGTACAAGATTCATATTCCTGGTCTCTCCCAGGATTATTTCACTAATACTAAACATTTACTAGAATTTTTGTTCATGTTCACTGTAGAAATCACAGATATTTTTAAAAGGAAAAGAAAGCTTCAGTTATAATACAAGTGCTCAGAAATAACAAAAATTATCATATTTTTGTACATATTTTTGTCTAAGATAAGACCATAGTCTTCTTGTGTTTATATATAATGAAATTGATTTTTTTTCTCAATATTCTACCAAAGTACATCTCTGCAGGTCAACATACATCTGTTATCCATGCCACCTTCAATGGTCACATATTACTCCATACCAGAAACACTGCAATTTATTTATAAAATCCTTTGAGTTCGTCTTAATACATTGCTATTTTAAGCAGTGTTGAGAACAACAAATTGTATGTTACCTATCTCTAATTTATCTCTAATTATTTACCTCTAATTTGTATAAAGAGAATTGATGTGTAAAGGGAATACACATTTTTTAAATGTGGTACTTATCACCAAATTGCCTATTTGAAAAGTCAAAAGCAACTCAGACTTTAAACAGCAGTATAAGTACCACTGCTCTTCATCTTCACAAACTTTGTGAAGGGAAAATGGTTTTTCATTCCTCTTTAACTTAAATTCCTTTTCTTACCAGAAATGCTAAATTTTTTTCCTATATCCATTGGTCACTTATGGATATGCAAAAAAGTATGTTGCTCAATTTCAACTTAGAGTTTTTTTCCCCTTACTGATTTCAAAGAATTCTCTGTAAAGTGAAGATATGTTTTCTTGCCTGATACAAATACGTTGATATATTTTAAAAGCTCATTGTCTTTTATTTTGTTAATCTTCTTTTCTGATCTACAGAGGGTTTTAATTTTTTAATGTTGTTAAATCAACCTCCAGAATTCTTGCTTTTGAAGTCATTCTTAGGAAGGTCTTTGTCAGCACACAAAAAAATGTATAAATAGGAATTTTGTTTTCTTCTGGTCGTTTTCTCACTTTGTATATTTAAAATTTTTGATCTGTACTCCATCTGAAACTTATTTTTGTGAGATAAAGATCTAGTTACTTTTCTCTAAATAGTTAGCAGTTTACTCCTGCACCATTTACAAACAATTTATTTTTTCCTTCTAATATGAAATGTCATCAGTTCAAGTTCTAAAGTCTTACATATATTTGGGTGTTTGGGCATTTTCTATTCTGTTCCATTCACTTATCTGTCTTTTCAGTTGTTAGTAAATGAATAATTTGTGGGAACTTACAGCACATTTTGATATCTAGAAGGGCAAATCTTTGTCTACTACATAAAACTTTTAATTTCATCACAACAAATAAAGAAAGCATGTGTAACTCAAAAATTTTTAAACCACCATATGCCTATTTGGTTTAAATATGGGAAGACCATACATTTTAAGAAAATGAGTCTTCCTATTCAAGGACACAGCCATCTTCCCACTTCAAAGCTGTCTTCTAAGGTCCTTCAGTAGAGAACATATATACATAGGTGTACACTGATATAAAACGGATACTGCACGCTTCCCTGGTGGCACAGAGGTTAAGAATCCGCCTGCCAATGCAGGGGACACAGGTTTGAACCCTGGTCGGGGAAGATCCCACATATTGTGGAGCAACTAAGCCCGTGCGCCACAACTACTGAGCCTGCGCTCTAGAGCCCGCAAACCACAACTACTGAGCCCGCATGCCACAACTACTGAAGCCTGCGCACCTACAGCCCGTGCTCCACAACAACAGAAGCCACCCCAATGAGAAGCCCACGCACTGCAACGAAGAGTAGCCCCCACTCGCTGCAACTAGAGAAAGCCCACGTGCAGCAGTGAAGACCCAGCACAGCCAAAAATAAATAAATTAAAACAAATAAATTAAAAAAAAAAAAGAATCCGTCTGCTAATGCAGGGGACACGGGTTCGAGCCCTGGTCCAGGAAGATCCCACATGCTGCAGAGACACTAAGCCCATGGGCCACAACTACTGAGCCTGCGCTCTAGAGCCGGCAAGCCACAACTACCTAGCCCACGTTCCACATCTACTGAGCCCACGTTCCACAACTAACTGAGCTCGCGCGCCTAGAGCCCGTGCTCCACAACAAGAGAAGCCACCACAATGAGAAGCCCGTGCACGGCAATGAAGACCCAACACAGCAATAAATAAATTATTTTTTTTTAAAAGATACGGGATTGTATCTGAAGAATTTTTAGTCCAGAAGTTGATCTGTCATGAGAATTATTTTCCTCATTATGCACTTCTCTGTAACATATAACATTACGGTATAAAAATGTGTACATTAAAAATAAGATGCTGTTCATGTTTAATTTCGTTTCTGTGATTACTGACATTCAGCCAAATGACTTTAAAACTGTCAGTAAAGTGCTCTATAAGGGGAATCATGAGCGGGTCCGAAACCAGCTAAGGCTTTTGCTGCCTATAAAGTCTGCGGGGCGCGGGACCCCACGTAGGTGTCCACGAGCCTCGGAGGGGAAACTGACAGCAGGGGCCCCACCCAGGCCCGCCCCGCCTCCTCCCGCCCGCCCCGGTTACCTGTTCATCTTGTCCCTGTCGTTCAAGCCATTCTTCCCAAGCAACAGAATCTGCTGCACTTTGGCTACGTTGCCCACGCTGGCAGCTTTGTGGACCTTCCCGAGATCCTTGTGTCGGATGTGGTACTCGGGCCGGGAGTTGACCCGATTACCGCTCTCTCTCCGCGGGCTGGTGGAGGAGCCGAAGGGCGACTCGCCCTTCTTACTTCCGAAGCCAAAAATCTTCTTCATCGCAGAGCCTACACGCTTCAGACACACCTCCCCTCCCCCTCGGCTTCTCACAGTCTCCTGAGCCTAACACTAGCGGTACAGATAAGCCAACGCGGTCTAGCCACAACATCCCAGCTGGGAAGCTCCGCGCTTTCTCATCTTTCAGCCCAGAATAACCGTAGCCAAGCGATACAGCTAAACACAGTGCGCGTGCGCGCCTTGTAAGACGGCGTCACTGCGCTTGCGCACAGAGGCACGGAGCGCAGGAGTGCCCAGTGCGCATGTGCGAGGCCCGAACGTCACAAATCTCTGCGATTGTTTGTGGGACGCGCTGGGTTGTTTTCCAACGGTGGTGCGAGCTGGCTGGGCGTTTCTGGACATTTGCAAATTTTAGAATCTCCCGTGAGAGAGTCGTCTTCGCATGCGACTGGGGCTAGAGTGGCGTGGAGCTTCAGGATGCAGAAGATCTCGTCCCCCAGAGAGCTCCCCTAAAAATACTCTGTAAATCTCCTTATCCCTCAGTTTATTCCTTTCCACATCCCTCTGGGCCCCAGGCTTTCTCCATGGAATTTAACAGATGTAACTACAGAAAGCTGTTTTCATGGTTCCAGAGATTGTGGCGACAGGTGTCATCAAGTGCAAACTTAGGAGAAACCAACGCAGTTTCTCCAGATGAAATGAAGACGCGTTTCCGCGTGCCTCCTGACCCTCCCCTGTGGCCCAGCGTTCCGTCTGCACATCTTCTTCACCTATATTTTATCCCCTAATTAAGTCTCTAAATTCAAGATTTATTTTGGAGCATGGTGTAACATATGAGAACTTTTTAAAAAATGGTTATCCACTTGTCCCAAACAATCCATCTTTCCTCACCTAGTTTACCCCTTAATCTTACATTTAATTCTCGGATATTTTTTCTGTTTCTGGGTTTTCCATTCTGGTCTGCTGCTTCTAGCGTCAGTAGTGTGTAAAATATAAATATCTATTACAGGTCCAAGGTTTCCCTCCTTAGTCTTCCTTTTCAGTATTCTCTTGGAAATGTTTACCTCTACATTATTTGAGATGAATTTTTAATCACTATGCCAAGCTAAAGAGAGATCTTAGTGAGATTTTGATTGTAATTAGGTTAAGAGAATTTTAACTGAGAATCAGTCTCTTGTATCAGTGTATCCAGGTACATGTTATGTCTCTCAATTTGTCTTATTTTATGTCCTTCATTAGCCTTTGGTAGCTTTTTTCATTATGTAAATCCTGTACACTTCTTGATATATCTGTATCTGGGCGCTTTTTTTTTGTAATGGTATATTATTCTTTCATTATAATTTGTAAACGATTATTGTTTGATATCTGTGTATTCGTTTGACAACAAGAGTGAAGAACTTTTTTAAGCTATAATTTTGTAACAGGAGAAAGAGTTGATAGTTTCTGGCAGTACTTAAGGAAGGCACACTGGTTGGTTGGTATAGATTGAAGAATATTGAAGAATAGTATGCAGGTGAAAAAAATCAAGTAGAATGCAAACAAGTACTCTGTTTTTTATTGAAGTATAAGATCGTTGCTACAAATTTAAAAAATCAATATAGCTAAATTTCCCTAAAATTCTATTAGCCAAATTTTTCAGTAATTAGCTAACTAATAGGGACATCTAACTTTCGTGTTTCCTCTTAATAGTCTCTTTGCTCCTTTGCTTTATCCACCCAAATCTGTTTCCCACTCCTAAATCTAATCATCATAGTGACCTTATGGAATCTTATCATCTCCATTGTTATGAAACCTCTTATGCTTTATCCTTGTCCCATATCTTTAAAATTTCCCAAACTTTAAATAATCTTTTCCCTTGCTTCCATCTTTCTCTATCTGCAATTTGTGTTTCCATCTCTATTCCATTTCTTAGGAATAAAGCAAAATAGGTTGACTCCATACTCCATACTGGTAGAAACAGGCGACTGTATACAGAAACTCCTTTTAATGTAGTACTTGATCCAGTAATTATACAATTACTGTAATTATACAGTTACAATACAATTAAACCAAACCTGGTATTGTGGGTGAAACAGACAGAAGCAGAAGCAGGCTCACAACAACAGTTAATACAAAACCAGCTATCCCAAAACTCAGCAGGTTCCTATTACATTTGTTGATGATTTCAAGATCAAAATCATGTTAATGATTTTAAGAATTTTGATTAACCAAATTAAAAAGTAACAGATACCACCGTTGCACAAGATGCACCAGCAAAATTTGAAAGTTTGGCAGCCATATTTTACAGCAAGACAAATGTGTAGATATTAATTTAGGTACTTATTCTTCAGAGGCCGTTTAATGCCATTTTGTGCTTTGTAGGTTGAATGATTTGACAACAAATTGCTTGGAATTAGTGACTCAGAAGTCAGGTGTCCAGACCTTCAGCAGAAATTGCTGCTGGGGGAATTCCCTGGAGGTCCAGAGGTCAGGACTCCTCGCTTCCACTGCAGCAAGCACGAGTTCCATCCCTGGTTGGGGAACGCGGCACAGCCAAAAAAATAAAAAGAAAGAAAGAAAGAAAGCAATTGTGCCGAAAAACTCTGGAGGGAGGCAGGGTCCCTGTTGAAGTGATAGCTGGTTCCAGGACAGTGTCTTCACTGGTGAAAGAGCAATGAACAAAAACAAAACAAAAAACAAACAAAAAAACATTTCTCAGGTCTATCCAGCTTAGCTGCACCAAATGGTTTTGATGTGTGTGACTGGTTTCAACTCTGATCACCCACAATTTTCTTCCTATAATAGCCCAACCAGAGAATCATCTTTTGTCCTCTATTTGTCTCCGCAGTACTCCCCAGTGTGACCTATGAGACCAGTAAAGGCTCCCTATTGTGACATCTGAAGAAGACTCTGACACTTGCTGATGCAGCCTGGAATGAGGGTCAAAGACACTACCAGGCTCTAGGGAGATAAGAACCACACACCAGGACTCCAGGTAGGTTGTCAAGATTTGGTTGACTCTAGTGTTTCTGTATAGACCAGAGATACTCAAGGAGTATACACTAGGCCAACTCTGAACTTCTGTATGTCCTTGTCAAATGCTTCCTGGATCCCCAAGCACTTGAAAGCTAAGATTCCCAGATTTCTTTGCAAACAGATGCCCTCTAGAAAGTTGTTGCTTGGGGACTTCCCTGGTGGTCCAGGGGTTAAGATTTCACGCTCCCAGTGCCAGGGGCCCAGGTTCGATCCCTGCTCAGGGAACTAGGTGCCACATGCTGCAACTAAAAGAGCCCGAGTGCTGCCAACTAAGACCTGGCACAGCCAAATAAATAAATAAATTTTTTTAAGTAAAGTTGTTGCTTAGAGCTCCCATGCCTATCTAAGACTCAAATAATGCCCTGGTGGTTTCCGGCATATTTATTTAATAATTATTTATTTAATATTTATTTAACATATGTTAATGGAATTAATAATGTCGGAGTAATTTTTTACTGTTTTATGATGAAAAACATGTTATGGATGCCTTAACAAATTCAGGTGGATCCAGTGTAATCACAAGGGTCCTTCATATGTGGAAGAAGGAGGCAGGAGTGTCAGAATAATGTGAGAAAGACTCGACAGGTCATTGCTGGCTTTGAAGATGGAAGGGGCCACAAGCCAAGGAATAGAGGTGGCCTCTACAAGTCGGAAAAGACAAGAAAACTAATTGTCCTCTAGAACCTCCAGAAAGGAATGCAGCCTTGATGTTAGCTCAGTGAGTATCATTTCAGACCTCTGATCTCCAGAAGTATACTATAAATATGTGTGGTTTTAAGCCACAAAATTTGTGGTAATATGTTAAGTGGCCATAGAAAATTATGGAGGGAGGGAGCTAGGAAGAATGGAAGAAGTGGAGATAGAGGGAAACAAAGAGGACTGGGTAGAGAGAGTCTAAAACTGCAGCACAGTTCTAACAACATTTCTGGCCAGGCCAAAGGGGAATCCTGGAGCCAAAGTCATATGATAAATAAATCCTGCATCTTCCAGGAGTGGGCCTGTATTTTACCCCTATTGTGGGTACAATGGCTGGGAGCAGTCGTGGGAAGCATGGGCATAGGACAGACGCAGACGTGGATCCAGAAGGACAGCTGCTGGGGCTGTCAGTCTACTATGTGTCCCAAGTAGGTTCCCCAGTTTGTCCAGGACTGGGGCATTCTTGGGACACAGGACTATCAGTGATAAAACCAAGACAGTCCTGGGAAAACTGGCATGGTTGGTTACCCTGTCCCTAGCACTGGAGACCTGATCTGAGCGTTTTCGTGCCCAACATACCCCTCGTCTCTGTGGCCCCCTTAGGATAATTTCTGCTTATCATGGCAGTTTATAGCTGGAAAAAATTTTCACCCTCTTCCTACCTTCGCTACCTAGCCAGAGTAGACACCATCTGTGACTCCTGAGATTCCATAGGCAGACTGGGGTGTTTGTAACTTTTCTTTGTAACTCTCAAACATTGAAACTCACTAGGAATGCAAGTTAAAATTTCAGCTGTTTTACTTCCATACTTCTCTCCCATAGAATCCAGACTATCCCCTGTGTCCCTGACCCCCCAGCATTGTGAGGATATGGAGCGTCAGTTGGCAACGTGCCTACTTTAGCCCTTCCAACGAGGGTCTTTGCTTCCTATGAGGAGAAGGCACTGAGCTTATTTTCTCTTATTCTTCTTATTATTCTCTTATTGGTACTGAGCTTATTTTCTCATGACTACAGTCAGCCAGCAATGCACTTCCATCTACAAGAAAAATGGGTTGGCATCTCTACTTCATAAAGTCTTAAGCCGTTTTTTGCTCCAGAGTCTGTGGCAAACATAGGACCTCTTAGTTTTATAGGGAGTTGGTACCAAGAAAGGTGTAATGGCCATCCCCTTTGTGGCCAAACCTTTTTCACTGGAAACAAATTAAGCACCTCAGTCACCAACCTGGGACCCAAGTGGGTTCTAAGAGGGGAAGGAGGTAGGGCAAAAGCTTAACATCGCCCCTCAGAACCTTGCACGTGGGGGACACAGTGTTAGGAGAATGAGGCATAGTTACATCCACTCTCACTACTAAGGTGTTCCTTCCTTCATATTTATTTTCTTATTTATATTTTCTAACTTTTCAGCAATAAACATATGTTGCTTTTGCATAGACATATAGTGATTTGTTTCTAGTTAAAATAAAATAGCTTTAAATATGTTTAAAGAAAGTTAAGATAAATTAAATATTTTCTGTTAGATTATAAAATATATAATTAGTAAATATAAAAATATAATTATTAAATACTAGCCTACAGAAGAATAAGCATATTACTGGAAAACAGTAAGAGGTGAGAATGTATTAACATAAGAGAAACTATACAAATCAATGAGAATGATATAGATTATTAATAAATGGTTTGGGAAAAATCAATTCGTGATAAGAAGTTAACTACATATCTCAACATATACACCAAAAGAAACTCCAGGTTAGTAAAAATGTTTAGTCTTTTTAATGAAACCACTAAATATTTTAGAAGAAAATATGGATGAGTGGTATTATTTGTAAGTTTTTGAAGATTTTTCAAACAAAAACAATGCAAGTGTCAAAAGAATATATCAGTACATTTGGCCACATAAAATTTGTGACCAAAAAATTTAGTCTAGGGCATTCCCTGGCAGTCCAGTGGTTAGGACTTGGTGCTTTCGCTGCCAGGGCCGGTGCAACCACACACACACAAAAAGTATAAATGGGGCTTCCCTGGTGGCGCAGTGGTTGAGAGTCCGCCTGCCGATGCAGGGGACACGGGTTCGTGCCCCGGTCCGGGAAGATCCCACATGCCACGGAGCGGCTGGGCCCGTGCGCCATGGCCGCTGAGCCTGCGTGTCCGGAACCTCTGCTCCGCAATGGGAGAGGCCACAACAGTGAGAGGCCCGTGTACCGCAAAAAAAAAAATATATATATATATATAACTGCAAATACAGATAAGGTATTAACATTCATAATTAATAAAATTAATTAATTTTATTAATAAATAAAATACTTAATATTAATAATTAATAAAACATTGTTTATAATCAAGGAACTAAATTTTTTCAAAAGATTTTTTTATGTGTACCATTTTTAAAGTCTTCACTGAATTTTTTACAATATTGCTTGTTTTATGTTTTGGTTATTTTGGCTGTGATGCATGAAGGATCTTAGCTCCCCAACCAGGGATCAAACCCACACCCGCTGCATTGGAAGGCGAAGTCTTAACCACTGCACCGCCCGGGAAGTCCCCTAAATTTTTTTTTTAATGATCAAAGGATACAATCAGTTCACAAATTAACCATGGGTACCAGAAGCTTTCTACTCTTACTTGATATGGATAGCGGTTCAACTTCATCATCTTGCTTCAAGACAACATTTGCTCATCAAATGCTGATAATTCTGTGGTAATTTAATCCACCGAGATCTTGATATTCTCACTACCTTACAGGACATCAAATTTACCCATTATGTGGATGACTTCATGCTGATGGTATCAGGTGCATAGGAAATAGGAGATAGTTTGAAAGTTCTGGTCAAAATTTATTTTCCCACTTATGATTTATGTTAACCCTCTTAAAAAAATCAGCATTATCCATTTAAAGAAATATTTCCCCCAGAGTTAAGCACAAATCCTAAACATCACCTTGGCATCATAAGTAATTTACAAAATGTAATGCTAACCATATAATCAGTTCTAACAATGACCAACAGCAGCTTTGGTGGATAAATGAAATTTGTGATTCGGGGTACTGAGAAGCATAGTAACAGTTCACTTTTAGAAAAGGTGTATTTAAAAAAACAGGTGTATTTTTTATAAAACCCAACCAAGAGAGACATTCTTTTTACCTTATATGTACTCCTTTAACAACTCTTTCTTCAAATTTTATATGAGAGGATTTGAGATCTTATGACACTAAGAAGAAGCATGAACCTAAGAATCTTAAAATCTAACAAGGATGAAGAAGCATACAGAAAGCGGAACCAGGGTACAAGTATGCACTTGCCCTCCTATCAACTTCCCAAACAGGAAGAAAAAAAATCACATTAAGTTTTGATAAATTTTGAAGTCAGTTTTCTTTGTGCTATAACAGTATAAAACATTATCTTCCAGCAAAATTAAAAATAAAAAATTATGAACCTTTTGGCCTAGCAGAGTTAATGCTGACAAGATGCTTCTACTTGGTGGGAGCTATGCTCCCTCCACCAGGAAACATTGTGCATCAGGCTTTGCATAGTTTTTTTTTTTAATTAATTAATTAATTAATCTAGGCTGCGTTGGGTCTTCATTGCTGCACGTGGGATTTCTCTAGTTGCAGCGAGCGGGAGCTACTATTCCTTGTGGTGCGTGGGCTTCTCACTGCGGTGGCTTCTCTTGTTGCAGAGCACGGGCTCTAGGAGCGTGGGCTTCAGTAGTTGTGGCACGTGGGCTCAGCAGTTGTGGCTTGCAGGCTTTAGAGTGCAGGCTCAGCAGTTGTGGCACATGGGCTTAGTTGCTCCGAGGCATTTGGGATCTTCCAGGACCAGGGATCGAACCCGTGTCCCCTGCATTGGCAGCAGATTCTCAACCACTGTGCTACCAGGGAAGCCCCAGGCTTTGCATAGTTTGATTCACAAATTTCTTATAATCATTCAGTCATTTGATATTTTGGTTATAGTTGATTTGGGTTTCTTTTTAGATAACGATGCTTATTTCCAAATAATATAAACAGTCTCTCTTTTGTTCTTCATGGAAATCCTTTAGCAACCATCTTCTCCAATCCTCCATATTTTGTCTCTTCTTTCTCCGTCTTCTCGCACCTCTGTCTCTTTCATCACCTAGTTCAGAACTTCCAGGAGAGTTATACACACATTCCTAACATCTCAAGTTTACCAACAGCTGGTCTTTAACATGCCTCAGGACTGTGAATGGATGCAACTGGTTGATCAAAGATAAAACGCATCTTGTATGAAATCAATCCAGAATACTTAAGGAGTTTCACATGCTGCAGGTCTTAAAGTTATCTTTTTATCCAGTTAACAGATCCTTCTATGTAAAAGATACTGTTAGCCTGGCACTCAGTCCTACCTTGCACATTTTATCTTCCAAAAAAGAAGGCAGATTTTCCTCAGGAAGACATTCCATCTTCTTTATTGTTACAGTCACTGCTATATTTTCAAAGACGAAAAAAACACTTACTACTCATATTCTCTATGGCATTATTTAACCATCTATGGAGAATCTGACCCATCTGTTCCAGTGCTCTGCCTGATGGGGGAATTAGGATCAATCTACTGAATGCCTATTATTCTTTCACTCACTGAAGATTTTTTAGCTGTCTACTTATAAAGCACTGCATTTAGTCTTAGAGATACCAGTGTTCAAGACTCCTTCCTAGAACTCAGCACCAGGTGGGAAAAGGCAGACACAGAAACAATAAATTAGAGAACAGCTTTTTTCTTCTTCTTCTCCTTTTCTTTTGGCCACGCCATGTGGCATGCAGGATCTTAGTTCCCGGACCAGGGTTTGAACCTGCGCTCCCTGCATTGAGAGTGTGGAGTCCTAACCACTGGACCACCAGGTAAGTCCCCATTAACAGCTTCTTATGAACATACAAATCAAAGGCTATGGAGAAAAACAGTTGGACACGTAGCCTAAATGGAAAAGGGCTATAGAGCAAGACTAAGAAGTCATCAGCATACAGATGATACAAAAATATAGAGAGAAGCTAAAAGGACCAAGGATATATAACCTTAGAGTTTACCAACATAAAATGGAGAGCAAAGAATAAGATCCCACAAAATAATTCCTGAATTTTAACATAATCATAAAAATGTTATCAACAGAATAAAGGGGGAAATAAGAGCTGTAATCAACTAAAAGCAGTTTCTCTTGTCCCCATTTTAACAATAAATAGATCATTCTACTAAATCCCTAGATTAGCTATTTCAATATTAAAAGTATTAAACTGATAATGATTATGGAAATATAACATGACTAAATTGCATAGGAATTTTAAGGGGAAAGAATACTGAACCATAATATAGTACAATAAAATATCATATAAGGGGGAAGAGGAAATAAAATCATATAAAAATACCAAGACATTTATGTTGCTTCCATGATGTTTTGGATATTGCAAATAGTGCTGCTATGAACACCAGGGTGCATGTATCTTTTCTATAAATGTCCACTGACAGGTGAATGGATAAAGAAGATGTAGCATACATATACAATGGAATATTACTCAGCCATAAAAAAGAATGAAATAATGCCATTTGCAGCAGCATGGATGGACCTAGAGATTATATTAAGTGAAGTCAAGTCAGAGAAAGACATCATGATATCACTTATATGTGGAATCTAAAAAAAATGATACAAATGAACTTATTTTATTTACGAAGCAGAAACAGACTCACAAACATCGAAAACAAGTTTATGGTTACCAAAGCGGATAGCAGGGGGGTGGTGGTCGGAGATAAATTAGGAGTTTGGGATTAACATATACATACTACTATATATAAAACAGATAAGGACCTACTGTATAGCACAGGGAACTATACTCAATATCTTGTAATAACCTATAATGGACAGGAATCTGGAAAAGAATATACCTAGATATATATGTATAACTGAATCACTTTGCTGTACACTTGAAATACAACACTGTAAATTAACTATACTTCCATAAAAATTTTAAAAAATACCAAGACATTAGAAGCTTTGTTAAAATAGTTACTCACACACATATCCCATACATGATTATGATGGAAATTACACAAATATTTCAATTTTGAAAAATCGTATGAATAGAATTATATCACCCAGAAAAGTGTTCAAACAAAAATCTGTTAATATATGTAACCACTATTTTTGACTCATGGGATACAATTAGAAGGCAACTTCATCTCCCACTACCCTTTTAAATATTCAGAGGTTCTTCTCCCAACCCAGGTTGAAAACCCTTACTCTCAAGTAATAAGAAGTCCAGAGTTGCTTTAACTCACAAAGCACTGAAAAACAATGTCCAGCCCCCCATAACATACAGAACTATAAAAATGCCAAGGCAGAGTTAATCAGCTAGGCCATGCTACAGGCAGACCACCTGCAGTAGGGGTGGAAGGCAGGCATGGTCCCCTCCTTTCCTGCCTCATCCCATCCTTCCTCCTTCAGCTGGCTAATTATGGTTTCCCATGCTGCCAGGTTCAAAACTGCAGGGGGCGGTAGAGTTCTTATGTGAGATGGTTTTGAGCAGTCTGGATCTGGCAATTGTTTTAAAGCTGACTCTCTCTCTCAGGGGCATTTCTGTGCCCACAGCTGTTCTCACCTGTAACTCCCTTGACCTAAGTGAATGTAATCCATTCTTTCTTCTTAGCTCTTAAGGAATCCAGAGCCCCACTTTGGACTATCCTGTTCTGAGGCCTGTTCACGCCTCTAAGTGGCCTTTTGTGCGGTATCCAATGTGGATCCACCACCAGGGCTCATTTTCTCTCTTTCACGCTTGACTAACATCTGGTCCTCGATAAGCACTCAAACAGTCTTTGTCAAAGCAAATGCTGAGAGTGCAGAACAGTCTCAACACATTAGCAGTTCTTCTCCTGTCCTGAGCCAAAGTAACCTACGAGTTCCTTCAGATTCCAGGTTCCCTGGGTATGAGTTACATACCTGCTCCCAGAACTGCGGGAGATTAGATTCATATCGAGTTCCCCAAACCAGGTTTTACAACCTCTCTCCCTCTCACCCTCTCTCTTTGGCAGCTCTGTAATTTCTTTTTTCATGAAATACATTCTCAAATTCATAACAGATTAGCTACCCATTATATTCCCATATGAAGCATTGATACATAACTAAATTAAGTTTCTGTTTTAAAAGGTGGGGAGGGGTGTGTGTTGGGGAATCACATTCTTGCCCCAAAGAATAGGGATTCATGTGACAAAATGGGGGCAGGGGAGAATCTGCATAGAAATAAAATCCTCAGTTCAAATGTATCAACTCTCCAAATTTTATGTCCACGAATAGGTGTTATTTTTTCAATTCAAAGATCAAATCTACATTCCAACATATTTTATTAAAATATTACATACTTACATTAAGGAAAATGCTTATAACTAGCCAGATTGTAGTAACTCAGTATTTACTTTAAAATGAATATGAACAAAGCATACCTAAAAATAAAACATGTATCAATTACCACAAGTAATCTATTTAATAGGTATAGGTTACTTGTAAAACTCTGGCATTGTGGTAGCTTTCAATGGACAGCTTAAAAAAGTTTACAAGTCCTCTCAAAGTCCATCCTTATTAAACTGATTTGGTTGAAATGTGATTCAGAATAAGCTGGGGAAATATACTTTCGGCATGATGAGGGGAGGAGGTTGACAAATCATCTCCATTTTTTAAAAAGCAGCTATAAATTTGGATAAACTGTTTAATAAAACAGCCATTTCAGCACTCTAGAAATTAAATGAAGATCTACAACAAACTAAGAAGTGCTTATTCATGAAACCCAGTTAGGGAAAGAACCTGTGAGCCTGTGGGATTACTGTGCTGCCACATCCTGGGCCAGGTCTACGGGTGCAGTAGTTCAACCAGGGCAACAACAGACCCAGGGAACAAGGCTTGTTGTCACTGCCAGAGGGGACTCATTTGATATGATGCATTGTAAGTTAACCTGGGAGCTCAGTGGTAAGCAAACAAGGCTCAGTGAGGTTGTAGTCCTGTTTGGGGCAAACAACAGAGTAGCTAGGGATTTCACTGGAAGTTCTAGGAGGTAAGATAGCCATCTGGGTTGGATAAGCACTCTATATACTCCAGATGTACAGGCATGCAAAGCGGAAACTGAAGCTGATTCAGGCCACCCACATAGCCATGGTTGCCAAAGCCTGCACATATGCACAAGGGAGAAGCAAAAAAGCCCATCAGAAAGCTCAGACCAGAGCAGACTTGAAAATGACCTGAACACTGTATGTACTTTCCAGCCCACGCAGATCCATTGGCAGAGTGGAGGCCTGACTGATGGGGTTTGAACACAACCTCTGTCCAGTCTTTGGCTATATGCTAAGCTATGCAATCCAGCAGCAATGCTTAGGAAGCAAGATTTATTTATTTATTTTTTTTTGCTGTACGCGGGCCTCTCACTGCTGTGGCCTCACCCGTTGCGGAGCACAGGCTCCGGACTCGCAGGCTCAGCGGCCATGGCTCACGGGCCCCGTTGCTCTGCGGCATGTGGGATCTTCCCGGACCGGGGCACGAACCCGTGTCCCCTGCATCGGCAGGCGGACTCTCAACCACTGCGCCACCAGGGAAGCCCAAGATTTATTATTTTAAAAACTGAGTAGAGACATCGGTGAGTGCACACTGCCGTGGAGACAGATTTCACAAATTTACTGGTGGCAAGTTACTAAATAAAACAAGAACAACGCTCGGGGGAAAAATTCAGAATTATTAATTGCTACATTATCTGAAATTCAACAAGATTACAAAGCAAAGAAAGAAGAAAGTGTACCCTTACTGAAGAAGAAAAGCATTCAATAGGAACTGAGTATCTCCAGATGTTAGAATGAGCAAAGACTTAAAAGCAGCTATTATGAACATGTTCAAAGAACTAATGGAATTCATGTTTAAAGAATTAATGAGAGCTATGATGAAAATGGTGCAATGCATGAAGAATCTCAGTAAAGAGATACAAGGTATATGAAAGAACTAGATAGAAACTTGGAGCTGAAAAATATAATATCTGAAATGAAAAATTCAGTTGAAAGAAGAAGAAAGAATCAGTGAACTTGAAGCTGAATCAACAGAAAGTATTCAATCTGAAGAGGAGAGGGAGAAAAGCAATGAAAAAAATGAAGAAAGCCTCAGAGACCAGATCAACATATGTGAAAGGAGAATCCCAGAAGAAGAGAGAAAGGGCAAATAAATATATTTGAAGAAATAATTGCCAAAAATGTCTCAAATCTGATGAAAAACATTAATCTACAGATCCAAGAGGTTCAACGAATCCCAAGTAGGAAAAACTCAAGGATATCCACACTTATACAGATCACAGTCAAACTGTTAAAAGACAAGACTAAGAAAAAATTCTTGAAAGCAGCAAGTGAAAAACAACCTATTGGAAAAGGAGACCAAAATTACCATTAACAGCTGACTTTTCACCAAAAATAATGGAAATCAGAGGCTGTGGGATGACACACTCAAAGTGATTAAAGAATAAACTGTTGGGCTTCCCTGGTGGCGCAGTGGTTGAGAGTCCACCTGCCGATGCAGGAGACGTGGGTTTGTGCCCCGGTCCGGGAAGATCCCACATGCCGCGGAGCGGCTAGGCCCGTGAGCCATGGCCGCTAAGCCTGCGTGTCCGGAGCCTGTGCTCCGCGACGGGAGAGGCCCAACAGTGAGAGGCCCGCGTACTACAAAAAAACAAAACAAACAAAGAAACAAGGCAAAATAAAGACATCCCCAGATAAAGACAGAGGACTTAAGATTATATAAACCAGTAGTTAATAATTGTATTAAGTTGTTGTAACACGTACAGATGTAACATGGCAACAATAGCACAAAGGAAAGAAAAGGAGATATACTGGAACAAATTTACTTCATTGTGACAGAATTAAACTTGTATTATTTTGAAGGAGCCTGTGATTAAGAGTGATAAATGCGTACTGTCATCCCTAGAGCAACTGCTAAGACATAACTCACAATAGGAGGAACAGGGAATTTCCTGTTTGTCCTGTGGTTAGAACTCCGTGCTCTCACTGCCAAGGGCCCGATTTCAATTCCTGTTGGGGAACTAAGATCCCACAAGCCATGCTGTGCAGCCAAAAAAGAAGAAGAGGAACACAGGGATCTCTTTAGATACAAGAAAAACAGAAAACAAATAGCAAATGGCAGATGTAAAAGCAACTACATAAATATTAAATATGAATGAACTAAACACCCTACTCAAACAACAGATTTTCAGACTGGATTTTAAAAAAACAAGATTGGGCCTCCCTGGTGACGCAGTGGTTGAGAGTCCGCCTGCCGATGCAGGGGACATGGGTTCGTGCCCCGGTCCAGGAAGATCCCACATGCAACGGCCAGCTGGGCCCGTGAGCCATGGTCGCTGAGCCTGTGCGTCCGGAGCCTGTGCTCCACAAGGGGAGAGGCCACAACAGTTAGAGGCCCGTGTACCGCCAAAAAAACCCAAACAAACAAAAAAAGAAGATCCATATGATAAAGGACCTGTCTTTAGAATATATGATCTCTTACAACACAGAAGACAACAACCCAAAGAGGGGAGGGAGGATTTCAACAGACATTTCTCCAAAGACGATATACAAATGACCAAAAGCCTAGCAGAGGATGTTCAAAATCACTAGTCCTAGGGAAATGTAAATTAAATCCACAATGAGATTCTATTTCATATCCAATAGATTAGCTTTGTCAAAAGGACAAGACAATAAGAAACACTGTACAAGATATGGAGAAACGGGAACCTTCATACACTGGTAGTTGGAACATTAAATTATATAGTTACTTTCAAAACAGTTCATCAGGTTCTTAAAAAGTTAAACAGAAACTCACCACATCACACAGCAATTTCTAGAAGTCTACCAAGACAAATGAAAACGTGTCCACGCAAAGACATGTATACTCATATATATATAAACACAGAGAGAAGGGGAGGGAAGGAGGGAGGGAGGGAGGGAAGAGAGGAGGAAGGAAGAAAGGAAGCAGGGGCAATAAAAAACGGGCAAATGAAAATAACTGGTATATCTGAATCAAGGGTATATGAGAATTCCTTGTATTATTCTGGTAATGTTTCTCTAAGTTTGAAAGTAAATCAAAATTTTAAATTACCCAAATAAAGGGCAAGAATATCATGCAGCAAGCTCCCTCTACCAACCTCAACGAAGACCATATACAGCTTACAAGTTACTAGAAAACTGTAGGTAATTTTAATAAAATCACTTCAAGAATATAGTATGGTTGTAAAACCACTACAATGTGCTCTAAAATAATTTTTCTACTGAGTTAAATAAAGTCATCTGTAAATTCTGTAACAACACATTCATATGCACAAAATCTGACTGAAAAATAAACACAACTTTCCATTTCTAACACAGCATAATTCAACAGTTCACTCTGAATGGGACTGGGTTTTTGGTTTCATTTTGGTTTTAATGCAAAGCATAATTACACAGTTATTCATAATTTGAGGTGTGTTACTTGTTTGTTTAACAAAATACTGCTGCTCTGAAGTAAACTTCATTTTCAGAGTGATAGTAATGTTAAAAATATAGACCATGAAAATGCAAGCTGCATTTTAAAAAGCTTATAATAATCATTTAAATTCCGATTGTATCTGTAGGTTCACAATTCTCTACTCTTAGATTTTTTTAAAAAAACACTTTATATATGGTCAATCTAGATCATAATTAAGTGCATCTTAATGAAGTTTCCACTGATGTATGTAGAAATATGATTTACCAATAGCGAAATATCATCATTTCTTTATCAAAGATAAGTGGTACTGTCTAGAAATAAAAACAATCCTTCAAGAATTTTATTTTCCTAAGTAAAAATACTTCCCAAGAGCTAAAGGCACAATTTCTATTCACATCTAGCACTGTAACCAACCATAAAATCATTACTTATTTTCAACTTGATAACTGATTGACATTTCTCAAACAAGCTGTTTTCAATCCTGATAGTTCTTTGTTTTCTTTAATAAATTGCTGTTTGCAGTAGGTGTCCATCATGAGAATAATCAAAATTAGATAAATGTGACAAAAGACTGACAAAGTGTTTCACACCCTTGAGTGATACCAAGAATGGGAGAAAAGTGTTGCAAAATACGACTACTGCAGTGCTACTTATGGTCTTGCAATAAAACCAACAATGCATCAAAAGCTATCATCTCACATGCAATTTCTTCCCCTCAAGAACAATATGAATCTCTTTGGCATCCAAAGGCTCATAGGTCAATATAGCTTCTGCTAGATTCTTGTGCTCTTTTGCATGGGTCTTCAAGATATGTTTTGCTCGCTCATACAAATCCTAAAATACAAAGCAGATATGTAAGTGGCAGAAACCTTAGGAGAAGCGCAAACCCTAAATGAGATAAAAAGCCTTTATGCACCCTAAAGAAACTATAAAATCTATTGACTTCTAGTTATGAAAGATAAAAGCATTTAAAAGCTTGGTTCCCTAAAGATAACTCTTTCATACTTTCAAATGTTACATTTTTAACCTCAAAATCTATCATAGAGATAACTGAGGACTACTTAAACAAAAAGCTACTTAAGAAATAAAAGTATACACTGTACTCATCTGCTTTCTAAATAAGGTCTGTGAACACAGAAATCTATTTCTCTTTTCAGTATACGTGCTAAAAGGAAAGGGAGTTTGCTCCTTTTGCCTCTTGAGATTTCACCAATTTGCTCAATCTAGAATGGCCAGAAAAGATATAATTTCCATTCTTTTACTTGGTAACACACTCACCTCTCAATACTGTAATACAGTATCATTAGAGGTGATGCCTGACTTCCATACATTTGATTTTTTTTGCAACCCACCTTGAACTTTTCATTTAAATCCTTCAACTCTCTTTCCAAAGGTGAGTCTGAATTAAGGTTATCAGCTTATGAATAATGGCAGTAATAACAGTTCATTTTTGGCAGTGTCATATTTGCCTGTACAATGTTTCTGCCAATATTTTACTAGCGAATTATATTTTTGTCCTTATAAAATTGGGTGGAAAATGTAAAAATGAATTTACCAACACCAAGAAGCACAAGTCATATAAACACAATACAATTACTAGACATTTTGAACATAACCATGTCCAAGTAAAATAATCAAATTAAAGAAAATACATAAAATATTAGAAATATATCAGCTAAAGAAGGACCGAATATTTAAATCACAATGTAAATTGTTCTGGGCTTCCCTAGTGGCACAGTGGTTAAGAATCCGCCTGCCAATGCAGGGGACACGGGTTCAATCCCTGGTCCTGGAAGATCCCACAAGCCGCGAAGCAACTACGCCCACGTGCCAACACCACTGAAGCCCCGCACTACAGCCACTGAAGCCCGTGCCCTAGAGCCCATGCTCAGCAACAAGAGAAGCCACAGCAACGAAGAACAGCCCCTGCTCGCTGCAACCAGAGAAAGCCCACATGCAGCAACAAAGACCCAATGCAGCCAAAAATAAAATAAATAAATTTATTAAAGAATATATATATATATATACACACATATGTATATATATATATATATATAAATTGTTCTTAGCCTATGGCCAGAATAAAATAAAGATCCAGTCTATGATCAGGGGTTCCAGTCTATGTCAAAGATCCAGTCTATGACATATTTAATCACGGCAGCAATGGTGCACCTATTAACTTTATAAAACAGAGGAACTTTAGTTTTTTTCAAGCACCCAAATATTTAGGCACATTTTGACTAAATAGATAAATAAACGTTTAAAAAAAGATCATTACCCTCAGAAGGATTCTGGTTTCCTGTTCAATAGCAGATTGAGTTTCTGGACTCAGTTTCCCTGTATCACTGTAGGTCATAACTCCAAGCTAAAATCAATGAAAAGAAAGAAATCCAACAGAAAAACTTCCAACACTAATGTATGTAACAGAGGAAGTACTATCCTATACATAAGAAAATAAATATCATGGGGGCAAGGAAAAAATACAATATAAAAATGCCCTTGAGGGCAAAAAAACTTCATTATTCTTCTGAAAGTATAATACTAAAAAGTGTGAACAAGAGAGAAAATTTTAAATCCTAAGTATCGTTCTGAGTACCTTCTTAGAAAACCTTAGCAGCTACTCTAGTCCAGAAATCCACAATTCACAGAGTACTGGAATTGCTTTATGGAGGAGCCACAGTGATAACGTAGGAACGTGAAGTATGTGGAAAGGGCAAAGTAAGCAAGCTCAACAAGAAGGTCTTCGATGTCATATGAATAAAAAAGCTAAAGAATTTATATCATCATTTGGTTAATTCATGAAGTAATAACTCTTACTGTTTGAGCAGCTGGAATGGAAAGAGTATGTTACATTTCTCAGAAAATGACATTTAGTTTAGAGTCAGCTTTGTTAAATCCATTTGGAATGAGACAGGGGAAAATCTATCAATTTATAATGAGAATCCTCTCTCACAAAGAGACACTTGGCACATCAACATTTGATACATGAGGAAGGATTAAAATTAGCTATTACCTTTTCACTCATTCCAAATTTGGTGACCATCTGCTTTGCTATTTGGGTTGCATTATCAAAATCACTGGAAGCACCTAAAATTTTGAAATATACATAAAACTCAAGTTAAAAAAAATCTTTAAACCAACAAACACAATTTGAACCAAAGCTATTCTTTACAGCCAACCGGTTGTAATATGATCAGCTCCAAATATAAGTTCCTCTGCCACTCTTCCTCCCATACTGACGTCCATCTGAGCAAGAAGCTGAGCTCTAGTTTCGTTCCGTCGATCATTTTCAGGCAACAGGTACACCTAGACAATTGAAAAACAAAGAAAACATTCAGACACAGTTTTGAAACACTAACATTAATAACCTGAATTATCATTTGTCTCTCGTGACCTTACTTAATACCATGATGCTGAAAGCTCAGCGGCATTTAATAGAGATGGTCATGGTGATTGATGACCAAACCAGCTATGTATAAAACGAGGAAAGCAAAAGTGCAGTTTATAAATAGTAAGTAGTTAATGCTGCAATACAACTGCCTGTCCCTCGTTGCACAAAAATGTTTAAAACGTCTATAGGGACGTCCCTGGTGGTGCAGTGGTTAAGAATCTGCCTGCCAATGCAGGGGACACGGTTCGAGCCCTGGTCTGGGAAGATCCCACATGCCGCGGAGCAACTCAGCCTGTGCGCCACAACTACTGGGCCCGTGCTCTAGAGCCTGCAAGCCACAACCACTGAGCCCATGTACCACAACTACTGAAGCCCGAACGCCTAGAGCCTGTGCTCTGCAACAAGAGAAGCCACCGCAATGAGAAGCCCATGCACCGCAATGAAGAGCAGCCCCCTCTCGCTTCCACTAGAGAAAGCCCGCGTGCAGCAAAGAAGAACCAACGCAGCCAAAAATAAAATTTAAAACATAAATAAATAAAAATAAACGTCTATAATTAGAAAGATATGAAAATGAAACTTGTACTCAATGAGAAAAAACTTAGAAAAACTATTGAACCAGTCACTATGATACATAATTTCTTTCGAGGGGAAAAGGGCAACTACATATTTAAGAATTATATTTTGCTGTCATTCCTGAATTACATTTCATAATGTAAATATATTATCTGAAATATTAAGGATATCCTTTATTAGCAGGTAAATTTCACAAGTATGTCTGATTTCAAGACAGTTGAGGAAGTTAAAGAAGAAAGCATGAACACACCTAGGAAGTAGCTGAATTTTCTTTTGAAATGTTTTCATCAGCAATTTCCTACATAAGCTCCTGGGGAGCACTATTTGAAAGAAAAGAAAAACTAAAGATACATGTCCAAGTGTTGGCCCTCGTGGCATGATTGTAGCTTTGTTGATAGGCATAGCATCTTTAGTGTAATATGCAATAATAGCGTGACCAGATTCATGATACGCTGTGATTGTTTTGTTTTTGTTATCAATTTCCACACTTCTACGCTCAGGCCCTAAGAATAAAAATTTACTTAAGTAAAATACTCCATTAAGAAGGTATATTTAAATGAATGAAGCTCCTTTGCCTCAAAGTCATTCTTAGAGTCATATGATTTAATATCATTAATAAATATTTTAAAAGTTTGAAAGTTTAAAAAATGAGTAGATTCCACTCTACAACCCATGTAAACCATAATTTGTCAACTGAAAACCAAACTGTAAAAACTATCATCTTAATCCTTATATCAAAAGGAAAAGCTTTATTCTATTTCTAGAAAATAAACTTCTAATTTAACAGGAATATCATAACTAACCTGTTTTGAAGGCAATTCAAGATTTAAAATAAAAATTAAATTCTGAAAAACAGTAAGATTAACTATTCTTTTATCAGCAATATCAGACAAGAGGAAAGACATGGACACTCATGCCCCCCAAAGAGTGTAATATAAGTTATAATGTATTTGTTCTGTAACAGGCCAAACTGTGTTGCTCTGTTAGAGTATATATTTGCATGTTTCTATACCTTTCTTTTTTATAAACTTTCTCTCAAAATTAAGATTTTTTTCTTGGACTTCCCCGGTGGCGCAGTGGTTAAGAATCCGCCTGCCAATGCAGGGGACACGGGTTCGAGCTCTGGTCCAAGAAGACTCCACATGCCACGGAGCAACTAAGCCCATGTGCCACAGCTACTGATCCTGAGTTCTAGAGCCCATAAGCCACAACTACTGAAGCCCACGCACCTAGAGCCCATGTTCCACAAGAAGAGAAGCCACCACAATGAGAAGCCCATGCACCGCAATGAAGAGTAGCCCCCGCTCGCCGCAACTAGAGAAAGCCCGCATGCAGCAACGAAGACCCAATGCAGCCAATAAATAAATAAATAAAATGTTTTTTAAAAAGAGTGAATTACCACCAAACCAAAAATTATCAAGTGGCAATTTAAAAAAAAAAGAATTTTTTCTCTAACATAATGAACAGTATAAGATAGGGAAAAAAAAAAAAGAAAACCTACCCATTAGGATTTTATCTTTGGAAAACTCTAGTTCCTTCATGGTTACCACTTCTTTTCCATCAACAGCTGCCTTTAAAGCAGCTTGGTTCACAAGATTCTCCAACTCTGCTCCAGAAAAGCCAACAGTACCTCGAGCTATGATTTCTGGATCAACAGCTATATGCAGACAGGACACAATATTAAAATTTCAGAAGAGCTAATAAAAAGCTCTTCATAAAGAACTCACATTGCAAATGAAAAAAGAAGATAGCCATCATGAGCTGTAATTTTACAAAAGCTTACTTCACTAAATTCTAAGGGGAAAAGCCAAAACTGCTAGTAAACACACCATTAAAATTGTCATTGGGACAAATCACAAAAGTTCTTATATTTAAATAACTTTGTGATAAACAGAGAAAGGTAGAGTTGCCAGATAACGATTTACAAACCTTTAATTATGGCCTAACCACAAACTGAAAAAGCACATTCATAGACATTTTGTTTTCAGAATTTCATCTTGAAATAACTTTGGACATAAAAGCCCCCCTTATTATCGGAAACATATTTGGTTTTAAGAATTGATTCAGATATCTTTGAAAATACTGCAGCTTTAATAGCTGCTTTTATTACTCAGGTAGTTCCATAATATTTCCATGTGTTTTGTTTTATAGTCTGCTTCCCCTCTTTTGGCCCCAAAGTGACTATATCATGAGGTACTATGCTCATAATATACAGGTGCTTTTTATATTATTTTATATTTTACATTCATCTAAAGAAACATTAATACATAGATTTCATCAAGTATTATCTAAGTACTCAAAAGAAAACTTTCTTTAGAATCGGGATTCAAAATGACATAATCTCTGGACACACGTTCATTGAGAAATGGACTTTATGGACAAACAAGAGGAGAGAAAAATAGACATTTAAAGGAATTTGTCTTTTAAGACATCCTGAGTAAGGACCACAAACAGGGTGGATTGATATATTACCATTTTATGGAGATAATGTCTGTATCGTCGAATTAAGACTTACACTGATCAAACTTTATTTTATTGAGATACCACTTCAAGATTTCTGTTCGACCTTTTACATCTGGCCTGGGAACTGTAACCTGCATGTCAAAACAACCAGGACGTATTAAGGCGCTAAAGGGAGAATACAAAAAGAAAATATAAATTAATAAGCTGACTGTGCTGAAGGTCAAGTTAAACAGGACTGACATCCTAAAGAGAAGATGGAAAGACAATGGCAACCAATATTTATTTTGAACATAAATATTCAGATTAGTTCCTTATAAAACGTGGCTCAAAGAACAGTTTCAATAACCAGAAGGCAGAACAAAGGTTCATATAGATAAATGTGTGCATCTAGATAGCATACAACCCTTCAGAGACAAAGACATGCAAGTCAGCCAGTCAAGGAACAAATAATTCTACAGCAATCTATTATGAGAGCTGCACATCCATCTTACTGCTATTAAGTACAAAATGTTAAACTAGAGTCTTAGGCAAGAACCAACTATTAGATCAAATGAAAGTATGAATAATTTCTATATAATAAAACCAATAAAAATTTTAAACTATAGTAAATTTTATTCTAAAAATCCTCTCTACCCCCCACCCAAAAGCTTTGTGATGTTTAAGTTGTGAGAAGATTCTTTTAGCAGCTTTACTGAGATACAATTTTCATATCATAGAATTTGAAGTCGAAAACCCAGTGTTGTTTTTTTTTTAACATCATTATTGGAGTATAATTTGCTTTACAATGTTGTGTTATTTTCTGCTGTATAACAAAGTGAATCAGTTATACATATACATATATCCCCATATCCCCTCCCTCTTGCATCTCCCTCCCTGCCACCCTCCCTATCCCACCCCTCTAGGTGGTCACAAAGCACCGAGCTGATCTCCCTGTGCTCTGCTGCTGCTTCCCACTAGCTATCTATTTTACGTTTGGTAGTGTAACCCAGTGGTTTTTAATATATTCAGAGTTGCCCAACCATCACCACAATCTAATTTTAGAGAATTTTTACCCCCTCCCTCTCTTCTCCAGCTGAAAGAAACCCCAAATCTACTGGCAGTTATTCCCCATTTTCCCTAACCTCTGGCAACCACTAAATTCCTTTCTGTTGCTATGGATCTGCTTATTCTAGACATTTCATATAAAAGCAATCATATAATATGTGATGTTTTGTGATGGGTTTCCTTCACTTAGCACAATATTTTTAAAGTTCATCACTATTCTAGAATATATCACAAAAATTTGAATACTTATCTAATGCCTCAGGGAAGTTTGTGGCTCCTATGATGATAACTCCTTCGTTGGGCTTAAAACTATTATAAAAAAAAAGGACCTTTTCATTGAAAATTAAAACAGCACACATG
Organism: Hyperoodon ampullatus; assembly: GCF_949752795.1. Taxonomy (NCBI): domain Eukaryota; kingdom Metazoa; phylum Chordata; class Mammalia; order Artiodactyla; family Ziphiidae; genus Hyperoodon; species Hyperoodon ampullatus. The sequence goes on from NC_136916.1 coordinate 85,020,021, forward strand.
TAGAAATGTTCTATGCAAAACTGTTTATCGTTAATCTTACTAACAGCAAAGAAAAGGGATTGATCTTTTTAATGCCCAAAATGATAAGGCATCTCTAATTGTTTTCTTAAAATGCCAGTGCACTTCAATAAAAGTGTTAATAATAAATCACCAAGTCATCTGTGGTTACATACCTTCATAATAATTTTTCTAGTTAGGAAGAGATGACCTGACACAAAAAGCTTGAGTCCCCGACTAATTTTTGAAAAACATTTTCAAGTTTACCAATTCAAATTATTTGCTCCTACACTTCCAGAATGTCTTATATGACTTTAAGAAACAATTTTTTGATCTACAGCAACACTCAAAATAGGGTTTTATATTTCTTTCGTACATCATAGTAGTACTTAAAAATGCCTTATAATTCCATAATCACATAAACATTCTCTTCTACAATTTAAAACTTGTCTTTTCAGATTAATTTTTGAAACGGAGTGTTCTTGTAGTCTCTTGAGTTGGTGTTTTACAATTAAATCTTTTCATTAAACTTAAAAATGCTTATTGCTATAATATCCAGGAAATGAATATTTGCACATATTCGTGAAAGAGTATATTTTATATCCTTAAACAAATGTTGCAATATATAATCGAATAATTGAATCTCATAGTTTTCTTCCCCAGTCTTGTTTATATTTTCAAAAGTTCAGAATTCTGCATAGGTTTGCATCATTTAATTATACCAGGTTAGTATATTTTAGAGATATCTATCTTAACATCATATGCTTTTCCTGAATAAGTTTATCTATTACTAATCCAAATGCATTTATCCAAATCTTTCTTCTAAGTCCCCTGGGTGCCTCAAATTTGTTATGCCCCAAACTGAAGACATTGTCCTGATGCTTTCCTCTTTCCTGACTCTTTGTAAGCTACTCTGTCATCTGTCTTCCCCATCCTAGTAGATAACATCACTGAAATACCAAAGCAGGAAAAATCTTGGATTCCATCCCTCCCTGAAATCACCATATCCTGTTGCTCATCAAGTTCAGTATTTTCTACCTGCTTACCATTTTTCATTTCCTATTACTTTCTCACTTATAATTTTGAAATGCTCTTTTCTAGTTTTGCTCCCCTGATGTTCATCTTTACGTTGCTGCCAGAGTGACCTTTCTAAAATACATTTATGAAGATGTAACACCTCTACTTATGTAGTGGATCCCCATCACATGAAGGAGAAAGTTCATGTTCTAGGAGGACACTTGCTTTTTTTGGTTTGGCTCTGATCCTCCAGTTTTGTCTCTCCATACCATTCCCGGTAACTGTGTTCTAGTTTTCCACGTGACTTGTTATGTTGTTTCACGCCTCGTCCTTTTGCTCAGGCTGCCTTTTCTAGAATCCCCTTCACATCCCCGCTCTACACTGTGTGTGTCTTTTAAGACACAGACCTGTCTTTGCAGCATTTCCTGAGCTACCCAGATACAGCTGACTCCTCTTTCCTGTGTGCCCTTCCTGTACTCTGGTCACATCAGCTGTAGAGATTTTGAATGATACTTTGCTGTTCTTACTTGTTTTCCTGTAGCTCTACTTCTCCTGGAATACAGAGCAGAATCGGTCTTCTATTTATATTTCCAGCTTTTCTCCCAGGATAGTGCCTATGATTTGACAGATCCAGTAAATGTTTGTGGTCTTACTGATTGACTGAATGACCAAATGAATGAATATGATGTTTTCTGGAATGAGGTGTTTGTTTTGTTTTGTTTTTATAGGAAGGAGCAACAAATCCAGAAATTGAGGAAAAAGAAAATGATACTGATATTGAACGTGCTCCACAGGAGCAAACAGATCATAACAATTTGACTTCATTTTTTTTTTTTTTTTTTTTTTTGCGGTACGCAGGCCTCTCACTGTTATGGCCTCTCCCGTTGCGGAGCACAGGCTCTGGATGCGCAGGCTCAGCGGCCATGGCTCACGGGCCCAGCCGCTCCGCGGCATGTGGGATCTTCCCGGACCGGGGCACGAACCCGTGTCCCCTGCATCGGCAGGCAGACTCTCAACCACTGCGCCACTAGGGAAGCCCAATTTGACTTCTTTTGATGGAGCTCAGAAAAATAATAGGAGTGGTAATTTAGTGAATATTTATGAATTTTTTTCTATGCTTAAAGGCTAGTCTAAAAACATCTAAAGTATGTAGATCCAGATATACTGTCCATTTCTTTCCTTTTTTTTTTTTTTTTTTTTTGCGGTACGCGGGCCTCTCACTGCTGTGGCCTCTCCCGTTGTGGAGCACAGGCTCCGGACGCGCAGGCCCAGCGGCCACGGCTCACGGGCCCAGCCGCTCTGCGGCATGTGGGATCTTCCCGTACCAGGGCACGAATCCGTATCCCCTGCATCGGCAGGCAGACCCTCAACCACTGCACCACCAGTGAAACCCTTTTTTTTTTTTCCATTTCTTTTAAAGTATATTTCTTTTGCTCCGTTTCTTCGGAAGTATCCCAACTACTACCAATTTTTTCTTCCTGAAAATGCCTCAACCCTCTGAAATTCTTTTCTGCTACTTTATTTTATTTAAATATTTGTGGATGGAGATAGACATATATGTATTTAAAATTCATAGTAGTAAATGTTCTCATTAATGTATCTGTGGCTGCATTTTACAGATATGATTTCAGCATTAGGATTAGGAGAAGAGGAAGGTATAGAATCACCTTGGGATTCTGAGGTACTGTCTTCTATTATATTTATTATTTTTTATTTTAAAATATAAGCACTGAGTGATGTTAAAACATAAAAGGGGGGGGTGCTTTGACTTTACTTTCTCACCTTTGCATTTGCCCATCAAAATTTTTCCTTACATTTTTAACCTGTAATTAATTAAATAATTGTGTGCTAAGTATAATAACTACCACATAGTGCACTTTTGTTAATTTGCAAGATTCACCTAATGAAACCAGTGTAGCACAGAGCAAAAACCAAGGCTTAGAAGTCATAAGGAATCAGTTTGGGTTCTGAAGTTAAATTTATCTAAAAACTGAAGCATTATTCCAGGTCAGCCTATGGCCAAATGTATGTTTCTTTTTTCTTTTCTTTTTTTAAAAATTTTTGTTGGAGTATAGTTGATTTACAATGTTGTGTTACTTTCAGATATACAGCAAAGTGAATCAGTTATACATATATCCACTCTTTTTTCGATTCCTTCCCCATATAGGCCATTACAGAGTATTCAGTAGAGTTCTCTGTGCTATACAGTAGGTCCTTATTATTGATCTATTTTATATATAGTAGGGTGTATCTGTCAGTCCCAGTCTCCCAAGCAAATGTATGTTTCTTTGGTACATATGGATGTGTAAAACTCCTAGTGAGGTTCAGAGAGAAACAGGTTGAAATGTAGTTTTTTACCACTTAGACCTGAAAAAGATAGTGCCTGAGACTTGAAAGTATTAGTACATTTGGATTTTCAAATAGATCTGCAAGGAACGTTTCAAGAGAAGCAAAAGAATGGGGAATAATAAGTATGTGGCGTTATAATAACAACAGTTTGGTTTAGCGATGTTTTAATAAGTACACACCATTTTGGATAAACTAGTGTGCGTTGAGTACCTTTATGGCAGCCATACTTGAAGTAACGTAAATATAAAGTAATGATGACCTGTTGTAAGGTGACAGCTATGGAAAGAGATAAGAAGGGCCTGATCTGTAAGATACAGGCAGCTGCTGCAGTGATACAGCACTGTGTTTAAAGTCAAAAGACATGGTAGCATCCTGGTTCTGTCACTACCTGTGGGATCTCGGAAAAACTTGTTTACCCTGGTTGAGCGTCAGTGACGTCCTTTGTAAAAATGGTACTGTTACCCACTTCTCAGGTATGTGTAGGGAACACATGTGGTAACAGCTGTGAACACACCTTGTAAACTGTAAAGGGTGCTATAGAAATGTAAGACAAAAATGATCACAGTGCATGGACATATATACACTACCAAACGTAAGGTAGATAGATAGTGGGAAGCAGCCGCAGAGCACAGGGAGATCAGCTCGGTGCTTTGTGACCGCCGGGAGGGGTGGGATGGGGAGAGTGGGAGGGAGGGAGATGCATGAGGGAAGGGATGTGGAAACAGATGTATATGTATTATTGATTCACTTTGTTATAAAGCAGAAACTAATAAAAAAAAATGATCACAATGACAATTAGTGACTCACTAAATGCTGGGGCACTTTTTTAAAACCTGAAGGACAATAAAATGACAGTAGTGTTAAGAATAGGAAAATTAGAACGGGCATGTGGATTTCTAGTTTGGGGTATGTTAAGTTTCTATACACTGTTATCGGAGATCTCCTATAGGTATCAAGTGCTTTGGTACTTGAGGTCCTCTCGACATTTTAAATGTTTTGATCTTAAATAAATTTCTGTTATTGAATACCAACTATGTACTGGGCAGTTAGACACTGACTGTACCAATTGAGGGGGTTAGGCTGTAGTGGTGGGAACATAAAACCAAACAGGAATCCTTTATAAGTCACTGTTAAGTCCTTCATGTAAAGAAAATGGAGAGGTTTTCCCTGGTGGCGCAGTGGTTGAGAGTCCACCTGCCGATGCAGGGGATACAGGTTCGTTCCCCGGTCCGGGATGTTCCCACGTACCGCAGAACGGCTGTGCCCGTGAGCCATGGCCGCTAAGCCTGCGCGTCCGGAGCCTGTGCTCCTCAACGGGAGAGGCCACAACAGTGAGAGGCAAAGAAAATGGAGAATGTTACATTAGACAACATTGAGAGAGTTTGTAGTTAGGATGGGGATGGGGGTGGGAGTGGAATTTACGTAGTCAGAAAAGATCTGCATGTGAGAAAAGCTACCAAGGGGAGGATGGGAAGGAGCCAATCACGTGAGGGTCCAGGGGAGGGACATTCTGGACAGAGAGAACAGTGGATCCCATCTGTTCGTCATTACACTCTCGCATCTTGGAATGACCAGGAAACAGGAAGTGGGGTAACTGTCCTTACAATCACTTTTATCATTGTTGTTGTATGTAGAAAATAAAATGTGCATAAGAAAAGCTTGGCACATTTAGATGATTAATAAATAAAAGTTCTTATTCTTCCCTTATTAAAGCTTGCTGTACTTTTTTGAAGAGTTGCATAACTATATTTAAATTTTCTGCTATTATTTAAACATAAAAGTTTTTCTTACTACTTCGCTATTTTATTCAACTATTTTTCCTATCAATAAAAATTTTATCAAATAACAGATTCTTATAAGCCCTTGTTTACCTAAATGAAGCAGCTTCTACACTGTTCTGTTTATGCTCAACATGACATACTTCATGGTTTCTTTTCATGCCAAGTATATTATTTTAATACTAAAAAATTTCTGTCTTTAGAAATATTTTAAATTTATAGCAAGTGTACTTATTAAAGCATTTATTTAAACACATATTTTTAAAAAATACTCTCTTCTTTTGACAAGGAATGTAAAGTAGAGTTAGGTGTTTTGAAGTTAATTCTTTGCTGAAATGTGCCTGTAAGTCAGGCACATTTTTTGTCTGTGAAAATAATTCCTCTGGCTTTCCACGCTCAGTTTACAGAGTCAGTAGCCAAATGAGGATAAATGATAGACTTGATCTAGAGGGTGTATATGAAGTTTTCTATTTAAATGTTTGGGTTTTCAATGCATGCTTCTCTTATTTTTAAATCTAATTGCTTGTAAGGTAGGAAATTTTTAAAAAGTAGGGTATTTTCCGCTATTAGAAGGGGATTAGGAAAGCTTTATGCAACTCATTATTAATATCAATTTTAACAGAGTATCTCTGAGAGTCTTCCAGAGAAGTATGTTGATCATTTATCTGGAGCTGCAGGTCAAAGAGGAAAAAATATATTAAATGGACAAGTAGAAGGTAAGAACTATATTTTTATGAAAAAGTCATTTGACAGCATGTTGATTTAAAATGGGAATTCTGATATATTCTAATAGCCAAAGAAAATCACCTGTCGGTTAAGAGGAAGAATCATTCCTCACACTGATTTCAAGTTGAACTGAGCCTGTCTCGTTCTGGAAAAGAAGTGCTGTATCAGAAGAACTAAGCAGCTACATCTTTTTTTCTTGTCAAAAATCCATCAGCAGTTTTTAGGCAGTTTTTATTTGGCCAAAAAGCAGTGCTTGAATACTTAACTGTGTGCTGTGTTCTATTTAAGCTCTGAGTGTCCAGATGTTCTTTTGTAGACAACATGCCATGATATAATCATCCATCTCCATGTCTGTTACCAAGTTTCACTGTGAAGTGTGCCACCCTTTTGAGGTGGTCCTCAAAGACACAGTTTGCTTGTTGTTTAACCAAGTGTCCTAAAGCATGTACCTGAAGTTATATCATTTTTTATTCTAAAAAGCTATGCAGCTTATATTCTGAAAACTATTAAAAAACATAACACTGTTGATGTAAAAAAAAAAAAAAAGAAAATCACCTGTCAAATGCATAGTGAGGAAAAAGACGAGAAAAGGAGGGAAGCTGTGTATCTTATCTGGTGTCAGCCACAGATTAAAGTGAGAGTCCCCTTTAAGGAGCTAAATTATTAGTTCCGTTTCAAGGTACTCTACAACCTAAGGAAAGTCGGGAAATGAGGAAGAGGAAAGAAGGACTAAAGAATGAGAGAGGCAGAGGTTACAGGGAGTAAATGAAGGAAAAGGCAGCAGGGGTCTGTGGAGGACGGGGGCAAAGTAAAATAGGTCTTTAGAAAAGGGAAGAGCAGAGTATTTGAAACGTGAGACAAATTTGAAGTGAGCTTCCAGCACCGAAACTTGTCAGAGACGAACAGCAAAGCTTTCCCACTCTTACTGTGGGAATGTAGAAGCAGACTCATAGATCAGAGTTTCTCAAATTTTAATTAGTCCCCTGGGGACCTTGTGAAAAGTGCACATGCTGAGCAGCAGGTCTGGGATTGTGCATTTCTGACAAGCTCTCAGAGTAGCAAGGGTGTAGGCTTGCATTGAGAGAAATCTGGAAGAGGAGCCACTGGATAGTTCAAGACAGAACAGGATCAAGGAAAAGCATTATTTTGTTTTTCTTTCTGAGTGTGTTTATAGCCAGAGGGTGGCAAAGCGTTGAGGTAGAACTTATAGATGTAAGGTGCCACTGCTAAGCAAAGAGGAAAAAAGAAGTGGTGGGGATGATCCATAAAAAGAATGTCAAAGGGGGAGAATTAAGACCACAGATCCAGAGACTACCTTTGAAGAGGAAAGAATATAGTGAAAGGAAAGAGGGTGGAAAGAAGGGTGTTAGGGAGGTGATTGTGGAGGTGATGAGGAAACTTGAGAGAACTCTCGTTAGATGACTTCAGTGTATTTTTTTTATTAGTTTCTGCTTTATAACAAAGTGAATCAGTCATACGTATACATCTGTTCCCACATCCCTTCCCTCATGCATCTCCCTCCCTCCCACCCTCCCCATCCCACCCCTCCAGGCGGTCACAAAGCACCGAGCTGATCTCCCTGTGTTCTGCGGCTGCTTCACACTAGCTAACTACCTTATGTTTGGTAGTGTATATATGTCCATGCCTCTCTTTTGCTTTGTCACAGCTTACCCTTCCCCCTCCCCATATCCTCAAGTCCATTCTCAAGTAGGTCTGTGTCTTTATTTCCGTTTTACCCCTAGGTTCTTCATGACATTTTTTTTTTAATTCCATATATATGTGTTAGCATACAGTATTTGTCTTTCTCCTTCTGACTTACTTCACTCTGTATGAGAGACTCTAGGTCTATCCACCTCATTACAAATAGCTCAGTTTCGTTTCTTTTTATGGCTGAGTAATATTCCATTGTATATATGTGCCACATCTTCTTTATCCATTCATCCAATGATGGACACTTAGGTTGTTTCCAGCTCCGGGCTATTGTGAATAGAGCTGCAATGAACATTTTGGTACATGTCTCTTTTTGAATTATGATTTTCTCAGGGTATATGCCTAGTAGCGGGATTGCTGGGTCATATGGTAGTTCTATTTGTAGTTTTTTAAGGAACCTCCATACTGTTCTCCATAGTGGCTGTACCAATTCACATTCCCACCAGCAGTGCAAGAGTGTTCCCTTTTCTCCACACCCTCTACAGCATTTATGCAAATCAAAACTACAATGAGATATCATCTCACACCAGTCAGAATGGCCATCATCAAGAAATCTAGAAACAATAAATGCTGGAGACTTCAGTGTATTTACACTGAAACAAGGTTAGGTCATTGCTGCTTCAGAGAATCCTGGAAGCAGGAGTGGGTGCTAGAATTGAGGTAAACCCCAGCTCCTCCTTGTAACTATCAGGCATCAAAGATATATGTTGTGTTGGTATGTGTTATTCAAATGAGATTAATTTGAATATGGAAGCATTGGCTGTTTTTTTTTTTTTAAGATAGGTTTGTTTGTTTTTTTTGGCTGCTTGGCTTGGCATGTGGGATCTTAATTTCCCCGACCAGGGATTGAACCCGTGCCCCCTGCAGTGGAAGCATGGGGTCTTCACCACTGGACCGCCAGTGGAGTCCCTAAGATAGGTAATTTTTTGATGATAATTGTTTCATAAAAATCCTTTTAAACATTAGCATGATATACTGAACCAAACTAATTTTGGAAACAAAAGAAATTAATAGGGTTCATTCCCTAAATGCTAAAATTGTTATTTTCAGTAAATACTACACTGATTTTGAAATATGAAAGATTTTTAATATCTAATAATTCTGTGGCAGTAAAATTTACTTTTTGCTTTTTGATAATCGTACTTCGATATTGAAAACTTATAATACGTTATTTCTTAGATGTGCCTTATATACCTTCTTGCATGAGTGGATCGAGAAACTTTAAGATGACTAAACTAGAGGATCCAAGAAATGTAGGCATACCAGTAGCCCACATGGGTATGTAAAAAAATGAATATTTTTATGAACTATTATTCTAAAAGTGTATATCCAAGCTGATCAGTTCATAACACTTTCTCTGATGAGAAATGAATTATACATTCAACTGAACTGTCATCCCAACTGTGCACTTCCTAAATTACAGGACAAATTGAAGAACATGATAAATACTTGTAGTATAATGGTGTAAATGATGCTGCTGTATTGCATTCAAGATATGCTGTTGCATTTTACCATCAGCTTTCACATTTACCTTCTCGGGGTCATGATTTGTTCCTCTGATTAAAGATCACTTTTCTCCTCATCAATCAGCATGTTCACATTGGTACATGTGCATTTTTCTATTTTATAAAGGCTTTTGGAACATAATCTTAGTTTTGAAATCTTAACTGCATGTTTTGTTAAACCTGTACTCCTATTTTTTCTTCAGTATCTATAGTGGATTCATACGTCTGTCTTGTTGCAGTCCTAACTTCCCCCAAGAAACAAAACACCAAAACCTAAAGTATTCACTGCCAAGGCCAAGCATGAGGATTCTGCTCAGTACTAACTGCATGAATATATAGTTGGCTTTCATAGTTAAGTGTAATTGATTTTATGTCCCTTTTGCCTTTTAGATTCTCCTGAAAAATATCCTCACTTGAAGGTAAAAACTTATATTTTTGTCTTGAATTATTAACTACAGATTGTATCAAATGTATATTATTTATTAATCAACTTGTTTCAAAACCCATTCAGCCTGCAGTTAGAGTGAAAGATCCTGTTCCTAATAAAACAGTAGGAATGAAGGATTTACAAACAGCCAGATCAGGTAAATTTTGCAGTGCAAATTTCACTCTGGAAAGAAGTACACTAAAATATTTGAAATGCTCACAGCCTTCATATTCCTAATTCTTTTTTGTTTTTGCAAGTTTAATTGAAGGATTTGACATAAATAAGGCACATGTTATTGTTGGTATCCATGTTTTGAAAAAAAGATATTTACAAGCATAAGAAAAAGATATTTTTAAAATGTAAGCTTTAACTCAGATGTTTCTATGTATGTTTCAATACCCTAAAGTTCTCAGTTTGGAATCTCTGTACTTCTTAGGGATTTTCAGAGGTAAATTATTAGATTCTAAGATTTTTCCAGTTTTATAAAATGCTTATTAGAATTCTGACCTTAACCTAGAGTAAAGCTTCACTTGCTAACATGTCAATTGTATTTCAAATTTAATTATTTCATTTTAGTGGTGTTACATGGATGAGCTTAAGCCAACCAGATGTTTTGATTAGCAGACTCTGTGTGAGTGTATGTGTGTGTGCGTCTTTGATTATTAAAAGTGGGGGAGGGCTTCCCTGGTGGCACAGTGGTTGAGAGTCCGCCTGCCGATGCAGGGGACGCGGATTCGTTCCCCGGTCTAGGAGGATCCCGCGTGCCATGGAGCGGCTGGGCCCGCGAGCCATGGCCGCTGAGACATGGCCGCTTAGCCTGCACGTCCGGAGACAGTGCTCCGCAACGGGAGAGGCCGCAGCGGTGAGAGGCCCGCGTACGACAAAAAAAAAAAAAAAAAAAAAGTGGGGGAAAGTAATCATACCTTAATGACGATTTGATAGACACAATCTTTTAAAACAGTAATTCTGAAAGTTTTGGGCTTTAAGATCCTTTTATTTATTTGTTTGTTTTTTTTTATGATGCAGATATAGGATCCTTGTATACTTTTAAAAATTATTGAGAATTCCAAGGAACTTTTGTTTAAGTAGGTTGTATCTACTGATGTTTACTGTATTTGCAAATAAAACTGGAAAATTTAAAATACAAGCACACACAATCATACATTCTATTAGCCATTAGAAGTATGATGTTATCACATATCTTGTCTCTGGAAAACTGCTCTGTACACTTAAAACAGAATGAGAATGGAAATAACGTTTACTGTTATTGTGAAAATAGTTTTGACCTCTTGGACCCCTTGAACGGTTGAGTCTTTGGACTCCAGGGATGCTCAGGTGACACTTGAGAACCACTGTTTTAAACCATTTACAGAGCTCATGGATGTGAAATGATAAAGGGACGCTTGTGATGAAACAGGCTTTAAACTTTCACTTTTACATTTCTTGCTTTTTTCTTTGATTTGTCTTTTTTTTAATATATATGGCAGGTTCTTATTAGTCATCAATTTTATACACATCAGTGTATACATGTCATTCCCAATCGCCCAATTCATCCCACCACCATCCCCAACCCCCTGCGGTTTTCCCCCCTTGGTGTCCATACGTTTGTTCTCTACAACTGTGCCTCAATTTCTGCCCTGCAAACCAGTTCATCTGTACCATTTTTCTAGGTTCCACATATATGCGTTAATATACGATATTTGTTTTTCTCTTTCTGACTTACTTCACTCTGTATGACAGTCTCTGGATCCATCCACGTCTCAACAAATGACCCAATTTCATTCCTTTTTTATGGCTGAGTAATATTCCATTGTATATATGTACCCCATCTTCTTTATCCATTCGTCTGTCGATGGGCATTTAGGTTGCTTCCATGACCTGCCTACGGTAAATACTGCTGCAGTGAACATTGGGGTGCATGTGTCTTTTTGAATTATGGTTTTCTCTGGGTATATGCCCAGTAGTGGGATTGCTGGATCATATGGTAATTCTATTTTTAGTTTTCTAAGGAACCTCCATACTGTTCTCCATAGTGGCTGTATCAGTTACATTCCCACCAACAGTGCAAGAGGGTTCTCTTTTCTCCATACCCTCTCCAGCATTTGTTGTTTGTACATTTTCTGATGAAGCCCATTCTAACTGGTGTGAGGTGATACCTCATTCTAGTTTTGATTTGTATTTCTCTAATAGTGATGTTGAACAGCTTTTCATGTGCTTCTTGGCCATCTGTATGTCTTCTTTGGAGAACTGTCTATCTAGGTCTTCTGCCCATTTTTGGATTGGGTTGTTTGTTTTTTTTAATATTGAGCTGCATGAGCTGTTTATATGTTTTGGAGATTAATCCTTTGTCTCTTGATTTGTTTGCAAATATATTCTCCCATTCTGAGGGTTGTCTTTTTATCTTGTTTATGGTTTCCTTTCCTGTGCAAAAGCTTTGAAGTTTCACTAGGTCCCATTTGTTTATTTTTGTTTTTATTTCCATTACTCTAGGAGGTGGATCAAAAAAGATCTTACTGTGATTAATGTCAAAGAGTGTTCTTCCTATGTTTTCCTCTAAGAGATTTATAGTGTCCAGTCTTACATTTAGGTCTCTAATCCATTTTGAGTTTATTTTTGTGTATGGTGTTAGGGAGTGTTCTAATATCATTCTTTCCATGTATCTGTCCAGTTTTCCCAGCACCACTTATTGAAGAGAATGTCTTTTCTCCATTGTATATCCTTGCCTCCTTTGTCATAGATTAGTTGACCATAGGTGCGTGGGTTTCCCTCTTGACTTTCTATCTTTTTCCATTGATCTATGTTTCTGTTTTTCTGCCAGTACCATATTGTCTTGATTACTGTAGCTTTGTAATATAGCCTGACGTCAGGGAGTCTGATTCCTCCAGCTGCGTTTTTTTTCCCTCAGGACTGCTTTGGGTATTCGGGGTCTTTTTTGTCTCCATACAAATTTTAAGATTTTTTGTTCTAGTTCTGTAAAAAATGCCATTGGTAATTTGATAGGGATTGCATTGAATCTGTAGGTTGCTTTGGGTAGTATAGTCATTTTCACAATATTAATTCTTCCAATACAAGAACATGGTTTATCTCTCCATCTGTTGGTATCATCTTTAATTTCTTTCATCAGTGTCTTATACTTTTCTGCATACAGATCTTTTGTCTCCCTAGGTAGGTTTATTCCTAGGTATTTTATTCTTTTTGTTGCAATGGTAAATGAGAGTGTTTCCTTAATTTCTCTTTCATATTTTTCATCATTAGTGTATAGAAATGCAAGAGATTTCTGTGCATTAATTTTGTATCCTGCACCTTTACCAAATTTTTTGATTAGCTCTGGTAGTTTTCTGGTGGCATCTTTAGGATTCTGTATGTATAGTATCATGTCATCTGCAAACAGTGACAGTTTTACTTCTTCTTTTGCAATTTATATTCCTTTTATTTCTTTTTCTTCTCTGATTGCTGAGGCTAGGACTTCCAAAAGTATGTTGAATAATAGTGGTGAGAGTGGACACCCTTGTCTTGTTCCTGATCTTAGAGGAAATGCTTTCAGTTTTTCAGCATTGAGAATGATGTTTGCTCTTGGTTTGTAATATATAACCTTTATTATGTTGAGGTACGTTCCCTCTATGCCCACTTTCTGGAGAGTTTTTATCATAAATTGGTGTTGAATTTTGTTGGCAGCTTTTTCTGCATCTATTGAGATGATCATATGGTTTTTATTCTTCAATTTGTTAATATGGTGTATCACATTGTTGGATTTGTGTATATTGAAGAATCCTTGCATCCCTGGGATAAATCCCAGTTAATCATAGTGTATGATCCTTTTAATGCATTGTTGGATTCTGTTTGCTAGTATTTTGTTGAGGATTTTTGCATCATCAGTGATATTGGTCTGTAATTTTCTTTTTTTGTCATATCTTTGTCTGGTTTTGGTATCAGGGTGATGGTGGCCTTGTAAAATGAGTTTGGGAGTGCTCCTTCCCCTGCAATTTTTTGGAAGAGTTTGAGAAGGATGGGTGTTTGCTCTCCTCTAAATGTTTGATAAAATTCACCTGTGAAGCCCTCTGCTCCTGGACTTTTGTTTGTTGGAAGATTTTTAATCACAGCTTCAATTTCATTACTTGTGATTGGTCTGTTCATATTTTCTGTTTCTCCTGGTTCAGTCTTGGAAGGTTATACCTTTCTAAGAATTTGTCCATTTCTTCCAGGTTGTCCATTTTATTGGCATAGAGTTGCTTGTAGTAGTCTCTTAAGATGCTTTGTCTTTCTGCGGTGTCTGTTGTAACTTCTCCTTTTTCATTTCTAATTTTATTGATTTGAGTCCTCTCCCTCTTTTTCTTGATGAGTCTGGCTAATGGTTTATCAATTTTGTTTATCTTCTCAAAGAACCAGCTTTTAGTTTTATTGATCTTTGCTATTGTTTTCTTTGTATGTATTTCATTTATTTCTGCTCTGATCTTTATGTTTTCTTTCCTTCTGCTAACTTTGGGTTTTGTTTGTTCTTCTTTCTCTAGTTCCTTTAGGTATAAAGTTAGATTATTTATTTGAGATTTTTCTTTTTTCTTGCGGTAGGCTTGTATAGCTATAAACTTCCCTCTTAAGACTGCTTTTGCTGCATCCCATAGGTTTTGGATTGTTGTGTTTTCATTGTCATTTGTCTCTAGGTATTTTTTGATTTCCTCTTTGATTTCTTCAGTGATCTCTTGGTTATTTAGTAATTTACTGTTTAGCCTCCATGTGTTTGTGTATTTTGTGTTTTTCCACTGTAATTCATTGCTAATCTCATAGTGTTGTGGTCAGAAAAGATGCTTGATATGATTTCAATTTTCTTAAATTTACTGAGGCTTGGTTTGTGACCCAAGATGTGATTTATCCTGGAGAATGTTCTGTGCGCACTTGAGAAGAAAGTGTAATCTGCTGTTTTTGGATGGGATGTCCTATAAATATCAATTAAATCTATCTGGCCTATTGTGTCATTTAAAGCTTCTGTTTCCTTATTTATTTACATTTTGGATGATCTGTCCATTGGTGCAAGTGAGGTGTTAAAGTCCCCCACTATTATTGTGTTACTGTTGATTTCCTCTTTTACAGCTGTTAGCCGTTGCCTTATATATTGAGGTGGTCCTATGTTGGGTGCATATATATTTATAATTGTTATATATTCTTCTTGGATTGATCCCTTGATCATTATATAGTGTCCTTCCTTGTCTTTTGTAACATTCTTTATTTTAAGGTCTATTTTATCTGATATGAGTATTGCTACTCCAGCTTTCTTTTGATTTCCATTTGCATGGAATATCTTTTTCCATCCCCTCACTTTCAGTCTATATGTGTCCCTAGGTCTGAAGTGGGGCTCTTGTAGACAGCATATATATGGGTCTTGTGTTTGTATCCATTCAGCAAGCCTGTGTCTTTTGGTTGGAGCATTTAATCCATTCACGTTTAAGGTAATTATCAATATGTATGTTCCTATGACCATTTTCTTAATTCTTTTGGGTTTGTTTTTGTAGGTCCTTTTCTTCTCTTGTGTTTCCCACTTAGAGAAGTTCCTTTAGCATTTGTTGTAGAGCTGGTTTGGTGGTGCTGAATTCTCTTAGCTTTTGCTTGTCTGTAAACCTTTTGATTTCTCCATGGAGTCTGAATTAGATCCTTGCCAGGTAGAGTAATCTTGGTTGTAGGTTCTTCCCTTTTATCACTTTAAGTGCATCATGCCAGTCCCTCCTGGCTTGTAGAGTTTCTGCTGAGAAATCAGCTGTTAACCTTTTGGGAGTTCCCTTGTATGTTATTTGTCGTTTTTCCCTTGCTGCTTTCAGTAATATTTCTTTGTGTTTAATTTTTGCCAATTTGATTACTGTGTGTCTCGGCATGTTTCTCTTTGGGTTTATCCTATATGGGACTTGCTGCACGTCCTGGACTTGAGTGGGTATTTCCTTTCCCATGTTAGGGAAGTTTTCGACTATAATCTCTTCAAATATTTTCTCTGGTCCTTTCTCTCTCTCTTCTCCTTTTGGGACCCCTATAATGCGAATGTTGTTGCATTTAATGTTGTCTCAGACATCTCTTAGGCTGTCTTCATTTCTTTTCATTCTTTTTTCTTTATTCTCTTCTGCTCAGTGAATTCCACCATTCTGTCTTCCAGGTCACTTATCTGTTCTTCTGCCTCAGTTATTCTGCTATTGATCCCTTCTAGTGTAGTTTTCTTTCCAATTATTGTATTGTTCATCTCTGTTTGTTTGTTCTTTAACTCTTCTAGGTCTTTGTTAAACATTTCTTGCATCTTCTTGATCTTTGCCTCCATTGTTTTTCTGAGGTCCTGGATCATCTTCACTATCATTATTCTGAATTCTTTTTCTGGAAGGTTGCCTATCTCCACTTCATTTAGTTGTTCTTCTGTGGTTTTATCTTGTTTCTTCACCTGTTACATAGCCCTCTGCCTTTTCATCCTGTGTATATGTCTGTGAATGTGGTTTTTGTTCCACAGGCTGCAGGATTGTAGTTCTTGTTTCTCCTGTCTGCCCTCTGGTGGATGAGGCTATCTACGAGGCTTGTGCAGGTTTCCTGATGGGAGGGAGTGGTGGTGGGTTGAGCTGGGTGTTGCTCTGGTGAGTAGAGCTCAGTAAAACTTTAATCCACTTGACAGCTGATGGGTGGTGCTGGGTTCCGTCCCTGTTGGTTGTTTAGCCTGAGGCAACCTAAGAGTAGAGCCTACCTGGGCTCTTTGGTAGGTCTAATGGCAGACTCTGGGAGGGCTCACGCCAAGGAGTACTTCCCAGAACTTCTGCTGCCCATGTTCTTGTCCCCATGATGAGCCACAGCCACCCCCCGCCTCTGCAGGAGACCCTCCAACACTAGCAGGTATGTCTGGTTCAGTCTCCCGTGGGGTCACTGCTCCTTCTTCTGGGTCCCACTGCGCACAGTACTTTGTGTGTGCCCTCCAAGAGTGGAGTCTGTTTTTCCCCCAGTCCTGTCAAAGTCCTGCAGTCAAATCCCACTAGGCTTCAAAGCCTGATTCTCTAGGAATGTCTCTTCCTGTTGCCGGACCCCCAGGTTGGGAAGCCTGATGTGGGGCTCAGAACCTTCACTCCAGTGGGTGGACTTCTGTGGTATAAGTGTTCTCCAGTCTATGAGTCACCCACCCACCTGTTATGGTATTTGATTTTGCTGTGACTGCGCCCCTCCTACTGTCTCATTGTGGCTTCTCCTTTATCTTCGGATGTGGGGTATCTTTTTTGGTGAGTTCCAGTGTCTTCCTGTCAATGATTGTCCAGCACCTAGTAGTGATTCTGGTGTTCTCACAAGAGGGACTGAGAGCATATCCTTCTACTCCACCATCTTGGTTCAGCTCTTATTTGTCTTCAGAAATTGAAATCTGACAATTTTACTTTCGTTAAAAAAAAGGAAAATATTTTTGTTATGTATTCATTTCCTGTGTCATGGCACTGTATGCTCTTTGGATCTAGTGTGGACCTAGACTTATCCTATTTTTACCAGGAAACAATTAGTCACTCAAGGCTATCATTTCTTTTGTAAATTTATGATATTTATCCAAGCCTTAAAAAATGAGTTCTGAATATATTGCTACATTGAAGAAAGACCATCTCATTGTATTAAAGTAGTACCATTCATTAAAATATTTTTTAAAACCCATGTCTCTGGAACACACAATACTGTCATGCATATTTAAACATAAAATAAATGGTTAGACATAATTTGTTAATGAAAAAATTTATATGTTGAAGAGACATAATTATTAATAAAGCTCTAAAGGTATACAGAATATGTAATAGAGATTGATGAGTGAATCAAAGTAAGTAACACTAGAAAATTAAAAATTAGAAAAAATGAGAGGCAATAGTTAACATATCTATATGAATGGCAATGACGTGTAAGATACAATAAGCCATGAAGGAATAGTGTGTTTGGGGGGAGAGGAGGACATGGGACTGCTTCTCTGAAGAAAGAATTTGTTCAGGTTAGTCAAATTTGTATTAGTATTCACATTCTAATAAACGGAAACTTTGTTTTCAGATTTTTCAGATTGGGATTCTGCTAGTTTGTCGCTCAATAATGAGACTTGTCAAAGAGCTGGGCATTTGAAAGTTGATGATAAATATCCATTTGTGTCACAATCAATGACCAAAAATCAGTCAGCACCCACAGAATTTGGACAGATGACCTTAACAGATAAAGAAAAGATTAATATCGGAGTGTTGTTTCTGTTAGGGGATTACACGCTCCTTGACCTGTGTGAGTCACAACTGCCAGAAAACAGAGAAAGCAAACAATGTAATAAATAAGCACAGAGCACTCAACCGTAGGCCACCTCGGCATGGCTTCACCATAATCCTGATGTTTCCAAAATCATTTTGTGGCAAAATCTGCTTTGTGTTTACTCCTTTTATTCAACCTGCAGCCAAACGTCTTTCAGCAAGACGTTTGCCTTCTTCCTCTGACCAAAGCAACATAATAAATAACAAAGGGAATTAGGAGAGAGAGTAGGTTCGTTAGGCTAGTATTTAACATACACCTGAGAGTGGGTAGGAAGATTATATTTAGAACTTTGGGACTAGTTGGGAAACCTAGGTAGACATCTCAAGATTCCCTTCTCAAAATGTACTTTCTTAGCTTTATTTTTGTTTAGCTCTGAATTCATTAGTATTAGTTATAACTATATTCAATGTAATGAAAAAATCACCTCCAAACCAATACTAAACTTTTTCTTGTATTTTCTATGAGTTTATATATTTTAGAATTGGCTTTCCCAGCAGTAATGGGAGTCATTGCGGATTGCTACATAATCCCTCCTTCTTAGCTGTGTCCACATAGTATATCAACTTATTATTTTTAATGAATTAATAGTTCACAAGGGATATTGGTTTTAAGGAGTGCTGATCATTTAAAGATAGTGTAAGGAAAATCAATTCTAATTCTACTAGGATGCCCAGTCTATTGATTAACCACATCTAATATATGTTCTACATAAATACCGATTAATTTAGTGCCCTTAATCAGTCATATGATCAGGGCTATAGTAATAAATCATACACTGTTTTCTTTTTCCAGTCCTATAGTTTTATCTTCTTGTCTTTCCTTACCTGTGGAATTAATGTTACATTTACAAAAGATTCTCAGTTATCTCCTAGAGTAGTGACTACAAGCTGTAAACTCAAAGTTTTTTTTTATCTATACAAGTGACTTGTTTGCTCTCATTTCTCCATGAGCTTGGTAGGTCCAAGAAGCACAAATTCAAACGAAACACCTACACGAGCCCCCTCAACACAGGAAGATGTGAAACAGGAAAACTGGAAACTAAATACAAGCAATTTAAAACAGTTCATGCAGATCATTTCTCTTCTCAGTTGATACCTTTTATAAAGTAATAAGCAGAGTCTAGTTCTTGAGGGGCCCAGGATTCGTGCATTTATTTATTTAATAAAGATTTATTCTATGCTGGGTCCTGGTAATTTTATATCCTAAATATTTCTGGAAACAGTCCCTCAGTGTAGGCCTGCATCATCTTTTTTTTTTGCATTATAATGCCATCAAATTCTTCTCCCTCTATTTATTTGTATGGCCTTCAAATTCATCCCTCCCGCAGCATTTAGAGTGATCTATCTCAAATGCACCAGTGATCGTGAACCACTCTTTAAAGCATATTAATGTCCAGCCATCTTAGAATGACACGAGGCTTTCATAATCTAACTTCTACCTGACTCTCCCTCTCTAGCCCTTTCTGTCTGTCCTTTGCTCTGGAATTCTGAACTGCTGGTGATGCTCTCTCATCTATCCCTGTATTTTAGACAAATATTCACCCTGTTTTATGTATGCTTCTCTGCCTGTCTTGCTACAGCTTTCCATGCTCTCTGCCTTTCCTGCCCTCTATTCCCTTGAATCTGACTGACCTCACTGTGTAAGTCTCAGCTCAGGCATTATCTCTAGAAAAGCCATCCCTGACACCTTTTATCTACATTCTTCTTTAAACTCCATGTTTAGTACTGAGCAGGAACTCAATAAATAATTATTGAGTAAAATAAAGACTGTTTATACAAAGATGATTTCAAGAGATTGTCCTCTACAGTCTAGAAGCAAAGAGGATAGATGTGAAGAAATAATTTACAGTTCAGGTGATGAAGATACACTAGAAAAATCTATAAAGTACTAAGGTAGCTACTAGGAAAGAGACACCTATTTGGGGAAAGAGAGCGGTAATCAAGGAGGACTTCACAAAGCAGGCTGAGTCTTAAAAGATGAAAAGAACTTTGTCAGAAGAGTAGAGGAAAACATTTCAGATTAAGGAACTGATAAAAGCATGAAAAGTAACAGTAATTTTGGAAACCATGAATAACGTTGCAGTTGAAGCTTGGTGTGTTGTTAAATAGGTACTATTATGAAGTAGAGAACAGAGTATATTGTGACTTTCTATGTTTGTCCTGTATTTTTATATTTTGTTTGTTCATTTGTTTGTTTTGCGGTATGCGGGCCGCTCACTGTTGTGGCCTCTCCCACTGCGGAGCACAGGCTCCAGACGCACAGGCCTAGCGGCCATGGCTCACGGGCCCAGCAGCTCTGTGGCATGTGGGATCTTCCCGGACTGGGGCACGAACCCGTGTCCCCTGCATCAGCAGTCGGACTCTCAACCACTGCGCCACCAGGGAAACCCTTTGTTTGGTTTTTGATTGTTCTGTTCATTGATGTTTGGTGGATGAATTTGTAAATGAATCTTTGAGATGTTTGTGTGCCTGTAACCTGGTGACATCTGGTATTTCCCAGATGGTTTGTTGGAGTTTTAGGTAATTAGAAGTATTTCTTAAAGAAGTAAATATTCAGCTAAAGATTAAGCTTAATTTAAATTGTCATTTGATAAAATTTTTTAAATCTATTTTTATAAAGATTATGTGTTTTATCTAAGTGTTCTAAGTAGTTAATTTTAACTAAACATATAGATTTGTCAGCAGAACTAGACTTAGAAATAACATCGGAGGAAGCACAAGAAAGGCTTGATGGAAGTGAAAATAACCACTCACAGGTATGTAAAAATGTAAATGTAAATTTCTGGCTCAATATTGTTTTCTATGCTTTAACAACATAACAGAGTTCAAATGAAATTACCTTTCAAAATTAACCTCTTAGAATTGATAGATAATAATTTAATATTTAGTTTTTATAGTGCTTTAATTACAAAGGTTAAAATATTGTTAGAATCTGTTATAATTTATAGTTAAACTTTTCCTTGGAATTGAGGCAAAAAAATTTCCTGAATATTGTTTGCTGCTTCCTTACATGATAAAGAAGGTGATAATCAAATACTGAATCATATGATTAAGCAGTTGAAATTATGAACAGTATATCAGTGATGGTCCGTGAGTTAGATTCATGGAAGGAGAAATCATTCCCAGCTGTTCAAAATTTACAGTTTCAAGTTGCCAGTCACTAATGCCAAGATTAAAGATTTATTCTGTCTTGTGACCTCTATGTAATCGACCTAAAGATCTACATTCAGGGAAGAAGGGGTCATACAGTCAACCCAATTGCCTATTAAGGAAGCAGACCTTCCAGAATTGGACCTTTGTTGTTAGGATACAGACAATAACTTTGTAATTTATTTCATTTCAGGGTAGGAAACCATTAAATAATATTAAACAATGTTTTATCCACTTTCATTAGTGGATATTAGAATATAATATAACTGAATGAAAGCAGGTATTATATCAACGTATAATACTATCATAGTATATAATTTGCATTAAAATTTAGGAATTTGTTCCTCTTTCTGATTGGTATTAATTGATTTTGGCTCCTTGTAATTTAAGGTTTGTCTATTCTCCAGTTACTAGTCCTTAAAAAAAAAAAAATCCTTACGTGCATATAGGGACTTTTTAAGGTACGGTGAGGTGAAATATTTTTAAGTAAGGAAGCCTTTGTGACATTAAAAATCATCCCCTGGGCCTCCCTGGTGGCGCAGTGGTTGAGAGTCCGCCTGCCGATGCAGGGGATACGGGTTCGTGCCCCGGTCTGGGAGGATCCCATATGCCGCGGAGCGGCTGGGCCCGTGAGCCATGGCTGCTGAGCCTGCGCATCCGGAGCCTGTGCTCCGCAACGGGAGAGGCCACAACAGTGAGAGGCCCGCGTACCACAAAAAAAAAAAAAAAAAAAAAAAAAAAAAAATCATCCCCTAATTCATTTTTGGTAGATTTAACATATATGAATTATTTAGTTCAAACAAACAGTGACAAAATTGGGTTTGTGAGTTCATGTTTTTCTCCTGTTTCAGGCTAAGGCAAGTTATTTTTCACTTCTTAGTTGTAATCCAGTGATTTGTGAGTAGATAAACATAGATTAAGAAGTTTAATGGTTAATGTTTAATTATTTTCTAATTTTTCTTTGTCCGTACTTGATTACTTAAGGATAAAGTTATTTTACAAACATGTACCCTGACAGAAAAGACATCTGAAAATCAAATCAAGCCAATTGATCTTCCGCTTTTGCATCTGCAAAAAATGCCTCAAGAACCAGAAATGAATAAGGAATGTGATAGAGAGGACATATCTGTATGTTCAGGACTTCCTTGTGTACAAAAGCATGAGGAAATGTGGATCAAACAAGGCAAATTAGGGTGGAAAAATAACTTCAAACACATCACAAATAAGTTAAAGTGGAAGTTTGGTGGAACTTTTGAAAAATACAAAATTACTGTTTGTCCTGAGGAAGAGCCACTACATGATAACCCTAAAGAAGGAGCAAACATAAAGGAAATACCTTCTAATTTGACAAATAATATACCTGACTGTGAGGCAAAAGTTGCATTTGGAGTATCTGTCTCTCTAGCATTCCAAGCATTTCCTGAACAAAAAGAACCCAGTCTTGAAAATGTTTTTCCATCTTATTTAACCTCTGGGTCTTGGGGACATGCTTGCCCATCATCTTCACAGCTTTATTTAAATGAAATTAAATTAGACTATGAAAGTGATAAACCAGACACTGAACATGTTTTTAACAAAAATGAGGAGAGTTTTTATAATGATACAGAAAATAGAAAAGTAAGGGACCCAGTAGTTACATTTGAAATGCAAGAAGACCAAGAGTTTGATATGCAAATGTTACAAAATATGAACCAAAATACCACTAATTGGAAATTAGACATCGGATGTATACCTCAGTCTAGTGATCCCAAAAGACTTTTTGATTTATGGCTTGCCCGCTCCAATGAAATGAAACACATGATTCAAATAAAAAGTCGTGATATTTCTGCTGTTCCAAATTCTTGTAAGAAAACCAAACCAATACAAGACTGGTTCCAGAAGCCATTGCTTGCAGATAATTGCAGTGCTAATAACTATAAAAGCATGCAACCTGAATTAGAAAATGGGAGTTCTTCTCCACTGAATAGTAACAGAACATCCAAAGTGTATCTAAATGAAGAATTACAGCAAGATATGCAAAGGCTTAAGAATGAGATAGCCATGTTACAAGTAGAGTTCCTGGCTTTCAGACAACAGAAAATTCAACTTCAAAAAGAGGTAGAGGTTCATTTGCTGCTACTTTGTTCTTTCTCTTTATCAATGATCTGATCCATTCTGATTTTCCACTTAGTAATAAAATGGGGTCAGCTAAATAGGTAATTGTGTAGAAATAGATTACTTCTGCCATCTAAATAATAGGAAACTATTTTCCTGGCTTTTGTTCCTTAATCAACCTAAGTCTCTCTCTGTCAGTCTTTCATATGAACTGGGAAACTAATTTAGCTACATACCATGTGACCTTCTGAGCCAGAATTTCCACAAAGGAAATTGCTTAAGAAATATAATAAGCTAGGGTTTTGGGGTTTTTTTTTAATCTATTGGGTTTTAAATATAAGTTACACTCTATAGTATGGGAAGGAAGCAGTGACTGAAAGAAGGGACATAAACACGTATTCCTGCTAAACTAATCTCTTTATTGTGCTTTAGTGTATGCGATCTTCTCTGCTTTACTCAATCGCTTGGCACTTAGAATTCCAACATGGCCACTTCAAGATATTTTTAATAACAAATACATGTACTCCCACATATTCTTTAGTCACCACTCTCAGATGTTTCTGTTGAGTCAGACCTTTACATTATGTTGTTTAATAAAATGTGGTAAGTTTTGACATGTATGATTTTCTCATATAGGTAGTATAAACCCTCAGCCAAACAAATTCAGTATTTATCTCCAAAGGAGAAAACTGAGTTTTGACATGCAGTGAGGTTTTTTTTCCTTCCAGTAATAGATTTTTAAATTTGTGTGTTTGCTCTTTTGTGTAAAAGGTGCACTGACTGAATTTTAAAGATAGACAAAAATCTGTAGATATTCTCCTTTAAAAGAAAAAGAGATGAGCCCTACCCCCAACTGAGGCATTAAATTACTTTGCCAAAGTCACACTTTTAACTTATCTGATTAATCTGATGAATTCATTTGGTAATTTATCAGATTCAGGGTTACAGAATTGTATCATCTCTTTTGGTGCCATGAAATGATAGGAAATGCCACTTTAGGGGCTTTGGACAAATCATTGAACCTTTCTTGGTTTTATTCCCATTATTGGTAAATAGTGGGGCTAAAGTAGATAATTACTTCTATACCCTTTAGCTATAAAATTTCATGGTTATTGAATGTGAAATTGGGAGGCATTACTCATTTTCCAGAATTCCACACTAACTAACAGTTCATTAATTTCACTCTACTCCTGTTTTTTGCTAAACTTTGGTTCATATATTTTAGTGAACACCGTCACTTTTTTGCTATTCCCAGGATCCAAGTGAAAAAAGAATTGTAAAAGGCAGTGGGGGAAGAATAGCTTCAGTGCAGAAAGAAGGATGTTTCCTTTTTGTTACTGAAGCACCAAGGTGTCCCATCCTCTAAATTTGGCTGTTTAATGCAAAATCCAGGTGGTAAAGACCAAAGAGGACAAATTTTGTGTCTTTGTCTCTTTATTTCTCTGTCTCTGCCATCAGACAGGGAAGAGTGGATGTGAATAGCTGCACCACATGAAGAAAGCCCTTTTTGAAATTTTTAAAATTTTATTTCTTTTCCTCAAACAGAAAGAAGCAGACTTTACAAAAATTTCAATGACTTGTAATTAAAAAAATTAAAGTAAGCACAAAACTATTTTTATTGCTTAAAGCCGGGGCAAACTCCGAGTCAAGTAATTAATGACAATGAAAAGGTCTTTATAATGAATAAGGTAATAACAATTATATGTAGTGTCAAACTTTCATTAAAGGTTGAAGAAGCAAAGAAGAAGCACAAAAGTAGTGAAATGGAAGTATCAGAAAACATATATGATGCTGATGATAGTGGATTAATTCAACAGAGAAAGAGCAGAAAAACTAATAACCAACAGTTTCCTACCATGGAGAATGAAGATTCTGATAGGTAAGCCTATGTCAGTATTTAACAATAGATAATTGTTATTTTCCTATAAAACAAGTTCTCATTTGAGCTAATGTTCATGATTAACAAATTTTATATTTTTCTAGGGTTGTAGTTATTTCTAATACTCTTGTCCTTTAGCCTTAATACTAGAGTTAATTGGTTAACACACCACCGTATTACAGTATTAGAGTATTCTGGATTTGACTGTATACTTACCTTTACCAGTGTGTTGTATATTTAAATATATTTTATGTTACTAATTAGCGTCCTTTGATTTCAGCTTGAAGACTCCTTTCAGCATTTCTTGTGAGGCAGGTCTAGTGGTGATGACCTCCCTCAGCTTTGCTTTGTTTGGGAAAGCCTTTATCTCTCCTTCATTTCTGAAAGACAACTTTTCTGGATAGAGTATTCTTGGTTGGCAGGTTTTTTCTTTTAGCACTTTGAATATGTCGTCCTACTCTCTTGAAATCCATTGATAGACTTATGGGGGTTCCCTTATAATTTACAAGCCTCTTTACTTTTGCTGCTTTTAAGACTCTCTCTTTGTCTTTGATTTTTGACAGTTTTGTTATAATGTCTCCTGGCGAGGATTTCTTTAAGTTGAGTTTGCTTGGTGACCTATGAGCTTTAGGAACTTGGATATCCAAATCTCTCGCCAGGTTTAGGAAGTTCTCAACCATTTTTTCTTTAAATAAGCTTCTGCCACCTTCTCCCTATCTTCTCTTTCTGGAACTGCAATGATTTATGAATTATTTCTTTTGATGGTATCTGGTAATTCATGTAGGCTTTCTTCCCACTTTTTCATTCTTTTTTTCTTTATTCTCCTCTGATTGGATAATGTCAAAGCTCCTGTCTCATAACTCACAGATTCTTTCTTCTGTTTGATCCATTCTGCTGTCAGTGCTCTTTATTGCATTTTTCCTTTCATTCATTGTATTCTTCAGCTCCAAAATATCCATTTGGTTATTTTTTATTATTTCTATCTCTTTGTTAAACTCCTCATCTTGTTTGTGTATTACTTTCCTGATTTTATTGGGTTGTCTTTCTGTGTTTTCTTGTAGCTCACTGAGTTTCCTTAAAACTACTATTTTGAATTCTCTGTCAGGTAGATTGCACATCTCCATGTCTTTGGGATTTGTTACTGGAAAATTATTGTGATCTTTTGGTAGTGTCATGTTTTCTTGATTTTTTTTATGTTACTTGAAGTTTTGCATTGCTGTCTTTGAATTTGAAGTAGCAGTCACCTCTTCCAGTCTTTAATAACTGCCCTCTCCAATGTATCCCAACTTGCATTTTTTTGTTCCAGTGGTATGCTGGCACTTCTCTGCTGGAAACCTGGATTTCCACAAAGGCTCTCTCGTCTGTGGGTGATTGTCTAAGACAGTGTTTTCCAGGGGTTCCCTGGACATTGCTAAGAGTGGCTGGAGCCAGTTCATGGGCCATGCAGGGTCCACAGCTGGGCTGTGGTCTGTATGTCTGTTACCACTTGGGTGGGCAGGACTCTTCCCAGGTCCCTTGGTTTATGGTGCTGGATCCTGCAACTGCCACAAAGCCACTTTTGTCTGTGGATAGATGCCAAATTGTTGCTGGTGGTGGAGGGATACTATGAGGTACCTATTTTTCAGCCCTGATGCTGACATGACCCCAACATGTGGGTGTTTAAAAGTAAATTTTCCCCCCAAGATATTTCCTTGAGTTCTTCTTTCGTGTTTTATGTACCTCATGTTATTTTTAAAAATCATGCAAATTAAACATTATTATATATCAAAACAAAACAAAAAAAATATAGTAGAAATCTAATTATTACTCCCATGTCTAAGAGTCATTGCTTTTAGGTAGTGAACTTCAGCTTTTCATTGTAGCACTTGAGGTTCTTCAGAATGTCTTTCCAGACTCATCTCTCTCCTTCCTTCCATGTATTTTGTACTTTTCCTTCCAAGTTTCTCGGAAACACCTAGACTCCATGTGTCTAATCTTTGTGCTCACATTCTAATCACCAAGTAGAATGATTTTCTCCATTTTCTTTTCCTCATGACCTCCTCTGTTTATTTAACCTCTTCTGTAAAGCTTTCCTATGTTCACTTATAACTTTCATGTGTCAACTCTTACATATCACATTGTACCATAATTGTGTATCTGTCTTTGAAGCAAGGATTTGTATTTGCTTGCATATGGTTGGTACTTCATAACTGTTTTGTGAACTAATAAATGACTTATGATGGGTAAGAGTTGGAATTTTACAAAAATTGGTTTTTTATTCTTTATCAGTAGAATTATTAGAAAACATTGGCTTTTTAATGGATTTTTTAAAGTAGCGGTCCTGGCGTGCACATGAAGGAAGTAAAGAAAAAGGAAAATGAAAACTGGACATCAAAAGAATGTGTGATTACACCAATGTTTGAGAAGGCTGATTCACTGATTGGTGGTCTGCTACACATGAAGGATGACAGCAGTTTAAGTGGAGTAGATCAGGATGATGGCAGGTAAAATCTACAAATTCTTTTAGGTCAAGAAATATTAGCACTGAATACTTTTTCTGGAAATAGAACAGCATAATATAGTGTACAGGCCATGACAGGAGTATTCTCAACTATACCAGATGAACGCTGCTGAAAGGTTAAGATGAGGATGAGTGGCTTTGACCAGAAGTAGTTTCAATAAATATTCCCCATGGAAGCTGGACTGTAGTGAATAAGTATAAACGGCTCCTTAGGGAATATTTACTGGGAAAGGCAATAGAGAACTGGATGGTAACTGAAGAGGAATGTGGAGTTCAAGGGAGTTTCCTTTCTCTTTTTATGTTAAGATGGGAGTTTTTAGAGTATGTTTGTATGCTGTTGGAAATGAGCCAGTAGAGGATGCATTTATTCAGTTTAATCTTGTTTGCATGTCCAATATTAGAAAGCTTATTGATTGTATTACATTACCTTTAAAATATTATAGTAAACTAATTGTACATAATACTTCTATTCACGTATAGTTTTATGGTAAGGGCTTGTTCATTGATTTTGAAGTGTAATATTCTTATATAATTGAATATGCAGATGAGTACTTAAAAGTTATTCTATCATACGTAGATTTTTAAAAATTATATAATCATAAATTTACAAACATTTAGGCCATACTGAAAAGGATTTAATCATTCCTTGATAATTCTAGATGACAGTATCATCATGAGTGGCTATGGTTTTGTAAGGTGCTCTAAAACAGATTATGTTAACTTCATAGTGGTTTAGATTCCAGGGAAAAGGGTAAGATTTTGTTTATATTTGATAGGAAAAAAACTATTAACAATCTATCACAGATTATTACTTTTGGATTATAAAGTTCTAAATTACAAAAGTCATGCTTCCTATACCAAAAGTGTCATTAACACGTATTGTGCGCTAAGTATATGTTGAATGTATGAATAAACAGCTGAATGGGTGAATGAATGAATGGGTGAATGAAACCCTCATCAATGGGTTGATGAATTTCTTTACAAAAGCAAATCTTTATTGAAAATAGAATTCCAATATTGCCTGGGTCTAAAGTCTTTTTATTTTTGAAAAATATGTGTAAGATTCAGAAATTATTATTTATAGTTATAACTAGACATGGAATAATAATACAGATTCATTTGCTATCATATCACTTAAAAACACTTAAAAATAAATATTACCTTCTCATCATATTGTGAAACACAAGTGTTGAAGCCAGATTTCCTGGGTTTGAATTCTGGGTCAGCTGCTGATCTGCTGTATGGGCTTGGGCAAGTTACTTAGCCTTTCTGTGCTGCATTTCTTCCTGTGTAAAAAGGACCTAATGTATTACCTCTCTCCCAGAATTGTTGTGAGGATTAAAATGCCTTTAAGACATGTAAGGTGCTTATAATAATGCATAGCAATTACATAGTAAGTCCTCAAAAAGCTAATATCATGATTATTAAAAAAGGGTTTCTTTCATATAGGACTTAATACTTTCCAAATAGGTTTTAGTGCCATAAAGTTAGTTTTTATTGAAAATGACGATAACAAAAAACCCGGTATATTTCTTCCTATCAAATAATGCAAGTAACATTATGTTTTTCCTTTTCCTTTGATTGTCAGCTTAATCTAATTTAATGCTTTGTTAATATTATTATGGTGTATTTTCTTTGTCCTTTAATGTTACTCTTTCTATTTATTTTTTAATCTCTTTTATAGAAAATTAATTACCAATGCAAAGATTTCATGTAAAAAACAATAGGTTTAGGTATTCTTTGTATTTTAAGTATTTAATATTTGCCTGAAAAGAATCGTTTGTTTTTTTAGGGCTACAAAGGAAACATCTAATGAAAAGAACAAGGTAGAGTAAAAAATTAATTATAAAAAATATTATCCTGTAGTAAAAAATTACTTTGTGAAAGGTATAGTGGAAAAATAGAAAATCTTCCTTTGTGGTAGAAACATTTACTTTGAAAAAATAATTTAGAAACAGTGTTGATAAAATTATCCCTTTGATAAAAATCTGTTCTTTTAAGAAGTATCTGTGTTTTTACTTTAATAAAGAGATATTTATCACCTCTGTACACTTAGTATATTTTATAAGTATTTTGGGGACATTGTGAAATAGTATTTTTTATTTGTAGGTCAAAGAGCAAATTAATTCTATGGATGACCTTGATGACTTAACTCAATCATCTGAAACAGCTTTTGACGATTGCCAGATGCTTTACTCTAATTATAAGAATTCCATGTTGCTAATAGAACAACTTAGCATGGAGTGTAAAGGTAGGACCATGGTATAAATATGTATATTTATATGTATATTTTTGTGTATACTGTTGTAATATTTGGTAGAATTCACCAGTGTAGCCATTTGGGCCTGGAATTTTCTTTGTGGGAAGGTCTTTAAGTAGGACTTTAGTTTCTTTTTTAGATATAGGGCTATTTAGTTTATTTGTTCTTTTTTTTTTTTTTTTTTTTTTTTGCGGTACGCAGGCCTCTCACTGCTGTGACCTCTGCCGTTGCGGAGCACAGGCTCCGACGTGCAGGCTCAGCGGCCATGTCTCATGGGCCCAGCCGTTCCATGACATGTGGGATCTTCCTGGACCCGGGCACGAACCCGTGTCCCCTGCATCGGCAGGTGGACTCTCAACCCCTGCGCCACCAGGGAAGCCCTATTTGTTCTTTCTTGATTGAGCTTTGGTATTTTCCCTCTTTCAAGGAATTTACCCACTTCATCTGAGTTGTCAAATTTATTTACATAATGTTCATAATATTACTCTGTCAGTCTTTTAATATCTATAGAATCTGTAGTAATTTCTCATTACTCATTTCTGTGAAATTGGTAATTTGTGCCTTCTCTCTCTTTTTTTTTTTTTCATTATCAGCCTGGCTAGAGGTTTATCACTTTTATTCATCTTCTGAACATATTTGGTTTCACTGGTTTTTTAAAAACATATTTATTTATTTATTTATTTTAGGCTGTGTTGGGTCTTCGTTGCTGTGCTCAGGCTTTCTCTAGTTGCGGCAAGCGGGGGCTACTCTTCGTTCAGTGTGCGGGCTTCTCATTGCTGTGGCTTCTCTTGTTGTGGAGCATGGGTTCTAGGTACATGGGCTTCAGTAGTTGTGGCACGCGGGCTCAGTAGTTGTGGCTTGCGGATGGTAAAATGCAGGCTCAGTAGTTTTGGCACACAGGCTTAGTTGCTCTGCGGTATGTGGCATCTTCCTGGACCAGGGATCAAACCCGTGTCCCTTGCATTGGCAGGTGGATTCTTAACCATTGTGCCACCAGGGGAGTCCCTCATTGATTTTTCCATGTCTTTTTTGTTTTGTTTGTTTTGTTTTTTCTCATTGATTTTTTCTTTGATGTTTTTTATTTCCTTTCTTCTGCTTGCTTTGGGTTTACTTTGCTCTTTTTAAAAGAATATTTATTTATTTATTTTATTTTTGGCTGCGTTAGGTCTTAGTTGCAGCATGTGGGATCCTTTGTTGCAGCGCATGGGCTTCTCTCTCTAGTTGTGGCGTGTGGGCTCAGTATTTGTGACACTCCAAATGGGGTGTGGGCTCCAGCGTGTGTGGGCTCTGTAGTTGCGGCATGCCGGCTCTCTAGTTGTGGCTTGCGTGTTCAGTAGTTGCAGTGGGCGGGCTTCGTTGCCCCATGGCATGTGGGGTTTTAGTCCCCCGACCAGGGATCGAACCCGTGTCCCCTGGATTGGAAGGCAGATCCTTAACCACTGAACCATAAGAGAAGTCCCCTAATTTGCTCTTTTTCTGGATTTTTATGTTGGAAGCCAAGGTCATTGATTTGAGACCTTCTTTTCTAATATAGACATCCAGTGCTATAAATTTTCATGCAAGTAAGCAGCATTCCACAAATTGTAATATATTATGTTTTCATTTTTATTCAGTTCAAAATACTTTGTAATTCCTCTTTTCATTACCTCTTTAATCCAAGGATTATTTAGATGTGTGTTATTTAGTTTTCAAATATTGGAGTATTTTCCGAAATATTTTTGTTCTTGATTTCCAGTTTGATTGCTTTGTGGTCAGAGAACATACTTTGTATGACTTAAATCCTTTTGACTTACTCCTTTATTTTATAACCCAGAATATAGTCTTCTTTTGGTAAGTGTTCCATGGCTACTTGAAAAGAATGGTGGTGTTCAAGTCTACAGTATCCTTGATGATTTTCTGCCTTCTCTTTCTATCACTTATTCATTGAGGGGTATTGAAATCTCAGACTGTAATTGTGGATTTGTCTATTTTTCTTTGCAGTTCTCTCAAGTTTTGCTTCATATATTTTGAAGTTACTAGGCGCATAAACGTTTAGGGTTGTTATGCTTCTTATTAATTGACACTCCTCATTATGAAATGACCTTGTTTATTGCTGATAATGTTTTTTGCTCTGAAGTCTACTTTGTTTGGTATTAATATAGCCAGTCTAGCTTAGCTTTGTTTTGTCACATTTTAGTGCGGTATATCTTATTTCTAACCTTATTACAAATTTATGTCTGTATGTTTAAAGTGCATTTCTTATAGTTGGCATACAGTTGGGTCTTGCTTTTTGATCCAGTCTGACAATCTGCTTTTTCTTAAAAATTTATTTATTTATTTATTTATTTATTTTTGGCTGCGTTGGGTCTTCATTGCTGCGCACAGGCTTTCTCTAGTTACGGCGAGTGGAGGCTACTCTTCATTGTGGTGCACAGGTTTCTCATTGCGGTGGCTTCTCTTGCTGTGGAGCACAGGCTGTAGGCCCATGGGTTTCAGTAATTGTGGCATGTGGGCTCAGTCGTTGTGGCACATGGGTTTAGTTGCTCCATGACGTGTGGAAGGACCAGGGCTCAAACCTGTGTCTCCTGCATTGGCAGGTGGATTCCTGACCACTGCGCCACCAGTGAAGTCCCTGACAATCTGCTTTTTAATTGAGGTTTTCAGACCATTTTCACGTAATGTGATTATTGATACAGTAGGTATGAATCTGTCATTATGCTGTTTGATTTCTGTTTATCCCATCTGTTCTTTGTTCCCCTTTTCTTTTTCTGCCATCTTTTAGATTAATCAAGTAATTTTTATGATGTAGTTTTATTTCTTTTTTGGTTTTTTTGGTTTATTAACTGTAACTCTTTTGTTTCACTATTTTAGTGGTTGCTTTAGGGTTTACAGTATTTTACTTAGGGTTATCACAGTCCACCTTCAAGTAATATTGTACCACATCATATATAGGATAAGAATATTTCAAAATAGTTTACTTCCACTTCTTCTCTCCTTGCCAGATCCTCCTGGATCTGTGGGATTGTAGTTTTCATTAAGTTTAGAAAGTTGTTGGCCATTCTTTTCTTCAAATATATTTTTTTCTGTTTCTTTCCTCCACCTCTTTGGGGCATTGTATATTTAGCCACTTGAATTCCTGGTCAGGGAATTAAGGTCCCGCATGCTGTGCGGCATGGCCAAAAAAAAAAAAAAAAGGTATTTGTTCAATGTATGGATGAGTGAAGGTGAAAATGCACAGTGCTTTATACATAAAAATTACTCATATATTTCATTTCTATCTTTGTTTTCTTCCTAATGCAGATTCTGTTAGCTTATTGAAAATTCGGGATGCAGTTCTTTCATATGAAAGATTAATAGATCTTAAAAAAGATCACTGTGAACTACTTACAGGACAAAATAAAAAAATGGAAAGTAAGGTCACTGGGCTACAAAAGGAGCTATCAGAAACAAAAGAAATGAAATCACAGTTAGAGCATCAAAAAGTGGAGTGGGAACAAGAGCTCTGCAGCTTGAGGTATTGAACATCTTGGTTTTCAAGAAATATTTGAACTGTTTTTATTTACTGTAATACTACAGATGTGTATTTACTTTAATATTACGGGAAGTTTTATAATTGCTAACTTACCTGCTGGGATTTTACAGGGGAGAAAACTTCATTAGTATTGTGGAGTGTGAGATTCTTGGAAATAATACAGCAAGTTCTTAACAGTGGATACTTCTACTAATAATTTAATGTATATATTTCCAAATCATCATTTTCATGGCCATACAGAAGTCCTCCATACGAAGCCTCATTTTTTTGTAATCTCTTTTTTTTAATTTTATTTTTTTATACAGCAGGTTCTTATTAGTTATCCATTTTATACATATTAGTGTATACATGTCAATCCCAAGCTCCAAGTTCATCCCACCCCCCTGCTTTCCCCCCTTGGTGTCTATACGTTTGTTCTCTACATCTGTGTCTCTATTTCTGCCTTGCAAACCAGTTCACCTGTTCCATTTTTCTAGATTCCACATACATGCATTAATATATGATATTTGTTTTTCTCTTTCTGACTTACTTCACTCTGTATGACAGTCCCTAGATCCAACCACGTCTCAACAAATGACCCAATTTCGTTACTTTTTATGGCTGAGTAATATTCCATTGTATATATGTGCCACATCTTCTTTATCCATTCGTCTGTTGATGGGCATTTACATTGCTTCCATGACCTGGCTATTGTAAATAGTGCTGCAATGAACATTGGGGTGCTTTGTCTTTTTGAGTTATGGTCATTATTTTTTTAGCAAATTGAATGTCAGTTATTTTTCATTTTTCTGCATTATATTTAATGCTACAAGGAATGTCTCTTCTATAAATTCATTTCTACATTTCTGATTATTTATTTTGAATAAATTCTTTAATATTGTGTTATTTGGTTAAAGTATGAGAACTTTTTAAAAAGGTCTTTGATCCATGTTTCTAAATTGTTCTCCAGAAAGTTTATATTTCTTTACACTCCCACCCACAGAAGTATGAAATGGCCATTTTTCTCAAGACAAAATTTTTAAAAACATTTATGTAGTTTTATTCTTAACATATGCATGGATGAAATAAAAGGTAAAAATGGAAGGTGATTACTGATTAGTTTATTCAATATCTCTTTCATACAGAGATAAAATTAGTTCACACGTTTGTGCTGAAAGCACAAAATACTCTCTATTTAATTAATTAATATGGATCCTGCCTTACGGGATTTAAAATTATTTATTAAATAGATAATAATCAACAAGTTGAAAATGTTGCAAAAGAAGAAACATAAAAAGTGTGGGGCAACAGATATTAGACTCCCTAGCCTAGTCTTGGATTACAGTGTCTGAAGATATATGTTCTGTAAAAGGCATCTGCAGATTTTATCTGGCACTGTAAGTCATTTAGGGGTACCTGTAGTATTTTATGAAGTTGAAATTTTATTTCTAGTGAACTTATAAACTTGTTTCTAAACAACAGCTTCTCTTTTTAACTAGTAACTAAATTATCTGTCCTAAAGGAGGAGTAATTATGACAGTGTGGAAAACAGGGTAATTTTCGGCCTAACTTCACTGAATAATTTCAAAATTTCTTTCCTACACTATTCACCAGAGTTACTCTTGACTAAAACTTACTTAAGTGGCAGAATGTTTTTTCATTGCTACCTTTCAAGTATATATATCTTTATGAAGAGATTGAAGTGAGGAATTAAAAATATGAGACCTAGAAAGGAAAAAAAAAACTGGAGAACAGAAATTTCATTAGCATACTAAATCAGCGGGTGAAGAGCCAGATCATAAAATGAACTTTTTATTTTCCAACAAAACACATTTTAAGGTAAGCATATTTAACTGCAGATTCACCCTAAAACAAGAAAAAAAGAAGAGAAGAAATGCTGACAGGTTATATGAAAAAATTAGGGAGCAGTTAAGAAGAAAAGAAGAGCAATACAGTAAAGAAGTTGAAATGAAACAACAACTTGAACTCACTCTCAGAGCACTAGACATGGAACTGAGGACTGTGAGAAATAATCTGAATCAGGTAAGTTAATCTTTGGTGAAAATTTCAAATTTCCAACAGTATTTCATCAGTATTATTTGTAATATCTCTTTGATTTAATATATATTATTTAGGTTTAAAACAAATAAAAAGTGTTATCTCATCCTAAATATGAACTATGACATTTATAGCTTAAATTATTAATTTCTTGCCATTTTTAGCTTCTAATACATGCTCTGTGTATGTTTTCTGAATGGAAGAATGGAAGGTAAATTGAGCTTAATGATTAACATAATGATTGGCATTTTTGGTCCATTCGAAAGTAATATTCTTAATTCCAATCCATGTGTTAATTTTGGCTTTTCTATGTTAAAATACAGGGTAAATTGCCTTGAGACTGCGATGGAACTAGTTAAATGCTTTGTAAAAAGATTTTCTTTCACAATACTGTATCTCCCTGTATTTTTGCTCTGTGATAAGTTTAGCAGTCATTTAAATTAAAATCTTAAGTTATTCATGTGGGATAAATATCCTTGTGTTTATTTTAAAAGGCTACTTCCTTTTAACAGTTTTGTTTTTTTTTTAAATTCTGCTCTTAAACTTTTGACTTTTTTTTTTAATGGTATGAGACCAAAAACCTCATGAAATGTGTCTCCAGGTTGTAGAAGAGCGAAATGACGCTCAGAGGCAGCTTTCTCGAGAGCAGAATGCCAGAATTTTACAAGATGGAATCCTGACCAGTCACCTTGCCAAACAAAAGGAGATAGAAATGACTAATAAGGAAATGAATTCTGAGATATTTTCTTTAATCATTTTCAAATATTTGTGTGTACGTATCAGTATATGTATATAGTTTAAAAACCAATACTATACATCACAGACAGTGTAGAGGATACTTAAAACCTATTTAAGTATATTTGGGGGGAGGTGACGTTTCTCGTCCATTGGATATTTAATATTTTTAGTTCAAACATAATTGAATTATATTTGATTAAATTTAATTCAAGTAGTATTTTTAATTCAAATCCATTTGTCTGCAACAGTCAAGCAGTGACATACAATAGCCTCATCCAAGGAGCGGCTTTTAATATTTTCCATAGGAACTGATGAACTTTTCATAATCTGAAATCTATTGCTACCATCTAGAAAGGTCTGCACCCTGATGGCGGTTTAGGCAGGGAAGACCATGTGTGCTCCACCATCGAAAACACTACCCGACCAAATCCCAGCACTGAATACGTTCTTACCCTCTGCTTTGGAGTGAACATGTTAATCACTATGCACCTCATCATTTTCAGTGTCTAAATCAGAGTCTGTTCTTGGCTTCACTGTCATTTCTTTAACCAGTACCCCATCAATGACATTTTCACATCACTTACAATTTTTCAGTATCGTAAAAGCTGCAACATTAGTTGTAAAAACATTTTTTTTTTTTTTTTTTTTTTGCGGTACATGGGCCTCTCACTGTTGTAGCCTCTCCCATTGCGGAGCACAGGCTCCGGACGCACAGGCTCAGCAGCCATGGCTCACGGGCCCAGCCGCTCCACGGCATGTGCAATCTTCCCGGACCAGGGCATGAACCCGTGTCCCCTGCATGGGCAGGTGGACTCTAAACCACTGCGCCACCAGGAAAGCCCATAAAAACAGTTTTGAGCACTTAAAAAAATATATTTCCTTAGAATAAACTTACAAAATTACCAAAAAAAAAAAAAAAAAAGAGAGAAAACCCCAAAACAAACAAACAAAACAACATTATGGTTTTTGGCAGTGATTTCACTTCCTTGATAGATTAATAGAGAGGTTAGTTTATCCCTTCCACTGATGGTAAGGGGGAAAGGTATAGCCAGTTTAGAGAACGTCTTTTGGATGTCATTCTTCTACTTGTGAGAAAATTAACACTTTGCTCCATGTAGTGTCCTATTTCAGTACAAGGAACTTTTGAAAATAGTGATAGATATGCCATAATATTTATTTAGTGATAATTTATTGATAAGTATTTTATTTTTAGTGAAACAGTTCATTGTATTTCCCCCTACCTTACTATTTTAAGCATTATGAAGAGAGAATAAAAGTTATTGCAGCAGCGAATAATCTCACGATTTTCTAAGATCTCTATAAATTTTACCTTATTTACCACTAGTGTATGCACCATAGTGAAATATAAGGCTCATTTCATATTTATATGTTTGTACTAGAGAACTAGCTGTGGTTTGGTGTAAGAGGACTCATAGTAAAGTCAGAAGACCTGGAGAAAAGCCTGCAGCTTGCTTGTATTTTTGACTTCCTCATTTCCAGGACTGTCATAGCTAAATGAGTTAATTGATGTTTGTAGAAGTGCTTAGTACAGTTATCAGTAGATGTGATTCTTGTAAGTGACTATAAAAATATTAGAAATGTAGAATATTTATGGAATAGTCTCATGACTATATAAATAGTAGAAACATAGAATATTTATGGAATATTCTCAGGAAAAAAAATTTTTAGGAAATTTAATCTGTTGAAATATATACAGAGCTAAGGCTTTTACTATGGGGTAGCTGTATAGGTTAGATAGCAGATGTAATTTTTTTTAAGCTAGCAGGTGGTATTTTATTTTATTTTTTATTGAAATATAGTTGATTTACAATACTGTGTTAGTCTCAGGTATACAGCACAGTGATTCAGTTATATATATATATATATATATATATAGATTCTTTTTCCAAATATTGAGTGTAGTTCCCTGTGCTACACAGTAGGTCATTGTGGGTTATCTGTTTTTTATATAGTAGTGTGTATATATTAATCCCAACCTCCTAATGAATCCCTCCCCCTCTTTCCCCTTCAGTAACCATAAGTTTGTTTTCTACGTCTGTGAGTCTCTTTCTGTTTTGTAAATAAGTTTATTTGTATCATTTTTTTAGATTCCATGTATAAGCGATATCATATTGATATTTGTCTTTCTGTCTGGCTTACTTCGCTTAGTATCATAGTCTCTAGGTCCATCCGTGTTGCTGCAAATGGCATTATTTCATTCTTTTTTATGGCTGAGTAGTATTCCACTGTATAAATATATCACATCAGATGCAATTTTTAAGTGTAGTCAGATTTATTAATCTTTTATTTTAAGCCTTCTGGGTTTGTTATAATTTAGAGAAAGGCCTTTCCAATTCTGAGCTTCTTAAGAATTCTCCTGTGGTTTGTTTTTTACTTTCATGGATTCATTGTCTTCAATTAAATTTTTGAACTTTTGAAGATTTCTGCTTGTAAGAAGTCTGAGGTTTGTATCCAACCTTGTTTTTTCCACTTGGATATCCACTTATTGCAGCCTTTTCATTGTATAAACATATAGGTTAGTCTTTCAGAGGAAATCATGAAATGTCAATTTATTGAGTACTAGCTAAAAATCTCCTTTATTTCACTTAGGTGTCCGATAGTCCTGAAAAAGAAAAAGATCTGTTACATAAAAACCACATGTTGCAGGATGAAGTTGCCATGCTAAGACTGGAAATAGACACAATAAAATGTCAGAACCAGGAAAAGGAAAAGAAATATGTTGAGGATGTTGAAATTGTAAAAGAAAAGAATGATGATCTTCAAAAGACAATAAAACTGAATGAGGAAACATTAACAAAGACAATATTCCAATATACTGGACAGCTTAATGTTCTGACAGCTGAGAATACAATGCTAGACTCTATGCTGGAGAATGAAAAACAAAGCAAAGAAAGACTGGAAACAGAAGTGGAATCCTACCGTTCTAGACTGGCTGCTGCGATACATGATCACCATCAAAGTCAGACATCAAAAAGAGACCTGGGACTTGCCTTCCAGAGAGCACGAGATGAGTGGTTACGCTTGCAGGACAAAATGAATTTTGATGTGTCTAACCTGAAAGATAACAATGAGATGCTTTCCCAGCAACTTTCTCAAGCTGAAAGTAAATTCAGTAGCCTAAAAACCAAGTTCCATCACACGAGGGATGCTCTCAGAGAAAAGACTTTGGTGCTAGAACTTGTACAGAGAGACCTAAGCCAAGCACAGTGTCAAAAGAAAGAACTTGAACACATGTATCAAAGCGAACAAGGCAAAGTGAATAAATACATTGGAAAGCAGGAATCCTTAGAAGAGAGATTATCTCAACTCCAGAGTGAAAACATATTGCTCAGACAGCAACTGGATGATGCGCAAAACAAAGCCGACAGTAGAGAGAAGACAGTAATTAACATCCAAGACCAGTTTCAGGAGATTGTGAAAAAACTTCAAGCTGAAAGTGAAAAACAAGGTCTGATGCTGGAGGAAAGGAACAAGGAGTTAATCAATGAATGTAATCATTTAAAAGAGAGAATGTATCAGTATGAAAATGAGAAAACAGAAAGAGAAGTAAGTATCCAAGAAGAGAAATAATTCTCAGACTTCCTGAAAGAAAATTCAAAGTGATTTTGATTATGGCTAAATGTTGAATCTAGTTGAATATAAATAATATATAGACTATAAATCTATAGACTGTAAATCAGCCTAAAAGCATACCTTGTATCCAGCAAATAAAGAATTAGACCTGAGAGGTACTTTACTTTGAGTAGAGACATTGTGTCACCTATGAAATTTTAAGAGATTAAGTTATAAATTGTTAATGGGTATAGACAGGTATTAGTAATTTACTCTTCTACTGCTAAGATAATAATTTTAATCTTTATGTCACCACATTTTAGTATCGTGATGAAGCAGATAAATGAAACGCTCAGATCTAAAATGAATTATTTTGAAATTAAGGTTCAATTGTGTGTATTACCTTGACAGTCAATTCCAGATTTCCCTAATGAACTGATGTGTTGATGCCATATCTCATAGTACTTTTCCTTCAGTAGCTTGTCATAACTTTTTAGTTGATATAATTTTATTTTTCTTCATGTCAATTTGAATTAATTTGGGAAATAGTTCAGCCTCAAACCATGTATTCTTATGACCTCTCAACTCTTTAAAGGCATCTACTTTTCATTAAATCATAATTTGGGATTAAAGTAGTGAGCTTTAGCAAAACTATACTTGCTTTAATCTTCCCACTTCTATTTATAATTTACTTGGAACATTTTTACAAATAATTTGCTCATAATTCTCATTTCAAGGCTCAGCTACTATCATTTGGATATAAATCTGTCCAATACAAAGAGAATTGTAGCTCTCTGTGACTTATTAATTTGGCATTGGACTCCCATTTTTAGACTAGTGAGGGGTGGCAGATTCATGAGTAGCAGGAATAAGGTGTGGGACAGGGTCATAGGGGCTGCTATCAGGAGGCAGAGGGAGGCCCTGAAGGTCTCATTTTAATTCTAGGAATTAAAATGGGAATGACCTCATTTTAATTCTGAGATAGGAATCTATTGAGCACTGGATTGAATATGTGAGGATCTCTGAAGTTAATGGAAGCCTCCAGTAGAGAAGAGGGAAGATGTTCCCACCACTCGTCCCACCTACACACCCATTTCTTTCTGAGACTTGAGGAGGTCCTCAAGATCAGCAAATTGATCGGGAAGGGTGGGGAGTGGATAGTGGGACTGAATCCATTGTCTAAGTAACTTAATAGCGGTAAGGCCGGAGGGTAACACCTTCTGTGTCTTAAACCAAATTCAGTGAGCAGGAAGGTGCACATACAAGAAGAAGGAGACAAATTGATGTCTCTGGTGATAGTTTTCAAAGTACATAGGTTGGAATTATCTATTATTAACATAACTTAATAATAAGGTAATTTATAAAATCAGTGACAGAGTATCTTATTAGGCACTTGTGAGACAACTTCAACAAGAACTGGCTGATACCCTAAAAAAGCAATCTATGTCAGAGGCTTCACTGGAGGCCACGTCACGTTATCGTACTAATTTAGAAGATGAGGCACAGGATTTAAAGAAAAAATTACGTCAAGTCACAAGTCAGGTATGTATGAAATTTAACGTGTCAATACTTAATGTATAGGATAAAGTGTTTTAGGACACTGATTTTCATGGACGGCTTTCTTTTGTATTTTCGTTAAAAGTAAATTTATTACAATTTTGTTATCTTTATAATGCACTTGTTTCTTAAACTCTGACTTTCATCCTGCCGTTTGCATTATATATTTTTTCTTACAATATTTACCCTTAGGAAACTTGAGAATTGTGCGTGATTCCTCACAGAAGTTGAGAGACTTTTTTTTTCTATTAAACAGTATTTTTTAGTGATATCCCTACTACCATGATGAAGCAAGCCAGATAAAATCAGAGGATAATGTTTAATGGAATGTTCCATAAAATTGTCATTTTTCATCTTCACTTTCGGGAATGGATATAGTATCTGTGTATATTTATTTCATGGATTTCCGAATAACTTGTGCAGAAAGGTCATTATACAAACCAGTTGAAGTTAGGCAATGCCTTCATTTTCTTTTTATTTTAGATATATTGTAAAAGCGTAGAGATACTCAGATCGTGTATAGTA
Source organism: Hyperoodon ampullatus (assembly GCF_949752795.1). Lineage (NCBI taxonomy): Eukaryota > Metazoa > Chordata > Mammalia > Artiodactyla > Ziphiidae > Hyperoodon > Hyperoodon ampullatus. The sequence continues at coordinate 85,061,618 of NC_136916.1, forward strand.
TGTATACCCCAAATAGAAAATTAAGAAAATTATCTAGATCCTGCCATTGTATTTTTAAGAAAACTATTGAGATAATTCACATATCATATAATTCACCCATTTAAAATGTGTAGTTCAATCTCTCCTTGTATATTCAGAGAGTCGTGCACTTGGCATCAATTATAGAGCATCTCCATCACCCCCAAAGGAAAACCCTGCGTCCCTTAGCCGTCACCCATGGCCCCCATCTCCCTCAGCCCCAGCAACCACCAGTCTAATCTCTGTCTCTGTAGATGTGCCTATTCTGGGTATTTCATATAAATGGAATCACACAGTATGTGGTCCTTTGTGATTAGCTTTTCTCATTTGACGTAGCATTTTCGAGATTCATCCATGTTATAGCGCATATCAGTACTTCCATTTCTGTATGTTGTCGAACAGCACGTTATGTGGCTAAGCCGTTCATCCATTCATCAGTTGATGGGCCTTTGGGTTATTTCCACCTTTGGGCTGTTAATAATGCTGCTGTGAACAGTCATTTACAAGTTACTGTGTGGACATAATTTTTATCTGCCTGCTGTTGGGTTTTATCCTCTGAGTTAATTGGCTGATTTCACCTTTTCTTGGCCTTTACTCATGCTGTCCTTTCTGTCTTTACAGTTTCTTTTCCTCCTGCCTAATCCTCCATTTATTCAGACCTGGCCCCCAGTCTTCTCCATGAAGCTCTCTCTCTGACTGTCCTAGCTCTCATTGACCCTGTCATCTAGTCTGTGAAGAAGAGTTTAGCCCTTAATTTTACACTGTTTTAATTTTTTTCATGAGAGAGAATCTCGTCTAAGTATAAATTTGTCTAACAGGGAATATTTATTGATATGCACGGCACCTGTCTTGCATAACTTGAAAATATTTTAGCTTAACAGTTGCTGGGATACAATTAAGTACTTTATACCATACCAATAACTTTTTCTTGGAGATATTGCTATAATCTTTTATTAAAATGTATTTTAAGCAATTAAATATACAATTAAAAGCTCTTAATCTAATAGAGGAGAATTGTTCAATTAAATGCTCTTTTTTTTTCCCCTCACTCTGGAAAAAAAAATCTAAATTTGCCTTCCTTCATTATGCAGCCAGAACTGGGGATTTTCACATTGATAGCATTTCACCAACTGTAAAGCTCTGTGGATAGCTTCTCCGATATCCATACCACATAACCTTAATTTTCTCATCCAAGTACTTTCTAGACATAAACAGTTGCTGGGAGTGAATTGATTCAGAACTTTGATTTAACAGTAGGGTGATATTTCCAAGCCAGTGACTTAACCCTTCCTCTGATGGTCATGTAAGTTATGTACCACTCAATCCAGGAGGTGCTATTTGCTTATTAGTCCATGATCACTGCCCACTGAGTAGTACAGAGAGGAAGTAAGTTATAAATTATTGTAAGTGGAAAAAAGGACTAGTGGAATCAGTGAAAGTTTTTGAAGTACTGGGCACATACATTCTGGTCCTCATGCTCCCTCTTTACTGCCAATTTCAATGGTATGGAGAATGATTTCAGTGTGACTTGTACAGGAGACCACTTCTGTTGGCATGCCATCTGCCTAAAATATCAAATTGTTTAGAACATAAAATACAGCAATAGTAATAATTCTGATTGTAAACACTTAGCATTTACTATGTGCCACGTACTTTTCTAAATAAGTTATGTATACCCCCCCCCCCAATTTAATCTTCCCGACATCCCAGTGAGGCCAGTGCTATTATTATCTTCATTTTACGGCTGGAGAAACTGAGACACAGAAAATTTAAGTAATTTGCTCAAGGACATACAGCAAATAACTCGTGGAATTGGGACTCAGACCCATGCATTCTGGCTCCTGTGTAGATACTACCTCTCACACTAGTCCCTGAAGCATCTGGTTGTCACCAACAGTAGTTTGTAGTATGAACGTTCATAATCACTGGAAGAGCTGTGGTCATTCACATATGTGGATATTTAAAATTATAGTTGGTATAGAGCGTGGAGTAAAAAATATAAATGTCTTTCCCCATTTGGCCAATTTATAAATTTGTGTATTTATTTGATAAAATATAATTTAAAACATGAATGATGTTGTGGTTTAGTACTAGAGGTCAGTAACTTGTAGAGGGCCAGATAGTAAATATTTTAGGCTTTGTGGTTCACAAGGTGTCTGTTGTAGCAACTCAACTCTGCTGTTGCAGCAGGAAAGTAGCCATAAACAATATGCAGATGAAAGACATAAAAACAGATGATGGCGGATTTGCTAGATTATCAGTAATTTAAAAAAATTTTTTCTCCTTTTAGTTGCAAGAAGCACAGGATCGACGTACAGAGGCCATGAGATGTGCTGAGAAGACGCAGGATCACATCCAAAAGTACAATTTAAAGCAGCACAGAAAATAACTTAGTATAAGTATAGAGCAGATAAGCAGTATAGTATGAGAATTATATCAGTTATGACAATAAATACATCATTGTGAAGCTGGGTAAACATTTCAGCTTTGAGCTATTTTGAAATGCATAATTTTTCTCCATTATTTCTAAATTTTTCACATTATCCACAGAACACAACTAGAAAACGGCACAATTGCCAAATCATCTACTTTTCAAAATTCTTAGAACGTATGTAATTGAACCTGCAGGTGTTTGTTCAGAAACTGTGTGGTATTTTAAAATCTATGTGTGAGAATAATAATTTTAAAATATGCATTTTAGGCTTGAAATTGAAAATGCCAAGTTAAAAGCTACAGTCAAAAAGCAAGCGGACAAAATTGAAGAGCTTCAGAAAAACCTGTTAAGTACAAGTTCAGTAAGTCAATCTGTTAATTTCTGTCATGCTGAAAAGGAATTTTAATTTTTTTACTAGTAATATATAAGAATATTTTGGACAATATGAAAAGTCTCATTGATAAAAGAGTTTATTTTTATATTGATACTACTTGCTACTGGTAGCATAATTCCTCTTTGTAGAGGAAGTTGACTGAAATAATAAAATTGATTTTTATAGTAAGACTTTAATTAAAAAGATGGTGACAGTCCAAAAGCAATATTTTATATATACCACATTTTGTTTATTCATTCATCTGTCAATGAACACTGTGATTTTTCCACCTTCTGGCTATTGTTAATAATGCTGCTATGAACAGTGGTACACAAATATCTGTTTGAGTCCAGAAATTTGAGTAATGATTTGATCTAGAATTCTGAACTTCCCTTGTAATCTAAACCCTCCACTGCTATTTTGAGAATGAATTACTTTTAATGTTGTAGTTCATTTTCTTTATCAAGAAGGAATACTAGGTCACTATGCAAGCATTTTTCTGAAAGGAATGTATTTTTTCCTTTCTTGGATTATATTTTACTTTATTTTTTAAAGATTTTTTTGATGTGGACCATTCTTCAAGTCTTTATTGAATTTGATACAATACTGCTTCTGTTTTATGTTTTGGTTTTTTGGCCAGGAGGCATGTGGGATCCTAGCTCCCTGACCAGGGATCAAACTTCCTGCATTGGAAGGCAAAGTCTTAACCACTGGACCTCCAGGGAAGTCCCCCTTTTTTCTTTAAAAAAAGAAAAGAGATGCCAGTGAAAAAGTAGAAATGGCTGCTCAATCAGGGCCTTACATAGTAACAGGTGCTCCTAGCATAGCAAGTTCAGGAACAATTTTTCTCCCAGACACTTGAGTTAATCAGCCTTTCAAAGGTGTAACAGCCAGTCTCAGAAAAGACTGATGTGTAATCCAGGATTCCAATCTATCAATGTATAGTGAAAGCTATGTAACTATTTACCAAGCAGAAAGGGATTCTCCTGCCATTTATACTCTCCTTTTTAGGGGAAGCTACCTATGATTTAAAAATCAGAAGATTCTATTGTGAACCCTAAGTTGGAGGGATGAGGTAGATGCACCTACCAACTCGTTTCTTTCCATCACAATAGTTAGATTCATGCAGTGTCATTATACAGATATACCTGTCAGGGGGACTAGAACATTCTATTGACTGGCCCTTCTTGTGTTCAAAGAAACATTGAAAATTATTTTTTCTAGACTTGATATGCATTAGTCACATTGTATTAGCATACTTTTCATACAAGTGACAATACAATATGTTGACAAAAGGAGTGTCATGTGAATGAGAGTGCCAGATGTCCCCTTACATTGTCAAACAAATCTATTCGGGTATCAGAAATTGAAAATTTTGTAAGGATACCCCACACTGATTAAGCGTATTAAAAAAAATAATGAGGGATTTTCTGTAGATTCCTATAGAAATGAGTTAGGATTATGACATAGAATTATTGACCACTTTAAGGTCTACACAAATCAAAAATTTAATGAGAGAGCTTTCCACCAACTCAGTCAGTAGCCCTGGCTTCTCCTAAAGTTCTCACCTCAGGAATCCCCAGGCCAGAGCCAACCTGAGTTAAGATATATGGTCAGCACAGTGTTGAGATGAAGAATCTGGTCTGGGAAGAAGAGAGAGCTCTAGCTGACTCAAGACTCCAAACACTATAGTTGAGTATTCACCTGAAAGGAGTGTCAGAAGACTTCCATAAGGTCAGGTCTCTATGGAATAGGAAATTATTCAAAAGAAAACAAGGGCAGGGACTTCCCTGGTGCAGTGGTTAGGAATCCGCCTGCCAGTGCATTGGACATGGGTTTGATTCCTGGTCCGGGAAGATCCCACATGCCGGGGAGCCACTAAGCCCATGCACCACAACTACTGAGCCTACACTCTAGAGCCTGCGAGCCACAACTACTGAGCCCATGTGCTGCAACTACTGCAGCCCACGTTCCTAGAGCCTGTGCTCTGCAACAAGAGAAGCCACTGCAGTGAGAAGACCATGCACCACAGTGAAGAGAAGCCCCCACTTACCTCAACTAGAAAAAGCCCACACGCAGCAACGCAGATCCAATGCAGCCAAAAAAGAAAAGAAAAAAGAAAACAAGGGCAAATAATTGATAATCTGATCCTTGTGAAAAACTTCCGCATTATAAAAAAAAATAAAGACAAAGTATGCTGGTCAACATCCTAAGGGTGAGGCTGCCCCCCAAGATTAGAAAATAACACTACACTCAAAGTAACACCAATAAGAATAAACATAAGGTGTCCAAGAATAGCTCTGTACAAGGATAATCCACACTGAGTAATGGCTCATGAGTGTGGCTGAGGATGTTGTCTATGAGGAGCAAGAAGGGGGAGAGAAAATTACAGGTGATCTCAGCAAAGGGGTCAAGGCTGGAAAGGCAGGTTAGGGAATCTGGTACGAAGCCTTGAGATGTAAGGAGCCCTGAGAGAATTTAGAAAGAGGATTAGAAAGGGTCAAGGACTGAACATCAAGGGTTACTGTCATTCAGACTGAGGTGGGCTCAGAGGAGCAGAGGCAGAGTGTGGTCATGTTCGCGATTGCTGCTGAGAAGTGAAGCAGGGTAAGGACTGAAGAAGAAACGGTTCTTGATGACCCTCAAAACTTTTAGTGGAGTTACAAGATTGAAAGTCAATTTAGTGTAAAAGAAGAGAATAAGTGATGAAAGATGAATTATGGATGAGACCATGCGTTAAAGAATGTAAGAGTCACAAAAGCCCAGGACCAGATGGCTTCTCAGGCAAATTCTATCAAGCATTTAGAGAAGAGCTAACACCTATCCTTCTCAAACTCTTCCAAAATATAGCAGAGGGAGGAACACTCCCAAACTCATTCTACGAGGCCACCATCACCTTGATACCAAAACCAGACAAGGATGTCACAAAGAAAGAAAACTACAGGCCAATATCACTGATGAACATAGATGCAAAAATCCTCAACAAAATACTAGCAAACAGAATCCAACAGCACATTAAAAGGATCATACACCATGATCAAGTGGGGTTTATTCCAGGAATGCAAGGATTCTTCAATATACGCAAATCAATCAACATGATACACCATATTAACAAATTGAAGGAGAAAAACCATATGATCATCTCAATAGATTCAGAGAAAGCTTTCGACAAAATTCAACACCCATTTATGATAAAAACCCTGCAGAAAGTAGGCATAGAGGGAACTTTCCTCAACATAATAAAGGCCATATATGACAAACCCACAGCCAGCATCAATCTCAATGGTGAAAAACTGAAACCATTTCCACTAAGATCAGGAACAAGACAAGGTTGCCCACTCTCACCACTCTTATTCAACATAGTTTTGGAAGTTTTAGCCACAGCAATCAGAGAAAAGAAGGAAATAAAAGGAATCCAAATCGGAAAAGAAGAAGTAAAGCTGTCACTGTTTGCAGATGACATGATACTATACATAGAGAATCCTAAAGATGCTACCAGAAAACTACTAGAGCTAATCAATGAATTTGGTAAAGTTGCAGGATACAAAATTAATGCACAGAAATCTCTTGCATTCCTATATACTAATGATGAAAAATCTGAAAGTGAAATCAAGGAAACATTCCCATTTACCATTGCAACAAAAAGAATAAAATATCTAGGAATAAACCTACCTAAGGAGGCAAAAGACCTGTATACAGAGAATTATAAGACACTGATGAAAGAAATTAAAGATGATACAAATAGATGGAGAGATATACCATGTTCTTGGATTGGAAGAATCAACATTGTGAAAATGACTCTACTACCCAAAGCAATCTACAGATTCAATGCAATCCCTATCAAACTACCACTGGCATTTTTCACAGAACTAGAACCAAAAATTTCATGATTTGTATGGAAAAACAAAAGACCCCGAATAGCCAAAGCAATCTTGAGAAAGAAAAATGGAGCTGGAGGAATCAGGCTCCCTGACTTCAGACTATACTACAAAGCTACAGTAATCAAGACAGTATGGTACTGGCACAAAAACAGAAAGATAGATCAATGGAACAGGATAGAAAGCCCAGAGATAAACCCACGGACATATGGTCACCTTATCTTTGATAAAGGAGGCAGGAATGTACAGTGGAGAAAGAACAGTCTCTTCAATAAGTGGTGCTGGGAAAACTGGATAGGGACATGTAAAAGTATGAGATTAGATCACTCCCTAACACCATACACAAAAATAAGCTCAAACTGGATGAAAGACCTAAATGTAAGGCCAGACACTATCAAACTCTTAGAGGAAAACATAGGCAGAACACTCTATGACATAAATCACAGCAAGATCCTTTTTGACCCACCTCCTAGAGAAATGGAAATAAAGACAAAAATAAACACATGGGACCTAATGAAACTTCAAAGCTTTTGCACAGCAAAGGAAACCATAAACAAGACCAAAAGACAACCCTCAGAATGGGAGAAAATATTTGCAAATGAAGCAACTGACAAAGGATTAATCTCCAAAATTTATAAGCAGCTCATGCAGCTCAATAAAAAAAAAAAAACAACCCAATCCAAAAATGGGCAGAAGACCTAAATAGACATTTCTCCACAGAAGATATACAGACTGCCAACAAACACATGAAAGGATGCTCAACATCTTTACTCATTAGAGAAATGCAAATCAAAACTACAATGAGATATCATCTCACACCAGTCAGAATGGCCATCATCAACAAATCTAGAAACAATAAATGCTGGAGAGGGTGTGGAAAAAAGGGAACACTCTTGCACTGCTGGTGGGAATGTGAATTGGTACAGCCACTATGGAGAACGGTATGGAGGTTCCTTAAAAAACTAAAAATAGAACTACCATATGACCCAGCAATCCCACTACTGGGCATATACCCTGAGAAAACCATAATTCAAAAAGAGACATGCACCAAAATGTTCATAGCAGCCCTATTTACAATAGCCCCCAGATGGAAACAACCTAAGTGTCCATCATCGGATGAATGGGTAAAGAAGATGTGGCACATATATACAATGGAATATTACTCAGCCATAAAAAGAAATGAAATTGAGCTATTTGTAATGAAGTGGATGGACCTAGAGTCTGTCATACAGAGTGAAGTAAGTCAGAAAGAGAAAGACAAATACTGTATGCTGACACATATATATGGAATTTAAGAAAAGAAAATGTCATGAAGAACATAGGGGTAAGACAGGAATAAAGACACAGACCTACTAGAGAATGGACTTGAGGATATGGGGAGGGGGAAGGGTAAGCTGTGACAAAGTGAAAGAGCGGCATGGACATATATACACTACCAAATGTAAGGTAGATAGCTAGCGGGAAGCAGCCGCATAGCACAGGGAGATCAGCTCGGTGCTTTGTGACCGCCTGGAGGGGTGGGATTGGGAGGGTGGGAAGGAGATGCAAAAGGGAGGGGATATGGGAACATATGTATATGTATAACTGAGTAAATTTGTTATAAAGCAAAAAGAAAAATAAAAATTAAAAAAAGAAGAAATAAACGTTTTGATAAAAAAAAAAAAAAAAAAAAAGAATGTAAGAGACCAGGGCTTCCCTAGTAGTGCAGTGGTTAAGAATCCACCTGCCAATGCAGGTTCGAGCCTTGGTCCGGGAAGATCCCACATGCCGCCGAGCAACTAAGCTTGTGAACCACAACTACTGAGCCTGCGCTCTAGAGCCCGCAAGCCACAACTACTGAGCCCATGTGCCTAGAGCTCATGCTCTGCAACAAGAGAAGTCACTGCAATGAGAAGCCCACGCACCACAACGAAGAGTAGCCCCTGCTCACCACAACTAGAGAAAGCCCGCATGCAGCAACAAAGTCCCAACACAGCCAAAAATAAATAAATAAAATTAATTAATTAATTTTAAAAAAGAATGTAAGAGTCCAGTAGTGGGAGTGAGGGAGAAAAAGGATGAGAGAAAAAGCTACAAGCATCAAGAAGAAGTTACATTTTTTTTTTTATGCGGTACGCGGGCCTCTCACTGTTGTGGCCTCTCCCGTTGCCGAGCACAGGCTCCGGTCACGCAGGCTCAGTGGCCATGGCTCACGGGCCCAGCCACTCCAAGGCATGTGAGATCTTCCCATACCGGGGCACGAACCCGTGTCCCTTGCATCAGCAGGCGGACTCTCAACCACTGCGCCACCAGAGAAGCCCGAAGTTACATTTTTATTTAGTGTACAGAAGACTTAAACTTTATTTAAAGAGAAGAATGGTTAATAGAAATGGAGAAATTGAAACCTATGGAAGAATGCTTACAGAGAATGAAAGGCTTTATCTTGTGTGGGAATTTTTCAAAGATTATATTAGTAAGATGTGATTTAACAAAACCTGGAATATCTTAAACCATTGATGAAAATGTTTCTAGGGCATCTTTAGAAACTAAAACGTAAATATAACCACTCTTTAAAAAAATTTCATTAACGTGTAAAAACCTCTGGGTTATTTATTTACTTATTTATTTATTATTATTATTATTATTTGGTTGCTCCAAGTCTTGGTTGCAGCAGGCGGGCTCCCCAGTTGCAGCAGGTGTGCTCCTTAGTTGTGGCATGCAACCTCTTAGTTGCGGCCTGCATGTGGGATCTAGTTCTCTGACTAAGGATTGAACCCAGGCCCCCTGCATTGGGAGCACGGAGTCTTATCCACCATGCCACCAGGGAAGTCCCAAAACGTCTGTTTTTAACAAATAAATTTTGGCAATTTAAATTCTAGAAAAATGATGAAATGATGAAAATGAAAAATCAATATAAGCTGTTTCAAGAAAAGTCATTATTTTTGTAATCCGTCCTTATTGGCATCAGGTTTATAAACTGTGTTTCACTATAAACGTATATTACTCATGAACTCATGAGAAGTAATATTTTTAAGAAAGAAGAGTAAGTCTCTAGGTTTTAAAAAATAATTAATTTTTTTTGAGGATGAAAAGGAGCAATTAAAGAAATATATTGAGTTAAAACAGTCTCTGAAATATAGTTTGGATCCAGAAATGAAGAAAAATAGTGAATTAGAAAAAGAGATTACTAGGTAAGATTTTAATATTTCTGATAATTTCAACAATTAATTGATTTAACTATAATTTTGTTTTATTAAAACCTTAGATACAAATTCATTTTATATGTGTATATTCATACTTAAACAAATCATCCATCCTATTTAAAAGTTTACTTTAGAAACTCACAGCACAATCTGAAACTATTTTGAGTGCCCCAGTACTACAGTTCCTCTTTAATGATTTCTAAAACAATAACAATAGTGTGCCTTGCATATAGTAATGTCACTCTGCTCTTCATCATCTACCTTGAATTTTTATGTCTGCAAGATATCTTTGCTCTTTTTGGGTAATCCTGCCTTCTTTTAGTTGTGTTCTTCCCCTTCAGCGTTCAAGTATTTTAATATCTAAAAACCTATTTGTGTCACTGTTTAACAACATCAAAAACTATCTTGATTTTGCTTATATTTTCTTTCTGCTCTAAAAGTTTAGTTCTAAAATATACATACAAAAACATATGTATGACTTAAAGAATAATAAAATGAATGATCATGTTTTGACCACTCAGATTAAAAAAAATAATAATAAGAGTGTTTCCCAATGTCTGTGATGCCTCCACACGGCTTCCTTTCTGGTTATTTGCTGAGCACAGTTAGCCCTCAGCATCCGCAGATTCAACCAACCTCAGATTGAAGGTATTCAGGGTGAAAAAATTCCAGAAAGTTCCCAAAAGCAAAACTTGGATTGGCCTCAGGTGGCAACTATTTCCATAGAATTTATTTACATTGTATTTGTAACTATTTACATAGCACTTACCTTGTATTAGGTATTATAAGTGATCTAAAGATGATTTAAAGTATACAGGAGTATGTGCTTAGGAGGACTTGAGCATCTGTGGATTTTGGTATTGTACTTATGGTTCTTCCCTGATTCTCATAAGTATTTTTCTCTCATTTAATTTTCTCTACATTGCTTGGCATTTTGTTAACATTGTGCTGGGCAAGATTTCTAGATCTCTTAAAACAGCTTGAAGAGACTGGTACACATTCTCTCTCTGCTGATTTCCTTTTTTATGAAGCTCAGCCTGGTTTTTTCTCCGTCAACTCAGACTCCAAAGATTTTCCTTTCTTGTTTCTTTTTCTATTTTGAGTGAGTGTCGATTTTTTTGTGTGTGTTATTTCTTTGCTTCTTGTAGAGGCTGTGGTCAGTAGGTACCAAAATGTCTTTTTGTGTCTTTTCAAAACATTCATATATGATATGCTCTTCTTCTTCAGCTTGGATACTGATGTCTGGTTTATAACTAGTGTTTAATAATAAGTTAGTATTTCATATTAACATACTAAAAATGGATACTAATAACAGCTTCCTTATAAGAACCGTATAATATATATATACACATACTATATTAACTCTTTACTTAGCATGTGTCATAAAATTTTTCTTCATATTATTTACCTAAGATTATAATTTAGTTATTATGCTTTCAAACCATATTAGATTAGAACAGATGAGACAGGATTATAATTTATAGAGTTTATTTTATATGATAGAACATATATCTGTTTAAATAGTTATTAATTATCTACTCTTAAAGAACTTGACTTATTCATTCTATGCATTTCTACAGACTTAAGAAACTCTTAAAAATGCCAAGAAGGAAGTTAAATGAATATGAAAATGGAGAGCTTAGTTTCCATGGAGAGTTAAAAACCAGTCAAAGTGAAATGGATATTCAGATTAATATGCTAAAACATAAGGTAATTTTTAATCAGTTTTGGGACCCAAAAGTCACTTAATTGGGGGAAATATAAATCACTCCATGCTTTGAGCAGTGAAACATAGATTTGTCTCTTAATTTTTTAGACTTGATACCAGTAAAAAAGACAGCTTTTTCCTATATAATTTTTCCATAAAAAGGGCACACTGTTGACTGTTTGTGTCTTGAACCATGGCTAGTGATCTGAAGCTGAGCAGCACACCATTACCCCAAAGCATCCATTATTTTTTGGTGACAGCTTTATTGAAATATAATGAACATACCATGCAGTCCACTCATTTAAACTGTACAATTCAGTGACTTTTAATATATTCAAAGAGTTATACAGTTATCACCACAATCAATTTTAGACCATTGTCATCACCCTAAAAAGAAACGCTGTACTTTTTAGCCATCACCCTGTGCCAGTTTTCCCTTCCTCCTATTCCCAGCCCTAGTACCACGACTGTACTCCCTGTTTCGATAGATTTGCCTATTTTGGATATTTCATGTCAGTGGAATCACAGAATATGGGGTCCTTTGTGACTGCCTTCTTTCATTCAGCATAATATTTTTAAGGTACATCTGTTTTGTAGCGTGGATCAATACTTTCTTTTTATTGCTGAATAATACTCATTTGTATGGACATACCACATTTTATTTATCCATTCATCAGTTGATGGACCTTTGGGTTGTTTCCACTTTTTTGGCTATTGTTAATAATGCTGCTATGAACGTTCATGTCCAAGTTCCGGTGTGAACATATTTTTTTCATTTCCTTTTGGAATATACTTATGAATGGAATTGCTGTATCATATGGTAACTCTGTTTAAACTTTTGAGGACCTGCCGTACTGTTTTCCAGAGTGGCTGCACCATTTTACATTTTTATCCAAAGTGTGTAAGCATTCCAATTTCTCCACATGCCCGCCAACACTTGTCATTACCTGTCTTTCTGATTATAGCCATCCTAGTAGGTGTGAAGTGGCATCTCTCATGGTTTTGATTTGCATTTTGCTGTTGACTAATAACGTTGAGGCACTTTTCATGTGCTTATTGTCTATCTGTGTATCTTCTTTGAAGAACTGTCTATTCAACTTTTTGCCCATTTTTAAGTTGGATTGTCTTTTTATTATTGAATTGTAAGAGTTCTTTTTGTATCCTAGATACAAACCTTCCATCGGATATAGGATTTTCAAGTATTTTCTCTCACTCAGGAGCTTGCCCTTTCTCCTTCTTGATGGTGTCCTTCAAAACACGGAAGTCTTTAATATTGATGAAGTTCAGTTAGTCGATTTTTGTCTTTTGGTGTCATATCTAAAAATTGCCAAATCCAGTCATGAAGATAAACACCTGTGTTTTCTTCTAAGAATTTTGTAGTTTTAGCTCTTGCATATTGACTTAATTTCTACATATGGTATGAGGTAGAGGTCTAATTTTATTCTTTTGTATGTGGATATTCTGTTGTCCCAGTACCATTTCTTAAAAAGACTATTCTTGTCTCATTCAATTATTTGGCACTCTTACAATCAGTTGGCCGTAAATGTGGGGCTTTCCTTTTACATTCTCAATGGTAACGCATTGATCTATATGTCTGTCCTATGCCAGTATCAAGTCAGATTTTATGAGAATTCTTTCTTCATCATCTTGCATCTTACCAGTTGTTTTATGTAATAATAAAAAGTCAATGTAGTGGAATGTCTTTAACTCTACTTCCGTGGAGGTTTTTTGCCTCTTGAAGGAACCTGTGGCCAGCTTATGCCTCACTGACCCCATGACACAATGGGAAGTAGGTTTACAAAGGTAAAGTCCATTCCTTTTTTTCTCCCTCCATTCAGACCTTTAGTTTCTCACCCAGTGCCTCCCACTTCACTCCAGTTTCCATCAAATCTTGGTCACGAGATCTGCTGACTTCGTCTGCTATCTGCTTCATTATGTTTAGCTCCTTATAATTCATAGACTCATCCATAGGTTTCACCATCTAGGAGAAGATTAAGTCTGGGCTGTCAGCTTTCCTCGTTGGAAATCTCTCTAAGCCATCATGTTGCAATTCACAATTAAATCATCTTTTGATGTGGTTCTTGTGTATAACACTCATGCTGATCTTGTTCTTGACATAGATCCTGCATTCTCAGAAACCACAGTTCCCTGTATCTACCTTCTTGGATTGAAAAAGAAAGAGATGCATAGCTGTACTTTATAGCTTAACACATAATGAATAGAATAACTATTTCATCCCATCCAAAGAAAAATTTTTAAGAGTATAGCTGTTAAAAACTAGGTAGGGCTTCCCTGGTGGTGCAGTGGTTAAGAATCTGCCTGCCAATGCAGGGGACAATGGTTCGAGCCCAGGTCCGGGAAGATCCCACATGCCATGGAGCAACTAAGCCCATGTGCCACAACTACTGAGCCTGCACTCTAGGGCCCGCAAGCCACAGCTGTGGAACCTGTGTGCCACAACTACTGAAGCCCATGCACCTAGAACCCGTGTTCCACAACAAGAGAAGCCACCGTAATGAGAAGCCTGTGCACCTCCACAAAGCGTAGCCCCTGCTCGCCGCAACTAGAGAAAGCCTGTGCACAGCAACGAAGACCCAACACAGCCAAAAATAAATATAATAAATAAAATAAATTTTTTTTAAAAAGGTAATAATTTATCTGGGACAAATAATAGATTAGTAATTTGAATTTCAAAATTTCAAAGCCAGTTTGTATGATATAGAGAAGCACTGTGGTACAATGTAAAAATGAGATATCCTACCTTCCCTTACAAACAAGCTTTAAGTAAGGTAAAGGAAAAATTGTATTTAATTATATACTGCCAAAGGACACTCCATTTGTTTTACTATTGAGAAGATTAAAAATGCTTCCATGATGTTTTATTTCCTCTCTGAGGAAAGGACAATGAAGATTGAGTCCTAGATTAATAAATATTCAAAGTTGCCTATCCCTTAGAATTTCAGTTAATTGAGATGAGGTAAAAAAGTCTGATTTTGGTAATTAAACTGACGATTTCTAGTTGTTTTTCAACTATTATACTTCATATGTCTCCTTGCTTACCAATCTTCCTTATCTTCAAACTTGAGGGGAAATTCTGAAGAGGCATACCTGCCTATGTGTAAGAAATTGTAAGTGAAGGGAACCTGCCCAAAACTTCCTCCTGAATAGTTCTTAGGTCTTTCTTCTAGTTATCTGCTTCTTCTCATCAGCATTGTTTGTCATTTTAAATTAATCTCAACATTTATTAGATTCCAGTTTATAGGAAACCAATTTCTACTGTGTCTAAGTTATGTTTCTTATTATCTCTTTTTTTTCATCCACTTTTCTATCTGTTTTTTCCTAAAAATCTCCTCAAAGTTTAGTAGCTAAAATAAGCAATGTTTATTTTGTTCACAATCTATACGTAGGAAAAGCATAGCCAGGACAGCTGGCCTCTCTTCCCCTCAGTTGGAACACCTACCCTGAACACCTAGGCTCTCTTTGTGGCCTGAGCTTCCTCACAACATGGGGCTGGGTTCCAAGGTTAAGAGCCAGGCAGAAGCTGTGTTGCCTTGTCTAACATCACCTTGCAATTCACACAGCATCTCTTTCACCATATTCTGTTCATTAGGAATAAGTCACTTATGCTTGGCCCATAGTCTACCTTTTTTTATGGGATAATTTTTTTCAAAAACTTATGGATACATTTAAAAACCAGCATAATCTACCCACTGGCCACAATTTTTATATTCCTTCCACATGAAAAATACACTTATCCCTACTCAGTTCCCCCACAAGTCTCAATTGTTACGGTGTCAGGCTCCGGCTTGAGTCCAGGATCTTACCATCTTTCACCAGGTACGGATGGGGATGAGGCTCCTGTGTGTGGTTTCTAGAGTATAGACCCTTGAGTACCAATGCTCTCAGTACGAAGACTTGAGAACTAAAGGGACAAATTTTCTGCCACCCACATACCCAACATTCTGTTAAACTGCTAAAGACTCCCCCATTCAGAAATGTAAAATGGAAGACATGCTGGTCCATAGCAGTTCTGCAATACAGCCTGATATCTGCTGCCAGCTCTGTGATTAGGACTTAGTCCCGACCATGGAAGTGATTCTCCTTTGCTGTGCCCTCTGAGCTCTTTGTTCTGTCCTTTTCATAAGAAATGACCTGTGTTTGCATCTGAGTAGTGTTTCTCAAGCCAGCAAGGGAAGAAAATGACACTGAAACCTGGAGGAAGGGGGACTTACAGAACTTCTAAGAAAATCCCAGAGGCCTCTTCTCATTTTGTACTGTCTTGGTCTCTGTTAATCCAAGCTAGCAAGCAGTGTTTTTGCTACCACAGTTCTCTTTAAAGCTTTGAATGTCCTGTGAATTTTATTGGGGTTCATGACATTGGGAAAGCTACCCTCCCAAATCTTTTTGAGATAAGCTCTTCCCCTTGGGCTTCTTGTGAAGCTGTTGTAGGATGGTAGGACGGGAAACTTTGTAGGATGATGCCTTTAAAATTCTTATGCTTTTTTAAGATCCTTAAAGGAATTTGAGGCACCAACTTAAGTCTTTCCAGGGTGTTAATAAAGGGTTGTACAGTCTTGGCTTCATCTTTAGACCATGTTTTCCTGGCAGCACCCTAAATCTGATCTTAGTCCAGAAGCTATTTCTCTGTTTTAGCATTATTTAGGCAGGTGGAGATGCTGTAAATGGGATACAGATAATTGAACCCAATGAATCCTGGATCCTTTATATTTAATAGTCTTTTTTTTTAGCTTATCCCTCTCAACAGTTTGACTTTCAGCTGCTTTGTAGCTAGAGTCCCCCTCCCTCCAGGTTGCTGTGTCATTTTCTTCCCTTGCCTAGAAGCTGTCACCTTCAGCCTCTTCAAGGGCCGTCAGGCTTCCATTAACAGTCCTGCGAAGCCCTGAGAATTTCGTGAGATAAGTGTCAAAGAATTTGTAGACAAGGGTTTTTTTTTTCTTTTTTTTTGCGGTACGCGGGCCTCTCACTGTTGTGGCCTCTCCCGTTGCGGAGCACAGGCTCTGGACGCGCAGGCTCAGCGGCCATGGCTCACGGGCCCAGCCGCTCCGCGGCGGCATGTGGGATCTTCCCGGACCGGGGCACGAGCCCGTGTCCCCTGCATCGGCAGGCGGACTCTCAACCACTGCGCCACCAGTTTAAAAACATGTAGACATGTTTTTAAACTACCACATCCACTTGTCTTGTCTTACCAAATAATCATTCTGTCTAAAGGGAAGTAGTTCTTCCCAACTCAGTGTCCTTGAAATTCCAGCCAGTTTTTTTGTTTGTTTTGTTTAGTATGTTCTCTTATTCTGTGGAAAGTAACAAAGCATTGCAAGAATTAATGGCATTTTTTTGTTCAGAAAAATGTATGGATCATCTCGCTAAACTATTACACTGGGAGATGTGATTTCTCCTTAACCCTGCGAAGCATTTCTCCTTGGAATGCAATTCAAATTAGCATAAAATATTTGTAGTTCAGAAAAAAGGCTTATGGCATTAGAAGCCATATTTACAAGACTCATTAGAGTCTGATTTTCCGAGTCTTATTTTGGGAGGCATTTATTAATTCAGCCCTAAATAACTCAATATGATATCCCTAAAACTTTAAAAATCATGGAGGGTTAAGATGGGGGTGGGGAAGGAGTAAGAGGCTTTCTACTAAGAGGTGACTTATAGTCATTTTATGGAGGAAAGGCATGAAACAATAGAAGAATAAAAGTATAAAATCAAATGCAAATTTTGTGTAACAATGATGACAGTGAAGGATATATATTTGTGGCTCTTGGTGGTTTGAACTTTTTTCTTCATTTTCTTAGTAATTCAAGGTCCTACACGCTACAATACAGACACCATTTTATTGTAACTGAATTTATTTTAAAAGTTGATACTGATTTTGAGTTAGGCTATTCTCAGTTTACCTCCCTAATTACCAAGCGATTTTATTTTATTCATGCAGATCGATGACCTTACAGCAGAACTGGAAACTGCATCTTCAAAATGTCTACATCTGGGTGCAAAAAATCAAGTTCTTCAACGGGCGTTATTATCTATAAAAGTAATGCAAAAGAAATGTGAAAAACTAGAGAAGAATAAACAGAAGTTGGAACAAGAAGCAGTGAACCTCAGAAGTCATATAGAAATGAATATGATAGAACACAGTCAAGTAGAGCAGTATAAATGGGAGGTTGAAGAAAGAGCAAGACAGGATATAATAGAAAAATTAAAAGAAGTCAACCTATTTTTACAGGTTAATTTTTTGTTCTGTAATGTGCTTTAATTCACTTCACTATAAATTACATTTCGGATGTATACACTTTATATGTTTCTTCTACTTCCCTTATAGCAGTTTGTTTTGTAAATTTCTGGAAGGAAGGTGGCATTTGTTTCTCCCTTTAAATATTTCAGTTTCCATCATTATTCTCACTAAATTGATCTTTCAGAACGATTCTCACTAGGGAATCATTTTATTTTTAAGACCAACTGGTATAAAACAAAACTATTAGGATGAAAAAATATTATGATTTAGAAATTGTACTATACTCTTGGATTATTCTTAGCTGTATTGTTCAATTTAAAAATTTTAAAATTGATCCTATTATTCTTTGAATTATCAGATTACATGAGTACGAATATAAGAATGATCCAACTTTAATTTTATAATTAAGATTTAACTCAGTTTACATTGATGATAAATATTTTTAAAGTTCAGCTTTTTTTTCACATTTAAAATTGCTCTCTGAATCATTGACACAAAACTAAAGGGAACAAATATACTATAATTATTCAGGTTATAATTATTTTAAACATGTATGTTTTTATTTGACTTTAGACACAAGCAGCATCTCAAGAAAACTTAGAGCAGTTAAGAGAGAATAATAATGCTTCAATAAGAAGTCCAATGGAACTCAGAATTAAAGATCTGGAATCTGAACTCTCCAAAATGAAAACTTTTCAAGAAGATTCTACTAAAGCAGAGTTGGAAAAATATAAGCAACTCTACCTCGAAGGACTAAAAGTTAGAAAGTCATTGGCAAATAAACGAAACAAGTAAGTCAAAACGTAGAATCATAGAAAATAAATTTAAATTTAGCTCATTAATTTGCCTCTAAAGCATAATTTTTATTGAGCCAGGTTCATGAGATTAGTAGGAGTGAAAGCTAACTAGATAGTATAACTTTGGAAAATGATGTTAGTAAGTGAAGTCACCTTTAAAATGTTAGTCCAGTTTGCATCTCCCCACCTTTTTGTTGGTTTTACATAACTTTATTTTTTATATTTTCCTATATTGGGTTGGCCAAAAAGTTCATTTGTGTCTTCCCGTAAGATGTTAGTGGAAAAACCCAAACGAACTTTTTGGCCAACCCAATAGTTAACCTGATTTAGTCTTTAAGCCAAGTGTTTTTGAAACTTTGTAATTTAGATAAAATTTCTTGTTGGAATTCCCGTAAGTAGAAATATTAACGAGTTTAATTATTTTTTGGAAGGTTACCGCTTAAACGCAAAGCGTCACATTTTAGCATTTGGTAAATTTACTTGCTTGATTATGATCTTTGGTATCATCGCTAGAGGGCGCCCTGAGACAAACTACTGTATTTGAAGTTTTTCTACTCTACATAAAGGCATGCTTGTGAAATAAGGGGAAAGTAACAGAGGGGCGAAGGGCCGTATAATTCACAAAGTGTCTAAAAATAACACGGTGGCCTGCGTGAGGGTGTGCGTGGAAGACCGCAAGGGCAGATCCCACCCCCAGTGCCTCAGTAACAGTGTTACCGGTACCTGTCCGCAGCCTGTTAGGAACCGGGCCGCACAGCGGGAGGTGAGCGGCGGACGAGCCAGCAAAGCTTCACCTGCCGCCCCCCCATCGCCCCCCGTCGCTCGCGTTACCGCCTGAACCATCCTGACAAGCCCCATACACCCCCATCCATGGAAAAGTTGTCTTCCACGAAACTGGCCCCTGGTGCCAGAAAGGTTGGGGACCGCTGCTCTAGATTATTCCTCAGTGCCGAATGCTTAATTCCTCTGAGGTAATGAGTGAAATGTGTATACAGGGGTGGTGAAAGCAAATGCTTGAAAATGTCTTTGAGGGATGGTTTGTTTTTTCATCCCTGAACTGGTTTACTAAAGGTGGGTGTCTAAGTGCAGCCATCGCAGAAGGCAGCAAGCGTCACCTGTTAAGCCGTCTCCATCGCTGACGCCATTTCTCTCCTCTCCCGACTCTGACTGACTTGTTAGTTAAGGATCCCCCAGACACATATATACTTCTTTAGAACAATTTTACACCTAGAATTGTTTATAATAGGTCTGCTCTGACCCATTTTCAGTGTTAAAACGTGGTTTAATGGGACATTCCATTTACTATTATGGCAATTTAAGAAATGCAAATCATTTACGAATCATTTAGGGAAAATGCAATGAATGAAATTGGTGTTTTGCCATCTTCCCAGGACTAATGAGAGGCTGGCAGAGGTCAGTACCAAACTGCTGGTGGAGAAACAGCAGAAGAGATCTTTACTCAGCACTCTTCCTACGAGGCCAGTCCTGAAGCCACCTTGTGTAGGAAATATTAATAATAGTTTAGTGCTCAATAGATATCTTACTCCAGGAGAAAACTTAGAGATTTCTACCTCAAGTTCATGCCCTTCACATGAGAGCATGGGGATGTACTTGACCAAGGTTAGTTATACTATCCTTTTTTCCTTGGGTTTCAGATTTCTGATAATAATTCTTGTTTTTAATTTGGTGAAATTCTGAATTGTTTATTTGACTTACACACACGAAGTAAAAGCCATAATTAATTGTGCTAATAAAGAGACAGAAATTTTATGATTTTTTAAAGTCCCTGGATTTCTCATTTTCAAGAAAGATTTATCATTAACTTTATTCAGTAAATGTAATTAAACTGACACATTTTAAATTTCTAAAAACTGCAGTTAAATCCTATTTTAGAAATTAAATATTATTGCCTAATAACCAAAGATATACCTTCTAATTGATTTCAGTTTGGCAATGGTTCATAATCATTTTCAAGTTTTGCTGCACCCTAGTTTTTCTACCCCTAAGCATAAGTGAATGATTGGCATCCAAACACTTAACCATATATGGATTTTTTTTATTTAAAGGAATCCTAGATAAATCCTTTTTGTGAATTAAATAGATTTATAGCACTAAATAAGTTAATTTCTGTTTTTAAGTTAAATTTTTTTGTCATTTTTGTACATGAGAATGCATCCTTAATTGCTATTTTACTTAGAGCATTTTTATTGAATTTTTATAAAATGTCTTGATGAGCAACTGTAGAACATTTCTAAATACGTAAATAAAGCAAATATTTAAATTTTTAAAATGAAGTCCACTTATGTCTCTATCTTGCCATCACCTGGATGAATGATGACTATGATGGGGAGTCTTTAAACTGAAACTAGTTTTCATTGCGTATCATTGTTATTAAAATATGCATCTCACTCTGTGCACACAGGGTTATGGTTTTGATGGTGTTTTCATGATGTTCTTGATGCAGAGAAAAGTAGGCCTTGTTAAATGAAGTCTCCACCTGTTTTCTCATTTGGCTTCACGTCGTAAGAAATCATAGAAGAGCAAAGCTAAGGTTTCTTAGACAGTGCTGTGGCTAAATTGGGTCTAAGTGCTTCAGAGCCATGAAACTGGACTCCAGGGTCGAAAAGAAAATGCATGTCAAGCCCTCTGTCAGTTGCTAAGCATGATGTAAACTTAGAATGTTCTCATGGGTTGTCACCCAAAAACTCAAACAATGTATCATTTTACAAGATGAAGATGAAAGAGTGTGTGAATGCAAAAACAATGTGAGAGAAAATTTCTGCGGGAATTTTTTCCTTTAATTTTTTTGGAGGAAAGAGGCGTTTATTTTTTTAGTAATTCTAGATAAATCGAAAAATCGTTTATTTTAAACTCAATGTTGTAGTTACTAGGTATACATAGTTCCCTTGTGGGGTCTTTGCCAAATCGTGCTGGTTTTAATAAGAGAAATTGAAGAGCACTACTTAACTCTATCAAGATGCAAAGACGTCTCCATAATCACTACAGAATGCCGCGGAAGAGTTATTATACAGTTGTTGTTCACAACAACTTAGTAAGACTTACAGAAAGAAGGTGCCTTCTGGAATTGCTAGGAATATAATTATTTCTACTAGGAAAACATAAAATAATACTATGAGAGGTGTTAACGTACTGTCTAAAATGATAGAAAGAGGTGGGTTTTTGGATGGGACATGATAAAACAATAGCCTTCTAAAGGTTTTAGCTATGATTCTACAAAGTAAAATGTTAAAAATGGCATTAAGATTGCATTTGTTTATCATTCTCCTTTATTTGCAATGTTTTAACATTTTGGACTATTCCCACTGTGAAGTTTTATCTTACTCAGCATTGTCCCCTAACTTTAAGGAAAATAATTATAGCCAAGTACTGCTCTAGGTGTGTGGTTTCAGTTGTGCTGGTTGTAGCAGCAAGCTTACTCCATGTACCTAACACAGATTTATTACCTCCCTCACCAGTACATGAAGTTCAGTCTTAGCAGTTGATACCATTGTGGGGGTAGGAGATTACTACGTATCGGTCTTACTAATTTTACCCTCAGTTTTCACATTCTAGTTAATTCTGGGATGTTTGGTCCTATATATCAGAAGTAATTTTACAGTTTTTTTCAATTGTGTTATTTAATTATATTATTATAAAATTCAAAAAGTTAACATTAGCCAAAATAGCTACATCACTGTTAGATTTTCCTGCACATAGAATTTTTTCAAGAACTGAAAACTTAAAAATCTATTCCAGACAACTTTATAACAGACACAATCTCACTGGTTTAAAGATTTTTTTATGTTCAAGAGTTTTTAGGTATTTGTGTGCCGAACACGATGCATGGCCACAGTAGTTAATAAATGCCCTTTAAATCTGTCTTAAGTAGGAGGATTACATTTTACATTGACTGATTTTGGACTTTTGGTGCATTACTGACACTTTGAAAATTTTTCTAATGATTTATTTAAGTAATTTAAAAAATTGCTCAAATGTCCATTCAGTTTAGCAACTCTCTTTCTAAATGTGGTCATACAAATGCACTGAAGCTAAAACAATTAATATTCCTAAGACTGTGACTTTTTATATGACACAACATTTTGTGTCTCACCAGAATATTGAGTCACATTTCTTTTAAAAAAAATAGGCCTCGTGTTTACATCACCAAGGCAGTGCCTATCCACTCTTGAGTTTTAACTCTAATCAAATTACCGCAGTAGTTAAGCTAGTTTCTCATAAGGCACAGGCAGAGTTCAATAAACTTGTTTATTGTCTCAGTTTATTATATCAGTATAATCCTTCTTGTTCCCACTTCATTTTGTCCACATGGACAAATGAGTAGGCATTTTATCTTTTGAAAGATAGAGGTAATAGTTCAACTTCTTAACAGTTCTTTTTCTTTCATTCATTTTTTTTCCTGTACTTAGTTTTTCAGCTCTTTGATCTACAAATTCTTCCTCAGTTCTTCTCTCTGCAGCAAAATATATGTACTTAATATCTACAGACTGCCAAGTGTAATTTCCTTCATACCTTAGCCTGTTTACAATTGGATAATGAATTGAGGTGATTTAAATGACTTGATTTTATTACATTTTCGTGACATTTAAAATGAGTGATATCAAATTTTAAAAGTATCAATAATTACTGAAAATAAATTAACTTTGGAAATGAGTGTGCATGTGTATGTGTGTGGTGTGTATATATTTATCAAATTGGTCTTAAAAAGAGAGTGCAACATTATTTTCCAGCCTGCAGTCTCAGATATAATTTAACAGTAATACATTACGGTTGGGTGACCGAACACATACTTGTTGTGCTTCATATTGTTACTGGCTTCACTACGTTTCTTTCTAAAATGTTCCTTTCACCTTTCCCCTACTTTATAGTGGGGGTTGTTTTGAACAATGTACATTAATTATAAAGTCAGGGAAGAAGAAGAAGACGTGCCCTCAGTGTCGTGTGGTCCTCTGCCTTGTTGGAGCTGTGGTGGGTAGGTGGCAGATGACACTTCTCTTCCCCTTCTGAGTTCAGCACGCGGGAGTCAGCAGCTAGAGATCAACTAAGGAGCTTTGTTACTGACACATAACTAACGAATTGGAGGAAGACGTGCTTTAGGTGTGCAGTCACAGTGGGCCTCAGAATACTTCATTCCAAATTAGGCCTAAGGGGAGGAAGCAAATGCTTGACCCCCGCCCCAGGGCAGGCTGCTTACTGCGGGCATGAGAGCAGACCCCAGTTCCCGGTGCTGAGGGCACACACACCTTCTCAAAGAAGAGATTCGGAAGCAAGCCAACACTTCTTAGTTCCTTCTCCCAAATTCACGCATTGGGTAAATCTCCCCTCCTCTCATGAGGAGGGTAGGAGTGTAAGTCCTCACGTTGAAACCTTAGGCCAAGGAATGAGCCTGTAATTCCTGACTGGATTTAAATTCTAATTGAGATTACACTCATGTTTTTTATACATACAAACTAATGATGAGAGATTGAAGTGTGCTAGATAGTAAAGAGAAATCTGTTTTGTGTTTTAAATTTTGCCATAAATAACCCACAACGTGGATAATTCATTTGTTGACTCATTTCGGTAAACCAAGTTTTATTTGGAGGAAACGAATATCCTTTTAAAGAAGAATCTCCTCAGGCTTCCCTGGTGGCGCAGTGGTTGAGAGTCTGCCTGCCCATGCAGGGGACACAGGTTCGTGCCCCGGTCTGGGAAGATCCCATATTCCGCGGAGCAGCTGGGTCCGTGAGCCATGGCCGCTGAGCCTGCGCATCCAGAGCCTGTGCTCCGCAACGAGAGAGGCCACAACAGTGAGAGGCCCGCGTACCGCAAAAATAAATAAATAAATAATAATTAAAAAAAGAAGAAGAATCTCCTAAATTTTGGCCTGTGTGATTCAACTCAAGATTTTCTCCTTCAAGTTCCCTGTCCTGTGGTTAAAAGAAAAAAAATCTGTGCTTTATAAATTAAATATATTGACTGCTACTAATAGGAGTTATGATAATTTATTCTTGTTCATGCCTTTAAAACATAATTTAGTTAGAAAGCTACTATTTCATGTCTCATGCATGAAACGTTATTGAGCTACATGACAAAGCTTTACATATTCATTTTCTCTGAGTTATAGTTAAAAATCTATGTGTTTTTTTTCTTAATCTGAGGAAGTAGCTGGCATAGAACTCTCTCTAGACTCAGTGAGAAGGCCGTTGGCTTTGTGACACGTTGGCTTTGTGACAAAGTCTCTCTGAGCCTTTGTTACCTCTTTTGTAAAATTAGGGACTTTGACTAAATCAATGACTCTCACACCTTAAAAAATTTTCTTTCAAGGAAAAGAACCTTTCTTTTTTTAAAAAAAATTTTTGCATGAAACTGTATTATATAAAACAGAGATAAATATAGAGCTGTTTAGCTAAAGAACTGGCGGACACCCTGAAGCTGTGACTTCTTTTTCCTTCAATCCTGCAGTGTCCTCAGTGGGGGACCTTCCATTTCTATGGGACATAGTTTGGAAACTACCAGTTTTGAGAGAATCCTTCTAACTAAAAATCTTAAAAATTAAAACTTGCTGATATATTGGTTTCCTGTGTATAATTTTCTCACCTTTCTGTGTTTTTGTTAAATGGAAAAGTTTACAGAAAAATGCAGGTGTGTTCTCCTTATTATTTATTTATTTATTTATTTTGCGGTACACGGGCCTCTCACTGTTGCGGCCTCTCCCGTTGTGGAGCACAGGCTCCGGACGCGCAGGCTCAGCGGCCATGGCTCACGGGCCCAGCCGCTCCGCGGCATGTGGGATCTTCCCGGACCGGGTCACGAACCCGTGTCCCCTGCATCAGCAGGCGGACTCTCAACCACTGTGCCACCAGGGAAGCCCTGTTCTCCTTATTAATGTTCGACTTCCAACTACTTCCTCCAGGTGAACATGATCTTCACCTAGAAATCAACATAAGGGCCTCGGAAGTACATACTGAGGAAAAGAGCTTTTGGGGGAAAAGAGAGTAATCTTACACGGGTCATTCCCTAATTCAACGCATGTAAAAACGTGACCTACATTTTGCAGTGTTTATTAATGGTAATAAAAAATTATTCCAGTAAAGGCTTCTTCCTTCATCTGTTATGAGTTATTAATTTCACAAAACCTGTCTAGTAATGTTGTCACATTATTCATTTCATAGGGCCTCTCTACAGTGCTGTTGTCAGAAAAGTGTTATGGAAAGCAGTCTCTCAAAATATTGGGAAACCTGCTAGCCAAAAAATTTGTCTTCGCGCCTAAAATTTACAAAGGCGTTGGCTATCATGATATCATTATCATCACAGTGTTTGTTATGTTCAGCATACTATTTGAGACCCTGTTTAGTGAGAGGGTGCCTTTTATAAGAAAGGTTTTTAAAAGAACACACTAGGTGGAGACACTTGTAATACAGTTTGAAATGTTCCCACACATTTCATAATTAAGTAGATAACTATAATTAGTCAAATGTTTCAAAAAGTTGGCCCTAATTTCTAGAATGGAAACAAAGTTACAGTTAAAGAATTATGTATTGTTTTCCTTGCTTCTAATTCTAGAAAGTCATGAATCAGAAACTGAGTTTGAAAACTGGCTCTAGCCTCTACTTTTCCTTTCTTCAAGCAGATTTTCTGAAATAAATGTTTTAGTCCTAATATAGACAGCAAAATACCTTTACTTAATTTTTTGCCAGTAGAATTTTGACATGACATTACAACAGAACCATTTTCTCCATTTTATGTATTTAAGATTCTATGTTGAAAAATTATTACCATAGAACATACCTTAAAATTTTAGTTATATAGAAGTGTAAGAAAGGAAAACTCATTTTAAGGAAAGATCCATTAGAGTTAAAAACTGATTAAACTTTTATAAAGAGCAATTTTTCTAAGAATTGCAAAGTAATGCATTCACTGTAATATATGACTTTAATCGTTTAAACTTGTTTGTACCAATAAGATCAAATATCACCCTCTGAAATTATGTATATTCAATAGACTGATATTCATTGTACCTTTTATCAGATTAATCTACATAACGTTACATATATGTGTTCTTTATTATCTAAAATCAAAATAAGTAGGAATTTATTTTATTTTATTTATGTGATTATTTTTCTATTTAAGCAATCCTCAAATTAGGTCTAGTCTCTAGAAGTATTATTTAAAGGCCACATTTCATAAGCTATACATCATTCCTACAAAAATGTCTCTTGTCTAACTTAAACATAAATAATATTTGACTTATTTCAGATGTGGCAGGAGATGGAAAAAAATATAACTAGAGAACTAGAAAAAGGTATGTTGCTGAAATTTATGAATTAAATTTAGACATTGATTTCTGAAATAAACTGTAAATATTCAGTAGTAAATGGCATCTCTTTCCATTGTTTGGATGACAGATACTATTGATAGGTTAAATATCTTTTCTTATACATATCTAATGAAAAAATGTGAAAGGATGAACATTCATAATGAAAAATATCCTGATTCCTCATTTATTCATCATGTTCCATAGCTTTAAAAAAAATCTCAAAAGTCTATATTTCTTTTTATTTCTGGCTATATCCTTCCTCTCTACTTCTGCCATCCCTGTGGAACTGTCAACCTGCACACTGACACTATTAGAAAACATGGGGTTTATCAACTTCTCAAGTTTCTGGCAGTGATTAAGGCCAAAAAACCCAGACTCAAGCAGTCACATTCGTGTAGCTGTCACTTAGTGGCTGACATTAAAATTTCCTGTCATTGACTTTGTCATTGGTTTATCTTTCACTCTCAGGAAAAATTCCAAATTCCTTATCATGGAATAAAAACACCCAAATCAGTTTGGGTCCTGCCATAGTATTCAGCCTTATCTCTTTACTACCTTCCTCTGCCCCTTTGCTCTACATCTAGTCAAATAGACTGCTTGCAATCCCACAGGTGCTCTTCCTCACCTTTAGTCTTTGTATTTGCTTCTTCCCTCCATCTCCCGTACTTTTTCCTTGCCCTTCAGGTATCCGCTTACATACCACCTCCACCAAAAAGCTGACAGTATTGACACAAAGCTGGGTGTCACTTCTGAGTGTTCCTTGTACCCTCTTTTATACCTGTCATAGTATTTATGACTCTGTATGGAAATTGCCTGTTTGTCTGTTTTTCCAGTTTATAGTATGATTTTTCAGGGTGGACTGTGTCACCTTCATCTTGTAATTTCAGTGCTTGTCACAGCACCTTAGCAGATGGTTGTTGAGTAAATGAATGACGAATGAGAAAGCCAGAAGCTCTGATACTCAGCCACAAGAGCAATTAATTCATCGTGCAACCACAGGCAAATTATATACTAGTAATCTTGTATTTTGTGTTATGTCGTGTATAGATACTTTTCATTCTTCTGAACGCTTAGAAAGGTCTCAGGTTTTTTTTTTTTACTAACTTATATTTAGTTAACTCAAGTATTTTAGGTAAAGAATATAATCCTTTCTTTTTCTTTTCAGCTGCTGCTGAATTGAATCAGCATGCTATAGAGCTTCTCATCTAGGAGCTACTGAAGAGTCAAATCTAAATCAAGATCTAGTTTTGAAAACATCACGAGAATATGTACAGATTTTGAAGAAAGATTATATGATCTAAAAGATAAATAGTAAAAATTTCCCTCCTGGGTTGTTTGCATAACATTTTAGTTGTTTCCCATTAAACATGACGTGAAAATCTGGATTAAAGGAAAATATTTTTGTATTATATGTGTATGATGAAAATTTATATAGTATTTTAAACCATGTTTCTCTGCATCTAACTTACTTTTAATCAGATTTTGTGAATCAAAACACTGTTGAGTTTTACATACTCAAACTGAGCCCTGATACCAACACCCAGACAACCAAACTTGTCATTGATACATAGTGGTGTTGATTGATAGCTTTTTTCTATTTCCAATTTTATCACTATATATAGACCTAAAGATTTAGACAGACATCATTTGGATATACTGCTGCTATGGCTATTGTCAATTTTTGGGGTTTTTATTAATATTATTTATTTTTGACTGTGTTGGGTCTTCGTTGCTGCATGCGGACTTTCTCTAGTTGCGGCGAGCGGGGGCTACGGGCTTCTCATCGTGGTGGCTTCTCTTGTTGCGGAGCCTGGGCTCTAGGCGCGTGGGCTTCAGTAGTTGTGGCATGCAGGCTCTAGAGCACAGGCTCAGTAGTCGTGGCGCACAGGCTTAGTTGCTCCATGGCATGTGGGATCTTCCCAGACCAGGGCGAACCTGTGTTCCCTGCATTGGCAGGAGGATTCTTAACCACTGTGCCACCAGGGGAGTCCTTATTGTCAATGTTTGGATGTATTACAATTGTTCTAGTGCCATAAAACTTAGTATATATAACTTTAAACACTGATTCATAGATCTTTCCTCATGGAGAAATAAAATTTGCCTAAGACTTTTCACCTTTTCTATTTATTTACTTACTTACTTTTTGGAAACAGTCTTAGAGAAGAGTTCCAAGCACCAGACTCAAACAGACATTTTCCTAAAACTACCATATCTCCCATATATTCTCCTAATGTAACATTTATCTTTCCTAAATGTCATTTGTTCTCCCATAAGTGCCCTTCCCTCCCCCCACCAAGAAGTCATGTTTTTCAGAAGATGCCTTTCTCCTACTCCCTGTCACTTAAGTAGTATATAAGCCCCCAGTTGTAGCCAGCCCTTCAAATCACGTTTCTCTGTGAACCCCTGCATGTAGTCATCCACAGTTAAATGTTTTTTTCTCATGGTAATCTGCTTTTGTCAATTTAATTTGCAGATTCCCAATTAATGAACGTAAGAGGGTAAAGGAAGTGTTTTCCTTCCCAACAATTCCAAGAGCTAAAATGTTAGCGACTCTTACTTACATCCTTTATTCCCTTTTCTTCTGTCCTTTCAGTGTACTTAGTTGGCAGAACTTCATAAGAGATTGCTTATCATTCTCCCCCCTTACTTTCACCCAGGCATCTACGTGCTGCTGAAGAAAGTTATTCTACTACTTTTATTTAGTTAATTTGCATCTTCTTTCTTCACAATGTCGATTTCAAATCTCCTCTCTCTGTAAACTTTTCACCCTGTTTTTTCCCTCTCATGTGTACCAGGCAATCTCATTTCTCACGACAAACTTCTTGAAAGATTTGCCGGTATCCCCACCCGCTCTAGGCTGTCTTCTCCTTCCCGCATTCTCTCAAAACTGCTCCGAAGTCACCGATGACTTCCACATCGCTAAATCAAAGTGACACCTTTCCAGTCCTTGTCTAACTGAATTTCTCATTCCTCTTGGCATTCAGTATAACTGACCTCTTTGAGACACTCTCTCCTTTCGGCTGGGCTTTTAATACTCTTTAATTTCATCCTGAATGCACCCACAGCGTATTGGGATCGCAGACAGAGTTCTTATTAATATCTCACAGTAAATACACAGGCCTTCCCCCCTCGCCCAGGCCTGCACCTGGGGCAACATGGTGAGAACAGGTCAGTTGTTCTAAGTCAGCAGGTGAAGGGCGGGAGGAAACTGGTTTTCCCTGTGAAGGGGCGGGAGTTAGCCGTCCTTCTCTCCTGGGAAGCATCTCCTCCTCACTCTGGCCTTTGGTATGTAAGTAAAACTGTTACCCATCCCAACAAGGGTCCTTCTGCCCAGTGTCGCCCCCACCAGTAGAATGAGTTGGGTTCAGAAGCAAAAGAAAGCTTTACTCTTTGATCAAAGAATGCAGAGGCACAAGCTCCCGCTCAAGAGGCCGTGGGCGGGGCTGCTTCACAGGGATCCCATCAGCAGGGGAGGGGGTGGAGTTCTCGCAGGGCAGGCGCAGGAGCAGGCGCAGGCGCAGCTGCTCCCCATCGCAGTGCCCACATGGCCCGCCACCGCCATCTTGATTGGGGGTGTCGTGTGCAGCGTTCCTGCAATCGGTCGGACCTCCCACCCCCAGCTGGAGCATTGGTGCAGACATTTCACACCCGGAACTCGGGTGTGAAGTGCTGGATGCGAGGCCTCTGCACGAAGCCCCCCTGTAAGCCAGTGAAAGCAGACTAAGCACAAAGGCAAAAAAGGTTAGACACTATTTTACTACCCAGATTCTATTTTTATTTCCTGGGAACAGCTAATGGGCTTTGCCGGTGATGAAGTCTCTTCAGGAGCCAGACCCGGAGTCTCCAAGTTTCTAGGCCTCATTCCTCCTTGAAATGTGAATTCCTAGGGAGATGGTGCACCTTCGGGGACCTACTGAGAGCTGTAACTATTTGGTCCTCCTGGGGGGATGAGACTTTATGAATCCTTTCAGATCAGAGCAATTAACTAGACAAATGGCTGTAGATGTGAATCTCACACTGCACAGAGAGTCTCAGAGGGCCAGGGCTTTTTACAAGATCGCTGAGAAATCCCAGGAAATTTTGCTTCCCCACAATTCCACCCCTCATTCCGGAAGGAGCTTTAGCCCCAACATCGGCCACTGTAACCAGTCCAACTAAACTTGAAACTGGTGGGCACCAGATCCTTTGGGTTTGTCTTAGCCAACACTTAATCAGAGCTACGATCAGCAGAACCCTGACTTAGCAAAAGAAGTTGGTCTCAGCTGAACTCCCCCAAATCTCAGGTTCAGGCATCTAGCCGAGTCCCCCAAAGCATTAGGGACGACCTTGGGAAGGCAGGTGGCTTCCTCCTTGTGTTTCCATATTAACCTTTGCTATCTGGCCCAAGGCACTGTAAGGAAGCAAAATTTGTCACCCCTAAACGTGTGTCTTTGGCACGAGAATTATTTTAGGCTGAATAATTTTAAGAAGTGGAAGACTCAGGAAGTCTTTCTTTTTACCACCCCCTTAACTGTTGAAGAGCTTAGATAAAGGGCCTGGTCCGAGAAGACCGCCATCACCAGAGACACCTAGAAGGAATATGGGCTAGGTGCGGTAAAGAGCACTCCAGATTTTTACAGGGAGTTCCAGACATTTGCTTTTCCATCTCCATGTGACTTGCCTTCCTCTACTTTGTAGTCCCAAACCACTACCCATAACATCCTCTTTTGTCTTTAGCTGAAGATGGTCTTTAAGGGGAGGTTTTTAGCCATTCTGGTGAGTTACTCAGTTTTCCTGGGCCTCTCCCATGTATACAGGAAGTATACATGTTAGTAAGCTTTTTTTTTGTTTTTCTCCTGTTAATCTGCCTCACATCAATTTTATCCTGAGACCAGTCAGACGAACCTAGAAGGATAGAGGAAGGTTTTTTTTCTCCCCGACAGCACATACCTTAGTACAGGTAGCGATGCTAATTTACAAGTGGCACAGACTTTGCTTCGCCTGCAAGGAAGGAATCTATGGCAAACTCTGTTATCCATACAATACTAGCCAGTGAGTTGAAGCTCACCTGAATGGCTTCAAGCTGAGGTGGGGTCACTGTGTTAGTCATACTGCTCGCTGCAGGACCGGCCAATAAATTGAGAGACGAGTTGTTGGAGCAAGGAATAGCGACCTTATTTGCAAAGCTGGCAGGCTGAGAAGATGGGAGACTCATGTCCCAAAGAACCATCTAGCCTGAGTTAGAATTCAGGCTTCTTTTATACTGAAAGGGGAGGGAGTAAAGTCAAACACTTCCTGGTTCCCATCAGCCTCCTGAGGGGAGGTGTTACTGTTTTCCTCTTTTTCCTCCCTGCAGTCATTCACAGGTGGGCCTGGTCAGCATGCTTCCTGGGAGCTAAACAAAGGTACTTTAGCTTAATGCTCATTACTTGGGAGGCAGGGTTCCCAGAGATGGGCCATTGTGTATAACTTAAGCTTGTAGGCAACATCCCCTCAGTGATTAACTTGTAATAGAATACGAAGTTTCTTCACTTTGTATGGTATTGTACAGTTGTTCACTTCAGCAGAAGTCAGGGACAAATTTCATACTGCCTTTTGTGAAAGAAAAATAAAAATGGAGTCGGTAGTGCTCCCTAAAGAGGGCTCTCTAAAGTGGAGCTGGGAGGCCATTAAGGGGTGTGACATATGCACGTCTCAGCCTGGATGGAATCTGACCTTTTGACCATTTATTGTCCTAATGTCATCCAGAACATCTGCCAGAAACTCAAGATACTTCTTGGACCCTACCCTAAAATAACTTGTGATCCCTTAAGGACAAGTATTTCCGGACTCGTATCAGAGTCAGTCATAATTCTCATCAGGCAATTTTTGTCAGCCTGTGGCTTTTTGTCTTTATAATCCCCTGACTCCCTCTCGGAACACTCAGTTTTACGTGAATCTGTGTCTCCCGAATTGAAATTCTTTTTTGTTCCCTCCAGTTTTATTGAGATATAATGGACATGCAGCACTGTATAATTTTAAGGTGTACAGCATAATGATTTGACTTATGAGATGATTACCACAATACATTTTACTATAATTATAAACATAACTATATCCCTGTTGCCAGGATATAGTGAAACATAACTATAGCCCTGCTGCTGGGATATAGTAAAATTATTAGTCAGTGTTCTCCAGAGGGGAAATAAAAACAGTATGAGGTTACCTATCTACCTATCTATCTAACTATCTATCTGTCATCTATCATCTATCTATCTATCTCTGTCAACAGGTCTGAAATCTGCAGGGTGGGCCTGCAGGCTGTAAATTCAGGGAAGAGTTGATGTTGCAGTCTTGAGTCTGAATCCCCAGGACAATAGTCTGGAAACTCAGGCAGGGTTTCGATGCTTCAGTCTTGAAAAGAGTTCATTCCACTTTGGGGAACCTCAGTCTTTGCTCTTAAGACCTTCAACTGATTGGATGAGGCTCATGGACATTATGGAGGGTAATCAGCTTTATTCAAAGTTACTGATTTAAATACTAATCACATTTAAATACACCTTCACAGAGGGGACTTCCCTGGTGGCGCAGTGGTTAAGACTCTGCGCTCCCAATGCAGGGGGCCTGGCTTCGATCCCTGGTCAGGCAACTAGATCCCCCATGCACACCGTAACTAAGAGTTTGCATGCCACAACTAAAGGTCCTGCGTTCCTCAACTAAGGAGCCCACCTGCTGCAACTAAGACCTGGTGCAACCAAATAAATAAATAAATAAATAAAATCATTTCCTCGAAGAATACTTAATGGTATGGTAAAGTGCTCCAAATGTGATGTTTATAAAAGCAGGATACAAAACTGTATTTAAATATATATATATATTTAAATACCTTCATGGAAACATCTAACTTGTGTTTGACCAAACAGCTGGGATCATAATCTAGCCAAGTTGGCACATAAATTAACTATCACACCGGGCAGATATTTTAACTATCAATTTTAAGAAGAATATTGAAATATTCTAATATTTTTCCAGTTTTAGGCTAGGTTTTATGGAGAACCTATAATGCAACCTGTATGTTCCTTCCTGCCCCCCTGCAAGAGTTTTTTATTGTTTTAATTTTTAAAATTTTTTTATTAGAGTATAATTGCTTTACAATGTTGTGTTAGTTTCTGCTGTACAATGAGGTGAATCAGCTATATACAGCTACTATTTACACTAGGCAGGACATGGAAGCAACCTAAATGTCCATCAACAGAGGAATGGATAAAGAAGATATGGTACATATATACAATGGAATATTACTCAGCCATGAAAAGGAACAAAATAATCCCATTTGCTGCAACCTAGAGATTCTCATACTGAGTGAAGTAAGTCAGACAGAGAAAGACAAATATATGATATCACTTATATGTGGAATCTTGAAAAAGACTACAAATGAACTTATCTACAAAGCTGAAATATTGTTACAGATATAGAAAATAAACTTATAGTTACCGGGGGGTAAGGGTGGGGAGGGATAAATTGGAATATTGGGATTGGCACATACACACTATTATATATAAAATAGATAACTAATAAGGACCTACTGTATAGCATAGGGAACTCTATTCAATACTCTGTAATGGCCTATGTGGGACAAGAATGGATATATGTATTTGTATAACAGATTCATTTTGCTGTATACCTGAAACTAACACAACACTGTAAATCAGTTATACCCCAATAAAAAAAATATGTTTTAAGTAGGACCCTCAATGGTCAGAGGGTCCAAATGCCCCCCTTATCCTCCTTATCCTTTATGTACCTGGGCTAAAACATGAGAATATTGTGGGGTGGCAGGAAAAAAAGGAAGAGAACCCAACAACCCCACTCCTGGATGTATAGCCAAGAGAAATGAAAACATGTTCACACACAAACTTGAACACAAGTGTTCAAAGCAGTATTATTCACAAGAGCCAGAAAGTAGAAACAACCCAAATGGTCATCAATGGACAAATGGATAAACAAAGTGTGGTCTATTCATACAATGGAATATTATTCAACCATTAAAAAGGAAACGAGGTACTGATACATGCTGCAATAGGGATGAAATCTAGAAACATTTTGCTAAGTAGAGAGGCCAGGCACAAAAGGGCAAATATTACATGATTCCACATATATGAAATGCCCTGGGTAGGGAAATCCATGGAGGGGTACGTGGGAATGGAGAACGACTGCTAATAGGTACAGGGTTTCTATTTGGGGTGACGAAAATGTTCTGGAATTAGGTAGTGGTGATGGTTTCATCACTTTTGAATATACTAATAATCATTGAATTTTCTTGGATGGATTTTATACTATGTGAATGTCTCAATAAAAAATAGAGAGAAAGAGAAGGAAAAGTTGCCACTCTACTTCCCACCCAGACCCTCCCACACCTGCTTTAGAGCTCCCTGCCATCCCCATTGTCCCCTCCATAGGCCCCTGGCACTGCTCTTGCCCCACAGCTGGTTGGTGGGTAGCAAGGGAACACACATACACAGCAGTTGCCATGGTGACATGTGACAGGTCCAAGCCTCATTTCTGCTCTTTGTCTCCAAAGCAGGTGGGCAGCTGTGTCTAGGACAGGCACAGATGCATTGATGGCACGTGGCATCATTGATCTTCATTTCTGCAGGGCACTGCCAGGGCACCAGGGTTTCTAACTGAACCACGGAGCTTCTGGAAACAGTAGCCTAAAAGGTTTCTCTGCCATCTGGTCATTTAATGACCCTTCAGCTCAAAATGCCAAGGCTTCCAGAGAAGCAGTCTGGACTAAAATTCTAGTTTTTCTTCCTGGGGCAGCTGCAGAAAGAAAGTTCTGAAGACAAAGGCAATCTGAGATTCTTTCATTTCAATAGAACTGCTCCTGAATAAGAACAACCCCTTCTTTTTGTGTGTGTGGTTTGCATACTTACTTATTTTTTAAATTAATTTTTTTGGAGTACAGTTGATTTACAATGCTGTGTCAGTTTCTGCTGTACAGCCAAGTGAATCAGTTATACATATACATATATCCACTCTTTTTTAGATTCTCTTCCCATATAGGTCATTACAGAGTATTGAGTAGGGTTCCCTGTGCTGTACACTGGGTTCTTATTAGTTCTCTATTTCATATATAGTAGTTTGTATATGTCAGCCCCAATCTCCCAATTTATCCCTCCCCCCCTTTTCCCCTTGGTAACCAGAAGTTTGTTTTCTACATCTGTGACTCTATTTCTGTTTTGTAAATAAGTTCCTTTGTACCATTTTTTTAGATTTCACATGTAAGTGATATCATTTCTTTCTCTGTCTGACTTCACTTAGTATGACAATCTCTAGGTCCATCTGTGTCATTGCAAATGGCATTCTTTCTTTCTTTTTTATAGCTGAGTAATATTCCTTTGTATGTATATACACCACATCTTCTTTATCCACTCCTCCGTCAATGGACATTTAGGTTGCTTCCATGACCTGGCTATGGTAAATAGTGCTGCAGTGAACACTGGGGTGCATGTATCTTTTTGAATTATGGTTTTCTCGGGATGTATGCCCAAGAGTGGGATTGCTGGATCATAGGGTAGCTCTATTTTTCGTTTTCTGAGGAACCTCCATACTGTTCTCCATAACAACCCCTTATTTTTGATTCACCCTCACATCACTCCTCACAGTAATTGTATGGGGTAGGTGTTATTAAACCCATTTTACAGCCAAGGTGAGTGAGACACAAAGGGAAGAGGTCTGCTTAGGGTCAGCTGCTCACAAACAGTAGAGCTTGGTCTCAGATAACATTGGAGTCAAATGAATCAACACATTCTCAAGTCTAAGCCCTTTACGTTACAAAGGAGAGAACTCACATTTAGGAGGTTAAGCGTCTGGTCTGCAGTCACACAGCTGGACCCGCACTTTGGGTCTTGTGCCTCCCAGCACAATGCTCCAGTGGGGCCACCACAGCACTCTTGAGGAAAATCTGCGCCACAAACATGCCAATGAGCTCTGCAGTCATCATACTTGGAAAGCTTCCCTTGCCTAGAGGATACTCAGCCACCCTCTCCTCCGTACACCCAGGGCACATGGCACTTAGCAGATAGGACTCCAGCTGTCTCTCTATGTGTAAGTTGTCTTCACTAAACCAGGAGCCACCTGTGGGCAGGAACCATATCTTCTTTATTTTTCCATCTCCGAATCTAAAACAATGCCCCAATATGGTGTCATGTTGACCTTATTCACTCATTCATTCATTCACCCATCCATCCATTCACAAATGTTAACTGAGCACTTACTATGTGCTGAGATTTATTCAGGGCTGGCGAGGCTGTGGTGAACAAAACAACCCAGGTATTGGACTTCGTGGGGCTTGTGGGCCTGTGAGATGGGGCAAACAATAAACTAGTCAGTGAATGAATAGGTAAATAGATAATTTCAAATGGTGATCAGTGCTTCATAGACAAAAAGAAGGAGAAAAAATAAGATAGGGATGGAAACGTGATATCTGAACGGAAACCTGAGTGATAAGAAGGATCCAGCCCTGCCAGAGCTTCTTGGGCAGAAGGAACCCAGAGTGCAGGGGGTGGTGCCTCCAAAAATGCAGAAAGATGACCAGGCAGCTGGAGCACAGTAAGCAAGGAGGAGAGTGATGCAAAACAAGGTCAGAAGGTAGGCAGGGGCAGACCGTGCTGAACTAGGAAAGTCATGGCAAGGAGTCTGGAATTTCCTGGGAGTGATGAGAAGCCGTGGGACAGGGGGTAAGCAAAGGAAGGTCCTGATGTGATTGACACCATCAGAATATCCCCCTGAGCACTGTGGGAAGAGAAGAGACTGTAGGAAGCGTACAGCTCATAGCTGCAGGAGCCACAGGAAGGGTTCCCTGTCCAAGGCGTGGTACCTCAGCCAGGAGTTCCAGCTCAGCATCTCCAGGAACAGGACCACATGACAACACGTGCCAGCTGCAGTGATGCAACAGGAAGGACACCAAATCACCCAGCTTGCATTCTTGCCAAAATGTTGAAGTTGAATCTAATCATACGGAAAGAACAAAACTGATCCAGGGTGATGGGCATTCTACAAAACACACGAACTGGGCTGTTTAAAAAAAAAAACCTCAAAATTCTGGAGGACAGCTCTAGAAAAAAGTGTGACTAAAGAGACATGACCACTAAATGCAGTGCATAGTTCTTGAATGGAGTCTGGATGCGGTTTGAAGGTCCCTGCGAAGAACATACCTGGGATTACAGAGGCTATTTAAATATGGACTGTATATTACATAATATTAATGTATCCATGATAAACTTGTTGAGGGTGACAATGATGTCGTGCTCATGTGGAAAAATGTCTTCATTTTTAGGAGACGCACGTTGAATTGCTGGGAGGTGAAACAGCAGGATGTCTGCAATTGACTTTAAAATGTTTCAGCCAAAAAAAGAGAGTGAGAGAGAGACAGAGAATGAGAAACAGAGAGAGACAGAGGCACAGACAGAGACAGAGATAAGATAAATGTAGTTAAATGTTAATAATCAACCAATCCAAGTGAAGAGCAAGCAGGTGTTAATCTTCCTGCTTGTCTATAGGTTTGAATTTTTTAGAATAAAAAATTGGGAGGATGGGAAATAAGTAAACAAATGAGTCAGTTGATTAAACAAGAGAGATTGGAGGAGTTTCTTTCCTTAACAGCTCTATGACCAGGGTGTTCACACTGATTCTAACGTGGACGGTTCTGGAAGGATGGGGGCAGGACCAGAATGAAGGATCTTTCTTGGTCTTCTCCAGATTGCAGATATTTTTTTAATTTGGAAATTCCCAGAGCAGCAGGGACAAGGTGTGTAATGTTTTAGTGGCTGCTGCCATCTTGTGGATCTCAGAGTCGCAGAGAGGATGGAAGCCAAACCTTCAGGGTCACCTTATGCTAATGAGCTGCGCTCCTCCTCCTGGTGGCCAACTCGCTGGAGGTTAAAGGTTTAAGCACTTCTGTTAACTTCCTTCCAGAATGAGCACCAGTGAAACGCAACCTCCATCCTTCAACCCCGTATGCCCGGCGTCTTTTGCCTTTAAAATTAGCAGGCCTAACAGAACTGTCATTGATTTTGTGTGTGTGTGAGAGAGAAGCCATCTTTATTATATATTTTTTAACTTCTTTATTAGAGTATAATTTCTTTACAACGGTGTGTTACTTTCTGCTTTATAACAAAGTGAATCAGTTATACATATACATATGTTCCCATATCTCTTACCTCTTGCATCTACCTCCCTCACACCCTCCCTATCCCACCCCTCTAGGTGGTCACAAGGCACCTAGCTGATCTCCCTCTGCTATGCAGCTGCTTCCCACTAGCTGTCTGTTTTACGTTTGGTAGTGTATATATGTCCATTCCACTCTCTCTTTGTCACAGCTTACCCTTCACCCTCCCTGTGTCCTCAAGTCCATACTCTAGTAGGTCTGCATCTTTATTCCCATCTTGCCCCTAGGTTCTTCTGACCATTTTTTTTTCTTTTCTTTTCTTTCTTTTTAATTTCGATAAATATGTGTTAGCATTTGGTATTTGTTTTTCTCTTTCTGACTTACTTCGCTCTGTATGACAGTCTCTAGGTCCATCCACCTCACTACAATTAACTCAGTTTCGTTCCTTTTTATGGCTGAGTAATATTCCATTGTATATATGGGCCACATCTTCCTTATCCATTCATTTGTTGATGGACACTTAGGTTACTCCCAGGTCCTAGCTATTGTAAATAGAGCTGCAATGAACATTTTGGTACATGACTCTTTTTGAATTATGGTTTTCTCAGGGTATATGCCCAGGAGTGGGATTGCTGTGTCATATGGTAGTTCTATTTTTAGTTTTTTAAGGAACCTCCATACTGTTCTCCATAGTGGCTGTATCAATTTACATTCCCACCAACAGTGCAAGAGGGTTCCCTTTTCTCCACACCCTCTCCAGCATTTATTGTTTCTAGATTTTCTGATGATGGCCATTCTGAAGGGTGTAAGATGATATCTCATTGTAGTTTTGAATTGCATTTCTCTAATGATTAATGATGTTGAGCATTCTTTCATGTGTTTCTTGGCAGTCTGTATATCTTCTTGGGAGAAATGTCTATTTAAGTCTTCTGCCCATTTTTGGATTGGCTTGTTTGTTTATTTGATATTGAGCTGCATGAGATAGTTGTATGTTTTGGAGGTTAATCCTTTGTCAGTTGCTTCATTTGCAAATATTTTCTCCCATTCTGAGGGTTGTCTTTCATCTTTTTTTTTTAAACATCTTTATTGGAGTATAATTGCTTTACAATGGTGTGTTAATTTCTGCTTTATAACAAAGTGAATCCATTATACATATACATATGTTCCCATATCTCTTCCCTCTTGCATCTCCCTCCCACCCACCCTCCCTATCCCACCCCTCTAGGTGGTGACAAAGCACAGAGCTGATCTCCGTGTGCTATGCGGCTGCTTCCCACTGGCTATCTATTTTATGTTTGGAAGTGTATATATGTCCATGCCACTCTCTCAGTTTGTCACAGCTTACACTTCCCCCTCCCCATATCCTCAAGTCCATTCTCTAGTAGGTCTGTGTCTTTATTCCCGTCTTACCCCTAGGTTCTTCATGACATTTTTTTCTCTTAGATTCCATATATATGTGTTAGCATATGGTATTTGTCTTTCTCTTTCTGATTTACTTCACTCTGTAGGACAGACTCTAGGTCCATCCACCTCACTACAAATAACTCAATATCCGTTCTTTTTATGGCTGAGTAATATTCCATTGTATATATCTGCCACATCTTCTTTATCCATTCATCCAATGAGGGACACTTAGGTTGCTTCCATCTCCTGGCTATTGTAAATAGAGCTGCAATGAACATTTTGGTACATGAGTCTTTTTGAATTATGGTTTTCTCAGGGTATATGCCCAGGAGTGGGATTGCTGGGTCACATGGTAGTTCTATTTGTAGTTTTTGAAGGAACACTGTTCTCCATAGTGGCTGTACCAATTCACATTCCCACCAGCAGGGCAAGAGTATTCCCTTTTCTCCACACCCTCTCCAGCATTTATTGTTTCTAGATTTTCTGATGATGGCCATTCTGACTGGTGTAAGATGATATCTCATTGTAGTTTTGATTTGCATTTCTCTAATGATTAATGATGTTGAGCATTCTTTCATGTGTTTGTTGGCAATCTGTATATCTTCTTGGGAGAAATGTCTATTTAGGTCTTCTGCCCATTTTTAGATTGGGTTGCTTGTCTTTTTGTTATTCAGCTGCATGAGCTGCTTGTAAATTTTGGAGATTAATCCTTTGTCAGTTACTTCATTTGCAACTATTTTCTCCCACTCTGCGGGTTGTCTTTTGGTCTTGTTTATGGTTTCCTTTGCTATGCAAAAGCTTTGAAGTTTCATTAGGTCCCATTTGTTTATTTTTGTTTTTATTTCCATTTCTCTAGGAGGTGGGTCAAAAAGGATCTTGCTGTGCTTTATGTCATAGAGTGTTCTGCTTACGTTTTCCTCTAAGAGTTTGATAGTTTCTGTCCTTACATTTGGGTCTTTCATCCATTTTGAGCTTATTTTTGTGTATGGTCTTAGGGAGTATTTTAATCTCATACTTTTACATGTACCTGTCCAGTTTTCCCAGCACCACTTATTGAAGAGGCTGTCCTTTCCCCACGGTAAATTACTGCCTCCTTTATCAAAGATAAGGTGACCGTATGTGTGTGGGTTTCTCTCTGGGCTTTCTATCCTGTTCCATTTATCTATATTTCTGTTTTTGTGCCAGTACCATACTGTCTTGATTACTGTAGCTATGTAGTATAGTCTGAAGTCAGGGAGCCTGATTCCTCCAGCTCCATTTTTCTTTCTCAAGATTGCTTTGGCTATTCGGGATCTTTTGAGATATACAAATTGTGAAATTTTTTGTTCTCTTTCTGTGAAAAATGCCAGTGGTAGTTTGATAGGGATTGCATTGAATCTGTAGATTGCTTTGGGTAGTAGAATCATTTTCACAGTGTTGATTCTTCCAGTCCTAGGACATGGTATATCTCTCCATTTATTTTTATCATCTTTAGTTTCTTTCATCAGTGTCTTATGATTTTCTGCATACAGGACTTTTGTCTCCTTAGGTAGGTTTATTCCTAGATACTTTATTCTTTTTGTTGCAATGGTAAATGGGAGTGTTTCCTTAATTTCACTTTCAGATTTTTCATCATTAGTGTATAGGAATGCAAGAGATTTCTGTGCATTAATTTTGTATCCTGCTACTTTACCAAATTCATTGATTAGCTCTAGTAGTTTTCTGGTAGCATCTTTAGGATTCTCTATGCGTAGTATCATGTTATCTGCAAACAGTGACAGTTTTACTTCTGCTTTTCCAATTTGGATTCCTTTTATTTCTTTTTCTTCTCTGATTGCTGTGGCTAAAACTTCCAAAACTATGTTGAATAAGAGTGGTGAGAGTGGGCAACCTTGTCTTGTTCCTCATCTTAGTGGAAATGGTTTCAGTTTTTCACCATTGAGGACGATGTTGGCTGTGGGTTTGTCATATATGGCCTTTATTATGTTGAGGAAAGTTCCCTCTATGCCTATTTTCTGGAGGGTTTTTTATCATAAATCGGTGTTGCATTTTGTCAAAAGCTTTCTCTGCATCTATTGAGAGGATCATATGGTTTTTCTCCTTCAATTTGTTAATATGGTGTATCACGTTGATTGATTTGCATATATTGAAGAATCCTTGCATTCCTGGGATAAACACCACTTGATCATCGTGTATGATCCTTTTAATGTGCTATTGGATTCTGTTTGCTAGTATTTTGTTGAGGATTTTTGCATCTATGTTCATCAGTGATATTGGCCTGTAGTTTTCTTTCTTTGTGACATCTTTCTCTGCTTTTGGTATCAGAGGGATGGTGGCTTCGTAGAATGAATTTGCGAGTGCTCCTCCCTCTGCTATATTTTGGAAGAGTTTGAGAAGGATAGGTGTTAGCTCTTCTCTAAATGTTTGATAGAATTCGCCTGTGAAGCCATCTGGTCCTGGGCTTTTTTTTTGTTGGAAGATTTTTAATCAGAGTTTCAATTTCAGTGCTTGTGATTGGTCTGTTCATATTTTCTATTTTTTCCTGGTTCAGTCTCAGAAGGTTGTGCATTTCTAAGAATTGGTCCATTTCTTCCAGGCTGTCCATTTTATTGCCACAGATTTGCTTGTAGTAATCTCTCATGATCCTTTGTATTTCTGCAGTGTCAGTTGTTACTTTTCCTTTCTCATTTCT
This sequence comes from Hyperoodon ampullatus, assembly GCF_949752795.1. Lineage (NCBI taxonomy): Eukaryota > Metazoa > Chordata > Mammalia > Artiodactyla > Ziphiidae > Hyperoodon > Hyperoodon ampullatus. Next base: position 85,104,786 of record NC_136916.1, read on the forward strand.
AATTCTATTGATTTGAGTCTTCTCCCTTTTTTTTTTTTGATTAGTCTGGCTAATAGTTTATCAATTTTGTTTATCTTCTCAAAGAACCAGCTTTTAGTTTTATTCATCTTTACTATTTTTTCCTTCATTTATTTTTCATTTATTTCTGATCTGCTCTTTATGATTTCTTTCCTTCTGCTAACTTTGGGGTTTTTTGTTCTTCTTTCTCCAATTTCTTTAGGTGTAAGGTTACATTGTTTATTTGAGATGTTTCTTGTTTCTTAAGGTAGGATTGTATTGCTATAAATTTCCCTGTTAGAACTGCTTTTGCTGTATCCCATAGGTTTTGGGTCATTGTGTTTTAATTGTCATTTTTTTCTAGGTATTTTTTGATTTCCTCTTTGATATCTTCAGTGATCTCTTGGTTATTACATAGGGTTATGTTTAGCCACCATGTGTTTGTGTTTCTGAGAGTTTTTCCTGTAATTGATATCTAGTCTCATAGCATTGTGGTCGGAAAAGATACTTGATACGATTTCAATTTTCTTAAATTTACGAAGGCTTGATTTGTGACCCAAGATATGATCTATCCTGGAGAATGTTCCATGAGCACTTGAGAAGAATGTGTATTCTGTTGTTTTTGGATGGAATGTCTTATAAATATCAATTAAGTCCATCTTGTTTAATGTATCATTTAAAGCTTGTCTATCCTTATTTATTTTCATTTTGGATGATCTGTCCATTGGTGAAAGTGGGTTGTTAAAGTCCCCTACTATGATTGTGTTACTGTAAATTTCCCCTTTTATGGCTGTTAATATTTGCCTTATATATTGAGGTGCTCCTATGTTGGGTGCATAAATATTTACAATTTTTATGTCTTCTTCTTGGATCGATCCCTTGATCATTATGTAGTGTCCTTCGTTGAACCTTGTAATAGTCTTTGTTTTAAAGTCCATTTTGTCTGATATTAGAATTGCTGCTCCAGCTTTCATTTGATTTCCATTTGCATGGAATATCTTTTTCCATCCCCTCACTTTCAGTCTGTATGTGTCCCTAGGTCTGAAGTAGGTTTCTTGTAGACAGCATATATATGGGTCTTGTTTTTGTATCCATTCAGCCATTCTAAGTCTTTTGGTTGGAGCATTTAATCCATTTACATTTAAGGTAATTATCGATATGTATGTTCCTATTACCATTTTCTTAACTGTTTGAGGTTTATTATTGTAGGTCTTTTCCTTCTCTTCTGTTTCCTGCCTAGAGAAGTTCCTTTATCATTTGTTGTAGAGCTGGTTTGGTGGTGCTGAATTCTCTTAGTTTTTGCTTGTCTGCAAAGGTTTTAATTTCTCCGTCAAATCTGAATGAGATCCTTGCTGGGTAGAGTAATCTTGGTTGTAGGTTTTGCTCCTTCATCACTTTAAATATGTCCTGCCACACCCTCCTGGCTTGCAGAGTTTCTGCTGAAAGATCAGCTGTTAACCTTATGCAGATACCCTTATGTGTTATTTGTTGTTTTTCCCTTGCTGCTTTTAATATTTGTTCTTTGTATTTAATTTTTGATAGTTTGATTAATATGTGTCTTGGAGTGTTTCTCCTTGGATTTATCCTGTATGGGACTCTCTGTGCTTCCTGGACTTGATTGACTATTTCCTTTCCCATATTAGGGAAGTTTTCAACTATAATCTCTTCAACTATTTTCTCAGTCCCTTTCTTTTTCTCTTCTTCTTCTGGCACCGCTATAATTCAAATGTTGGTGCATTTAATGTTGTCCCAGAGGTCTCTGAGACCGTCCTCAATTCTTTTCATTCTTTTTTCTTTATTCTTTTCTGCAGTAGTTATTTCCACTATTTTATCTTCCAGGTTACTAATCCGTTCCTCTGCCTCAGTTACTCTGCTGTTGATCCCTTCTAGAGAGTTTTTACTTTCATTTATTGTGTTGTTCATCACTGTTTGTTTGCTCTTTAGTTCTTCTAGGTCCTTGTTAAACGTTCTTGTATTTTCTCCTTTCTATTTCCTAGATTTTGGATCATCTTTTCTATCATTATTCTGAATTCTTTTTCAGGTAGATTGCGTATTTCCTCTTCATTTGTTAGGTCTGGTGGGTTTTTGCCTTGCTCCTTCACCTGCTGTGTGTTTCTCTGTCTTCTCATTTTCCTTAACTTACTGTGTTTTGGGTATCCTTTTTGCAGTCTGCAGGTTCGTAGTTCCCGCTGTTTTTGGTGTCTGCCCCCAGTGGGTAAGGTTGGTTCAGTGGGTTGTGTAGGATTCCTCGTGGAGGAGGCTAATGCCTGTGTTCTGGTGGATGAGGCTGGATCTTGTCTTTCTGGTGGGCAGGTCTACATCTGGTGGTGTGTTTTGGGGTGTCTGTGGACTTATTATGATTTGAGGCAGTCTCTGTGCTAATGGATGGGGTTGTGTTCCTGCCTTGATAGTTGTTTGACATAGGTTGTCCAGCACTGTAGCTTGCTGGTCGTTGAGTGAAGCTGGGTGTTGGTGTTGAGATGGAGATGTCTGGGAGATTTTCACGATTTGATATTATGTGGAGCTGGGAGGTCTCTTGCAGACCAGTGTCCTGAACTTGGCTCACCCAGCTCAGTGGCACAGCACTGACTCCTGGCTGCAGCACCAAGAGTCTGTCCTCCACACAGCTCAGAATAAAAGCGAGAAAAAAAAAAGAAAGAAAGAAGACGTTAAAATAAAATAAAGTTATTAAAATAAAAAATAATTATTAAGAAGAAAATTTTTAAGTACTTAAAAAAAAACGGACAGAACCCTAGGACAAATGGTAAAAACAAACCTATACAGACAAAATCACACATAGAATCATACACATACACACTCACAAAAAGAGAAAAAGGGAAAAAATAATCTATCTTGCTCCCAAAGTCCACCTCCTCAATTTGGGAGGATTCACTGTCTCTTCAGGTGTTCCACAGATGCAGTTACATCAAGTTAATTGTGGAGATTTAATCCGCTGCTCCTGAGGCTGCTGGGAGAAATTTCCTTTCTGTTCTTTGTTCGCACAGCTCCCGGGATTCAGCTTTGGATTTGGCCCCGCCTCTGCGTGTAGGTCGCCTGAGGGCGTCTGTTCTTCGCTCAGGCAGGAGGGGGTTAAAGGAGCAGCTGATTCGGGCGCTCTGGCTCACTCAGGCCGGGGGGAGGGAGGGGTACGGAGTGCGGGGCGAGCCTGCGGCGGCAGAGGCCAGCGTGACGTTGCATCAGCCTGAGGCGCGCCGTGCGTTCTCCCGGGTAAGTTGTCCCTGGATCACGGGACCCTGGCAGTGCGGGCTGCACAGGCTCCCGGGAGGGGAGGTGTGGAAAGTGACCCATGCTCGCACACAGGCTTCTTGGTGGCTGCAGCAGCCTTAGCGTCTCATGCCCGTCTCTGGGGCTCCTTTAAGCCGCGCTCTTAATCCCCTTTCCTCGCGCACCAGGAAACGAAGAGGGAAGAAAAAGTCTCTTGCCTCTTCGGCAGCTGCAGACTTTTCCTGGACTCCCTCCCGGCTAGCCGTGGCGCACTAACCCCCTTCAGGCTGTGTTCACGCCGCCAACCCCAGTCCTCTCCCTGCGCTCCGACCGAAGCCCGAGCCTCAGCTCCCAGCCCCGCCCACCCCGGCGGCTGAGTAGACAAGCTTCTCAGGCTGGTGAGTGCTGGTCGGCACCGATCCTCTGTGCGGGAATCTCTCCACTTTGCCCTCCGCACCCCTGTTGCTGTGCTCTCCTCCGGGGCTCCAAAGCTTCCCCGCTCCGCCACCCGCAGTGTCCGCCCGAGAAGGGTCTTCTAGTGTGTGGAAACCCTTCCTCCTTCACGGCTCCCTCCCACTGGTGCAGGTCCCGTCCCTATCCTTTTGTCTCTGTTTGTTCTTTTTTCTTTTGCCCTACCCAGGTACGTGGGGAGTTTCTTGCCTTTTGGGAGGTCTGAGGTCTTCTGCAGGCGTTCAGTAGGTGTTCTGTAGGAGCTGTTCCACGTGTAGATGTATATCTGATGTATTTGTGGAGAGGAAGGTGAAATCCGCGTCTTACTCTTCCGCCTTCTTGAAGCCCCTCAGTCTTTGATTTTATTGTATAAAACTTGAGCCAGGGAGCCAGTTAGTGGGATTTTACTGCCCTTTGCACACTGTATTGACTTGTTGGCATTGTTTTCTTATTTGCGAAGGCTACTCAAAATGATACTGGGCACTTTTGCTACTGCCTCTTCAAAGCTTAACTAGTTCACAGACAAAACTCAGAAAACAGGAATGGGAAGGTTCCCCTTGATCGAGAGATGACCACGAGAGGGAGAAGGGGTGGACTGCCTTGGCAAAAAGAGTGTTAGGTGGAGCTGGAAATAAAAGTAGATTCTGGATTTTCTTTACAGGCAGGATGAATGTGGTGCAAGCTCTGAGGACTTTGGGGCTGGGATGACTTGGGTGTGTATTTCAGCTTTGCAAGGCTGGGTTTGGGTCAGTTTGAACATGTTACCTTCCTAAGGGTTCGTTATCCACATGGTGATGATAACACATAGGATTGTTGAAAGGATCAAGGATGTTTTAGGCAGTGCTTCTCAAACTTGAAGACCTGGAGGGTTAAAACATGGACTTTTGGGCCCAGCCCCATAGTTTCTGATGCACCAGATCCCAGGTGGCCTAAGAATGTGCATTTCTTTCTTTTTTGGCTTAAACAATAGAAATTTATGTTTTCACAGTTCTGGAGGCTAGAAGTCCAAGATCAAGGTGTAAGAAGGAGTGGTTTCTTCTTCTTTTTAAAGTATTTTATTCAACTATAGTTGATTTACAATGTTGTGTTCATTGCTACTGTACAGCAAAGTGATTCAGTTATACATATATACATTCTTTTTCATATTCTTTTCCATTTTGGTTTATCACAAGATACTGAATGTAGTGCCCTGTGCTATACAGTAGGACCTCGTTGTTTATCCATCCTATATGTAATAGTTTGCATCTGCTAACCCCAAACTCCCAATCCATCCCTCTCCCACTCCCCTCCCCTTGGCAACCACAGGTCTGTCCTCTATGTCTGCAGTCTGTTTCATAGATAAGTTCATTTGTGTCATATTTTAGATTCCACATATAAATGATATCATATGGTATTTGTCTTTCTCTGTCTTATGTCACTTAGTGTGATCATCTCTAGGCCCATCCATGTTGCTGCAAATGGCATTATTTCATTCTTTTTTAGGGCTGAGTAGTAGAATGTGCATTTCTATCTAGTTCCCAGGTGATGCTGATGCTGCTGGCCTTGGTGCCATGTTTTTGGAACCATTGTTTTAAGGATTAATGGCCACAAATACCAGGTGAACACCTAGCAGGTAAACTGACAGGCAATAAAATGTCTGCCTGCCATCTCACCCCACTCCACCCTACACACCCTTGTTCCAACCTTGGAGTTGATACAAGCATTTCTGAGACCAAGGCCATCTCTAAGAGCATGCAGCAAAGTTCTTCCTAAAGGTACTTCACAGCATGTAGTGGGTGGATTACTGCCCCCCCAAAATGCATGTCCACATGAAATCTCGGAACGTGACCTTATTTGGAAGTAGGGTCTTTGCCGATGTAATTCAGGTAAGGGCCAAGATGAGATAACACTGGGTTGAGCAGCTCCTAAATCCAATGAGAGTGTCCTTAGGAGAGAAAAGGACACAGAAAGAGATACACAGAGGGAAGACAGCCATGTGGAGACAAAGGCAAAGATTGGAGTGATGCTTCCACAAAACAAGGAACCCGAAGAACCACCAGAAGTGGGAAGAGACAAGGAAGAACTCTCTTCCAGAGCCTTCAGAGGGAGCATGTCCCTGCCAATACCTTGATCTCTGACTTCTGGCCTCCAAGACTGTGAGACATTCAATTTGTACTGTTTTAAGCCACTAAGTTTGTGGTCATTTGTTACGGCAGCTGAAGGAAACTCATACACAGCCTCTTAGAAGAAACACTTAGTATTGACTGCTTCAGCTCTGGCACCTTCCCCAAGGAGCCTGAAACAGGAGTGTAACCCAGACCTACTCATCCAGATGACTTGTCTCCACACCTTTAACCTTCACTAGTATTTTCACCTCCATCCCAAGGGGACCACCCCTCTCGGCAGGTCATTCTGTGCTTGCACAGAAAGAGACAGGTGGCAGGTTCCCACCTTCCAGGAGCTGGCAAATCTGGAGAAACCAGAGTCAGTTTATTGGATACGGAGAAAGGACGGCCACCGAGACAACTTGGGTACAGAACTCCTCCATAATGATGGTGGTGGCCAGGGTGGGGTGGGGGGGAGCATCCAAAAAAATGTTAGGTTTTATGTGCAGAACTATGTCAGAGGGGACATGATTTGGCCCCTCTAAATAACAACCACTGTGGTAACATCAGTTATCTTGCATCAGGTAACTGATCTACTCTTAAAACTTCTGTAAATCCAGCCTCACTTCCAACGTGCTAGGAGGGTTCCACCCATAAATGATAACCGCCCCATTGCCTCAGTGTTCTGTACATTTTCCTCTCTGTCATTTATCCCTGAAATCCTTACTGACCATCAGCCTCCAGGTTCCATCCGTGGGCCCATAGTCAGATCCGTTTTAATTGGTTGAGGAGGGAGAGGCTTCCTGTCAAAGCCAGGTTCATGTCAAACCTCCCCCTACAGTTTTCTTCTGATGCTTGTCTTACTTAAGGTAACTTTGGCAGGTCCATCTCTTTGGTGGAAGCATATCTTCAAGACAAAGCAAGACAGTCCTTCTGGATCCCTGTTTTTTGAACTTTTTCCAGTTTCCTACACCTGAGGCCCAAAGGAGAAAAGTGGTTCTGACTTCAGTCTTAGCTGAAAACGAATGTAGGAAAACATGGTTCACGATGAGAGACCCTTCTGTCCATCCTTATGACGCAGCATCCAGCTGTATCTTCCCCCAACAGGAAATCCAGAGCTGCTAGCCAATAGGGATGAATATCAAGGGCTTAAATTCTTGTAAATGCTGATTTCACTAGGGAGTGAGGCTGGAGGGTTGAGAAAGGAAGGAAACTTTTGGCCAACTCTATGGTCCTTTGGGGTCCAATAAATCAGCAAGAATCCAGGGAAACTGTAGGTTTCTGGCAGGATCAGTTGCCAAGGCTCCTTCCAGGAGGTTTTATAAATAGGAAGATGGCAGCCTGCCTTGAATTAGCCAAGAACTTATCCACCATCTGCATGATTCCTCATTTCTACCCTGACCTCCTGTTCAAGATAGCCTTTCCTTGGGTTCTTCCTGGATAGACATCTTTTGGATCCATGTGTTGGTTGTGCCAAAGCCCTTCCCTCACAAGTATAGTACCTGGATCCAGAGTCCAAATGGAGGCCACCCCTCATGTAAACAAATATCTAAGAGCCAGTGGACTTCCCTGGTGGTGCAGTGGTTAAGTATCCGCCTGTCAGTGCAGGGGACATGGGTTAGAGCCCTGGTCCAGGAAGATCCCACATGCCGCGGAGCAACTAAGCCCGTGCACCACAACTACTGAGCCTGCACTCTAGATCCCACGAGCCACAACTACTGAAGCCTGTGTGCCTAGAGCCCATGCTCCGCAACAAGAGAAGCCATCGCAGTGAGAGGCCCGCACACCGCAACGAAGAGTAGCCCCTACTCACCACAACTAGAGAAAGCCCGCGCACAGCAACAAAGACCCAACTCAGCCGAATTAAATTAATTAATTAATAAACTAAAAAAAAAGTATACTAAAGGATCCATATTTAAAAAAAAATAAGCCAACAAACCACCAAATGACATGTTCTAGCCTCCTGCCTTAACAAATACACATTCATATTGACTGGAAAGCCAGATTTGACTTCCAAATCTCAGGACTCATTAGGATTAGTTTCTGGAATATGGCAACCTTGGAAAATCCAGCTCCTAACTCCTGCACAACAGCACCCAGCCCACCCCTGCTCAGCGCAGCCCCACCCTGCTCCTCAGAGGGCCTCACATGCATGCATGCAAGCGGACACCCCAGCCCACAGGTCCAAGCTCCATCCGCAACCTCTACCACCTGTCACCCCTAGATCAGGCCCACAGGCCTAGGGTATACACACTAGAGGTGCGGTCTGCCCTCAGGAGCTGGCCCCAGGGAAGAGGCATACATGGGCCCTGAAAGTGGGCTTGGGCCACCAGGCAGGTGACAGCAGGCACAGTGTGGTATGACACAGGTGTATAGGGTGCAGTCCCTTGGCCCCCACCCTTTGGGGCCCCACCCTGAGGCAGGACCTAAGAAGGGCCCTCTAAAGCACAGGGACCAGGCTGTGGGCCCCTCTTGCTCAGGTCTAAGACAGCACTGTTTCGCCTACCCAACACCCATGTCCCCATCTCTGGGGAACAGCATCTCAATTTCTCTTTAGGGAACCCCTCTTTCCCCACCACCCCAGTCCCTGTGGTTCACGTGGGCCTCTCTCCTGCCACGGGAGGTTGAACAGTTCATGCCCCACACAGAGGTGTGTGGTCCAGGGAGTGAGTGGGGCTGAAATCCAGCTGGGCTCTGCTGACCAAGCATGGGTGGCTTAAGTCCAGTGGAACAGGCACAGTTGTTTTATTGACCTGCCCTAAACGGCCACCCCATCAGCTCTCCAGGACCCAGGCCCACTGCATCCCTGGTCACAACCATCAAGAAGATCACCAGCAAAAACACCTGGTAGAGGAGATCATTTCAAGAGCAGTGTGTGCAGAAAAGACCTAAGGGCTCAGTTCTTCCATAAGCCCAATGAATCAACCAATGATGGGTGAAGCTGCCCCAAAAAACCTTTTTAAAGCAAGAACCATCTTCAACCACCTTTATGGAAGCCTAGCCTGCAGATCAAAGGGAGATACAGACCCAAAGTGGTTTACACGGATCAGGCTAGATTGAAAAACTCACATCCTGAATAACAAATTACCTCTATGAGAGACTAAAAGCAGACAATAATCAAAAGCAGCCTCCAAACACAGGTGATGAGTAAATTCTATGTGTTCTTTAAAGGTTTAACACAGAAGTTCTTAACCCTAGCTGCACATTAGATTCAACAGGGGAGCTTTTAAAAATATTAGTGCCAGAGCCCCCCTACCCCAGGGACTCTGATTTAATTGGTCTGCGGTGGGGCCCAGGTAAAGTATTTTTTTAAAAGCTGCCCTGGTGATTGTAATGTGCAGTCAGAAATAAAATCCACTGTTTTAATATGAGGCAGACACTTCAGGAAATGTGCACATTAGCTAAATAGTGCAAATATCACCTAACCCAGGAGTTCCCAACCCAGAATGATGATTAAAACACCTGAGGCCGGGGCTTCCCTGGTAGCACAGTGGTTAAAAATCTGCCGGCCAATGCAGGGGACACGGGTTCGAGCCCTGGTCAGGGAAGATCACACATGCAGTGGAGCAACTAAACCCATGCGCCACAACTACTGAGCCCATGTGCTGCAACTACTAAAGACCCTGTGCCTAGAGCCCGTGCTCCTCAACAAGAGAAGCCACAGCAATGAGAAGCCCGCGCACTACAATGAAGAGTAGCCCCCGCTCACCGCAACTAGACAAAGCCTGCGCGCAACAACGAAGACCTAACACAGCCAAAAATATAACTAAATAAAATTTAAAAAAGAAGAACACCTGAGGCCATTTTTTTCAACTTCAGGTCACTGGTCTGACTCTTAGTCTACTGAATCAGCATCTTCTCCAATGAGGCCCAGAACTCAGCATTTTTTCAAAGTTCCTTGCTCCATTTCAGTACTCAGCCAGTGACATATAATAACATTTTTTCTGCTGGGGATGCATGTTAACCTCCTCTGGGGCTCAAGCCAAGTGTAGTAAATAAGTATGGAGGCTGAGAATCAGTATTCTAGAAATTCCCCTCCCCTGTGCTTTATTTATGCACCCCTTTGATATCGTTAACTGGGGTTAGGACAATTATAATAATAAACATACTGTAATGGCTACCGTGTCAGTTAGCTACTGCGCATAGCAAATTATCCCAAACTTACTGTCTCAAAAACATTTGTTGTCTCACAGTTTCTGTGGGTCAGGAATCCAAGTGTGGCTTAGCTGAACCCTCTGTGTCTGGGTCTCTCCCAGGCGGCCTTGAAGGTATGGCTGGGGCTGCACTCATCTGGACCTGATTCCAAGCTCACTCAAGTGATTGGTGTCAGAATTCTGTTCCTCTCAAGCTGTTGGACTGAGGACCTCAGTCCCTCACTGGCTGTTGCCTGGAGACCTTCCCCTGGTCCTTGCCACATGGACCTCTGTGGAGGGCAGCTGGTGAACAGAGAGCCAGAGAGAGAGAGAGAGCTAACAAGATGGGAGTCACTGTCTCTCGTAACCTAATCACAGAAGGGGCACCCTGTCACCTTCGTGGTGTTCTATGTATTAAATCGAGCCACTAAAACAACACAAAGGACCACTACACACCTATTAGAAAGCCCAGAATCCAGAACACTGACAACACCAAATGCTGGGGAGGATGTGGAGTAACAGGAACTCTCCCTTATTGCTGGTAAGAATGGAAAATGGGGGCTTCCCTGTTGGCGCAGTGGTTAACAATCCGCCTGCTGATGCAGGGGACACGGGTTCGTGCCCCGGTCCGGGAGGATCCCACATGCCGCGGAGCAGCTGGGCCCGTGAGCCATGGCCACTGAGCCTGCATGTCCAGAGCCTGTGCTCCACAACAGGAGAGGCCACAACAGTGAGAGGCCCGCAAACTGCAAAAAAAAAAAAAAAAAAAAAAGAATGGAAAATGGTACAGCCACTTTGGAAGACAGTTTGGTGATTTCTTACAAAACTAAACGTGCTCTTACCATATGATCCAGCAATCACACTCCTTGGCATTCATCCAAAGGAGGTGAAAACATATGTTCACACAAAAACCTGCACACAGATTTACAGCAGCTTTGTTCATAATTGTCAAAACTTGGAAGCAACTAAGACGTCCCTCAGTAGACGAATGGATAAAAAAAAATTGTGATATATCCAGACAATGAAATATTATTCAATGCCAAAAAGAAATAAGGCATCAAGATGTGAAAAGACATGGAGGTACCTTAAATTCATAGTACGAAGTGAAAGAAGCCAATCTGAAAAGGCTACATACAGTATTATTCCAACTGTATGTCATTCTGGAAAAAGGCAAAACTATGGAGACAGTAAAAAGATCCTTTCAGTGATTGTGAGGAGCTAGGAGGGAGGGAGAGATGAATAGGTGGAGCACAGAGGATTTTTAGGGCAGGGAAAATACCATGTGCGCTACTATAATGATGGATACATGTCATTACACCTTTGTCCAAACCCACAGAATGTACGACACCAAGAGTGAACTCTATTGTAAACTCTGGACTTTGGGTGATAACGACATGTCAGTGTAGGATCATCAGTTGTAACAAATACACCACTCTAGTGCAGGATATTGATAGTCAGGGAGGCTATGAATGCGGTGGGGGGTGGGAGTGTCTCTGGAAATTTCTGCACCTTCCTCTCAGTTTTGCTGAGACCTTAACACTAAACTTAAAAAAAGTCTAAGAAAACGTTTTAAAGCAAGTGACTAGCCTAGGCCACCATCAAGAAAGGGAATCAGTGGGAACCATCATAGGAGTTGATGTGACACAGCTACCACATCCTAAGCACTCACCAGACCCCTTCTAGGAACTTTGCACTCCTAACTCATGTAGTCCTTAGAACATTGTGATGGCTGAGGAAACTAAAACCAACAAGGGAAAAATGTCCTTGAAGCCACATGGCTGGTAGGTACAGAGCTGGGATGCCAGCACCCAGCCCACTGCCGTGGATACCTGTCCCTGATCCTCATCAAGACAGCATCTCCATACAGATCCTGCCCACGTGTGAGCAGCTGTAGGAGGGAGCACAGGGGACAGACTGACTAGTGCGTGTCCCAGAGGCCCGAGATCCAATTGTCCAGACGGGGCGAGGACACACCGGGAGGTGGACTGCACAGGAGCCTGCCGCTCTTCTGCTCCCAAAGGGGAATTCGAACCCTCTGCCCCCTCCTGCCTCTGCCCAACAGAGGCCTGAAGCACAGTTCCAATTAGCATGGAGAATATTCATGGGCTGCTCCTGCTGCCTGAGCCTTTCTTAGGAGCCTTGAATAAGCCGGATTAATAAACTATCTTTCATTTGCTATCCTTTGGCATGAATTTTGCATTAGGCTGAATTCAGTTTAGGTTCCAGCTGACGCCATTTTCTGTAAGACAATGCTTTCCACTCCTGGGCATGTGTGTGTTTACAGGAGAATGTCCCCAATGGTAGAGGGACTCCTGGCACCTCTTGAGAGCATTTTTAAGAACACTTGGGCCCTCTCTGCTTAGGCGTTAAGCCTGAAGATGAATGCCCTCTGGAATGTATGCTATTAATAAAGCGGGTTCCTTTCTCTTTGCATTAGGGGAAATGACTAGGCTTTCAGCTGAGTGTCTGGCTTGGATCAGCTCTGTGGAAGACTGCCCACCTGGAGGACAGGGTCACCAGGAGAATGAAGGGTCAAAGGTGGTCTTGTGAATGGGGAGTGGCCACAGACACGGTGTCCTCAGGGCAGTGGGCCCCACTGGGTTTCAGTGCCTGCCATGCAGGCCTAAAGTCAGTCCATGGGTCTTAAGGAGGCCCTTGGGGGGGTGAGTATCATGCAGTGACTCTGACCCCTGCACTCAGAGCACAGGGCTGCCCACCTGGGGGTCCCCCCCTTCAATCACTGAGTGCCTGGGAAGGGGGCCCCTTGGACCACTGACACGCATACCTTGGCTGATGACCATTCGCTCAACAGGCAGCTCTGACGACACAGGTCTCGTGCCCCGGCACGGCAATCCCGGGGAAAAGCAGGCACAGTGAGTACAGGAGGGCTAGGATCTGGTGCAGACCTGGGATGAGGCCAGGACCCTGCGGCTCTAACACACTCCAGCTGACATCTCTGCTGCTGGTCCATGGACCACACTTTGAGTTACTAAAGCCACTTCAGCAGCCACCAAATGATGAAGCGACCAGCCACTCATGTGGGTGACAGGCACACAGGCACAGCACTGTTACGGTGCCCAAGACACTGCCACACTTTGCCCTCCTGCCCTGAGGACAGCGTCCATTTCTGAGCGGGAGTGAAACGGAGAAGAAAGAGCATGGAAGGTGTCAAGAGACTTGCATTCGCGTCCTGATTCCTCCACTGTCAGCTCAGTGACTCCGGGCGGGTCTCACTGACAAACTTCCCAGCTGCCACAACAGGCTGGATACCAGCTAACAGAAAAAGAGATCTGAGGGGGTGTCGAATATCACAAAACAGAGACACACTGCAAGCCCAAAGAACCACGACCCAGCTCGGAGGTTTAGGGCAACGTGCTGCCCACAGCATCCTTGCTGGGCCCTGCTCTCATGAGCAGCTGCACAGGCCCCTTGGGCGTCAGTCACCATCAGTGATCCAGAGAAGCCCCCAACACTTGCCGAGGAGCCATGCTGTGTGCGCGGCTCATGACCCCATCGACGTGGTCATACCGGAGGCAAGAGGCTTTCGAAAGGAATGCCTGGTCGCCTCCTGGGCCCTCAACTGCTAACTCCTATGTTTGACTGTTCTTTTAATCCTACAGCCCCTGAAGAGGTTATGGGGAAAGCATGTCCTTTTCAAATTGTGGGCAATGAGGCAAATATGACTTAGCACTGTGCATTCAACAGATGAGGAAACAGAAGGGTGGAGGAATAAAGGTGAGGTGTGAGTCAGGACAGAAGGGCCATGGATTTAGGAATACCTGGGTGTACCCAGAAATGCCAGGCAGAGCGCAGGCCCTGGCCCTCACAGTTTCTGCATCCCGCCGCTGCCACCATCACCCCATCACTACACATATGCATCGAGACCCTTTTTGGACCTAGTGCCAAACTAACTGCTGCTCGGCCGGTGGGGGACTGTTGGCTGGCAGAGACGGGGATGAATCAAAGAAAACTGAAAATGCATTCCTTCCCTCCGGAGACATAAAACTAAATGCCAAATGTCAAGCAAGATTTCCAGATGCTCAGCGCTATGGAGTCCCAATGAAGGAGAGGTTCCCGGGCTCAGAGGCAGGAAGGCGTTTCTGACCTGTGATTGCAATGGATCAGGGAGAAGAAGGAAATTGTAACTGTAGCAGTTGTGGCCGCTGTGATCACAGCTGTTGTCCTGTGGCTCTGAGCTGCAATACCCAGTGCGTTCAACCCTGAGGGCCTGGGCCAAGGGGGACAAGGCGGCAGGAGGAGTCAGGCCACACTGCCCCCTAGAGGTCAACTGAGGACTCACTGAATCCTGGAGATGAATCCCAGGGGCCACCACTCCCCTGATGTGCTTGGAGTTCTGGGCATCCTGAGGGAAAAGATTTGAGCCTGTCTCACATTTGGGGTTCAGACCCCTACAGATCTTCTGTAGGGGCTGGGGGTGCCCCTAGGTGAGGCTGACCTCGGGACCCAAGGCAAAAATGAGCCCAGGTGCACCAGATGTCTGGCTGAGAGCAGGGCTAGGATGCCAAGGGTGGGCAGGCCAGGTGCAGCGAGGCTGACCAGATGGTCACTGTCTCCACCTGCACCTGCAGTGTGTGCAAGTCTGGGGAGAAGAGGACTGGGTTCTGAGGAAAGGACACAGCCACTAGACACACACACGCACACACACACACACACCTTGCGTGCACGCATCCTGCTGGGAACTCTGGGAAAGGGCTGGCCTAAGAAACATAAGCTCTTTCTCCTTCTGCCAGTGAGTCTTCAGCAGGAGGGAAGGCCAGACAGAGCCCGGGGTGGGGACCAGAGGTCTGCGGGCAAAGGACAGGTGATGGGCCCTTGGGGACTCTGCTCAAGCCCAGGACACACCTGCCACACATGCACCAACTCACTCACCTGAAGTGATATTGAAGGGTACAGTCACCTTCCTTCTTACAAATGGGAAAACTTGATGATCAGAAAGACCATCTGGTTCCCAGGGCCACTAATTTAATGAGTGGCAAAGCCAAAACCCACACTGTCAAGTGGCTCCATCTTCCCAGGGTGGAGAAAGAAGCATCCGAACCAGCATTCAGGAGTGAACACTAAGGGAGAAAATAAATTACACTGTTAGAATCCTGATGAGAAAAAAAAAAGTACAGCTTAAACATGCCTGAGGTTTGAATGGGTAGCAAACTAGAGTCAAATTACCTTCCTGCAGATCAACTCAGGGCATCCTAAAAATTGCAAACGCAGGGTGTTCAGGGAAGTTGTAACGTAAATCAGCTCCCAACCCGCTTCCCTGCTTCCACATGTATTTCTGTTAGCGCTGCCTTGGCTGTGTTGGAAGTTAAATGGCCATAGGAGAAGTAGTTAAATTCTTATCCCAGAGCAGAGAAGGTCAGAAGCCTTTCCCTGACAGCCAAATGCAAAGTGATCTCCCATTTTCCTAATGAGAATATGTTAATAAAAAAAAAGTTTGGGGTCAACTTGAATATGCAAGCTTTCTAGGGATGTGGAAGGAAGAGTCACATGTGCATTTACAAGTAGTTCACTTATTCACTTAAGTGCTAAATGTCCTGCAGTGGCATAACTGGAGTTTTTACATCATGTATTATCATGTAAGCCTGCAATTGGAGCCATAACTCCTTCATGGCCACTCATCTGTCTGCCAATCACAGCTTCCTTTAGAGCTACTTATACTTGGGGTTGTTGGTATCTTTCTTAGGTCCTGTAGCTGAAGGAAGTGCAAGGTATAAGCACCGAAAATGCAAAACCTAAGATAGATTCGTGGAACTTGCCAAACAATTCTCCCTAGGTTCGTTTTTCTTAATTTTACAGCATCAGCAATTTTGAGAAAAATCATGATGTCCCAACGTTACATATTGTTAGAGGTGACACTCCAGAATGATATCTCATCAACTGTTGGGAAATTTTCGTATTTCAACAGTCTTGTTTCTTGAGAATTGTTTTTATTTTTAATTCTCTCACTATTGGGAAATAATAAACATCTTAGAATTCCTGATTTCAAATTTTGAAAAAGTTTTTCCCAAATTTTTTTTCTCAAGTATTGTACTTTTGGTGGAAATACACACCAGTCTGACTACTTTCTGGCCTGAAGAAGTCTGTGTGCCTTAATGTGTGACCAACTTAATGAAACTCAAGTCAATTACGCTCTACAAAGGAAGCTATAGAGCGTGGTACACCATGCTACACTACCAAGCAATAAACAAGCAACAACTGTTTCTCTATGCAACACGAAGCTCCGGAGAATTATGCTGAGTGCAAAAAGCCAATCCCCAAAAATCACATACTGTGTGATTCCATGTATATAAGATTTTTGAAATACTGTTATAGAAATGGAGAATCGATTCATGGCTGACCAGGGTGAAGGGGGGGATGGAGGAGGGAAGGAAACAGGTGTAGCTATAGAAGCACAACAGGAGGGATGCTTGTGGTGATGGGTACGTTCTGCATCTCAACTGCATCAATGCCAGTCTCCTGGCTGCGTTGTCCTACTAGCGTTTTGCAAGATATTCCCAATGGGGGAACATGGGTAAAGCATACATGAGCTCTCTCTGTATTATGTCTTATAACTGTACATGAAGCTACAATTATCTCAAAATAAAAACTTTAATTTAAAAAATGTGTCACTATGGAGGTTCCTTTAAGCACTAAAAATAGAGTTACCATATAATCCAGTGATCCCACTCCTGGGCATATATCTGGAGAAAACTCTAATTTGAAAAGATACATGCACCCCAATGTTCATTGCAGCACAACTTACAACAGCCAAGACATGGAAGCAACCTAAATGTCCATCAACAGATGAATGGATAAAAAAGAAATGGTATATATTTACACACACACATACACACACACACACACACACACAGTGGAATATTACTCAGCCATAAAAAGGAATGAAATAATGCCATTTGCAGCAACATGGATAGACGTAGAGATTGTCATACTAAGTGAAGTAAGCCAGACAAAGACAAATAGCATATGGTATCACTTATATGTAGAATCTAAAAAATGATACAAATGAACTTACTTACAAAACAGAAAAGACTCACAGACTTAGAAAACAAACTTATGGTTACCAAAGGGGAAAGGAGGGAGGGATTATTATATACCAAAAAAAAAAGTTAGAGATCTTTTGGATGTTTACAATGGTTGAAAAAGTTGAGGTAACGAAAGTCTTTAAAAGTTTACTTCAACTACTTTGTGGTTTAAATCTAAGAAAATGAAAACACATCTTCAAGTATTTTGAATATTCTTGAATATTTTTAATATAAAAGAATTTCCTCTGGGAATAGGGGAAATTGCATATAGAGCTTCCTCCAACAGGACCTGTGGTGGATAAGTCTTTATTGGACATTATCTATCTCACTTATCCTTATACTGACTTTCCAAGACTCAGATTATTATCTACATTTTATAAAGGAAATTGCTGCTCAGAGAAATGAAGAAATTTCCCCCAGGTAGCGCAGCTAGGAACTGGCTGATTTGAGATTAGAATCCAGGTTTGTGTGGATTTATGTATTTTCCATCTGCCAGCCACTTAAGAAACAGTCATGATTCCCCGAAGTAGACAACTTTCAACTGCAAGCCACTGACTCACAATAGCAAGAGAAGGAAAAAAACAAACGCCACTCTCAAGTAAAAAGCAACCTTAATCATTTTTTTTAACTTTAATCATTTTTAAAGAGACATATATACATGACAACTAAATGTATGTGCGATCCTGGATTGGCTCCTGAACTGTGAAAAATGTTCCCATATGACATGAAAAACACTAGTGGAACAATTGATGAAATTTGAATAAAGTCCATTGATTAAATGACTATTGTATTGATGCTAATTTCTGGCTTTTGATAATTGTACTGTGGTGATGTGAGAGGATGTCCTTGTTTTTAAGGAAACTCTGAGGTAAAAAGACATCACGTTTGTAACGTACCCTTAAAAGTATTAAAAAATGCATTAGATATCTATTTCATGACGGTAGGCAAATTTGGGGAGCTATGGATGAAGGATATATGGCAATTCTTTGTACTGTTATAACTTTTCTCTAACTCTGAAATTACTTCAAAATATTTGCAATTTAAAAAATATTCTAGGAACTATCCAGAACAGCTCTCCAGACAAAACTCCAATGATGAGCATATTCTTGCAAAGGTCTGCAGAAATATTGCTCAGGTCCTGTATTGTCATTCTTTTCTCTTTCCCTTCTCTCCATGAAAACTAAAATTAAAGAATAATTTGGCCCCACTGAATAGGCTGTTACGGCTGAAAACCAACACAAATTCTACACTGAGGCAAGCAAGCCCTCTGCAGGTCACCTGGGGGGCACCAGTTAGGGCCCACACAGGAGGCACCTCCAAAAAAACTTCCTCGCTGCTGAGAAACTGTATTTGGGTGGGTGGATTTCCTCCAGAGCAGCATTTACTCACTGTCAGCATGTAAAGCACCTCTGCATCTCTGCAGGTGTAAGAGCCGCCCCCCGATCTTGGTCCACAATCCCAGAAGTCCTGACAGCACATAGTGAATAGGGAGCGCCTGGCACTCTGCGGTGATAAAGTACAGTACCAGGGAGAGAAAGATCAGGGAGCTGGGCTTTTGATCACGCAAGAGGGGTCTCGAGGGCTAGCAGAGCCGCATTCTGGAAACACATTTTATACAGAGTGTGGGATACCCACATTCGACAGAGAGCCATCATAAAAGCCCAGACATAAAATAACACGTAGAACTGGATGTCTGGCCTTATGTGATATTTTATGTGATAGAACACCGTGGAACACCCACAGTTCAAGCAACCCCAGCTCTCCCCAGGCTGAGCTCCTGCAGTGCTGTCTTGCACAAATGCAAATCCAGCCTGTAGCCCAGCCCAAGGCTCCCAGCATGCCTCGGATCCCTGCTCCCTAGCTGCATGCATTAAAGAGCATCAGAGTCAGGGAAGGTAGTAAGAAAGGCTGTAAGTGTATTAGAAGGAGCGATTTCTCTGCACGTTCCTTATTGCCTTGCACAGAGTGATTCTGTATCTCTATCAACAGTCGCTGCTGCACAGAGCTGACTTTTCTGAACACTCAAAACTGGTTCTTACACACACGCACACACCCAGAGGGCAAGGCCAATTCTCCCCATAAATTTGTAAACTTGTTGCCATAGAGACAGGCGCCGGGGTGCTTCAAGTTAGAGTTGGATCAGCAGTGCCGCCTAGTGGGTTACTGGTTATCCTGCAGTCCCCCAAACACATGTCGGAAGATAGATGATTTTTTTTTTCCCTTTTTCCTTTTTCTTTTTTCATTCGTTCTTTTTTAGCTATCTCGGGTTCCCCTTCAAGATTTCTAGAGATCTCTTAAACCAATATCTATTTAAACCAAGGGTTTTTTCCTTCCAGTTTCATTTGAGATATAATTGACATATATACAGCACTGTATAAATTCAAGGTGTTGACTTACATACATCATGAAATGATTACCACAATAAGTGTAGTGATCATCCATCATCTCATATAGGAACAAAATTAAAGAAAAAAGTATTTTTCCTAGTATGAGAACTCTTAGGATTTATTCTCTTAACAACTTTTATGGAACATACATGAGTGTTAATTATGTTTACCATGTTGTACATTACATCCCTTGTACTTATTTATCCTATAACTGGAAGTTTGTACCTTTTGATCACCTTCATCTAATTCCCCCTCCCTCTACCCTCCATCTCTGGTAACCACAGAGCTGATCTCTTTTTCTGTGAGTTTGTTTGTTCAACCAAGTTTTTTGAAGCTGTTTGCTTCCCACATGCAGAAATAGACTCCGACGTCAGAGCTGGCACTAGCGTTCCATCTCATTTTCTGGACGCTCTGCCCCACTATGGCATACCTAGCTCTAAATAAGTCAGGACCAGCTGTGGAGGTCCCTTGGATGTCACATACAATGACAAATATATATAAACCAATGCCTGACATGTAGGAGAACAAAACTCATTGGGGATTTAAAGTAAATGATGAAGTCCTCCTTTATCATTTTATTCATTTGTTCAGCCAGTGTGGCTTCTACTCCACAAATGTAGATGTGCAAGAAGGAGGTTTTCTCTGTTTTTCTATAAATGAACGTACTCGTCCCATCGTGGAACAGAGAGTTGGTATCAGTAAATTCAGGATCTCCTGCCCCCACTTTATCTTGAGTCTAGGGTCAGGGTAGGGGTGGGTCCGCAGGGTCCAAACCCCAATCTTCCTGCTCATCTCAGGCTGTGACCCCCCCAGGCAGAGCGTGCTACATCTGCCTGGTCCAGCCGTGCAACATCTCATGGCCAAAGTCACCCCGTACAGCTCTGCCCTGTCAACCTCCCTGGTGGTACTGTAAAAGAAGGACACCCTCAGTGAATATCTCCAATTGATAATCTGTCAACCAATATTTATCATGCTTATGGGCATGACCCATCTGGGGGTCCTGGTATATAAAGAAGAAACTAGGCTCCTTTCTTAAGCCCATGGGCTCCTGGGGAGACAGATTTTCCAACAAAGTACAGGAATGCTCGGGGCAGTTACTGTAAGGAAGACCCAGGTCCACAAACCCTTAATCAAAATGCTTGGGCCAGATAGGTTTGGAATTCTGAATTTGTTGGATATTAGGAAAGTAAACAGTCTATAGGTTGCCTATTTCCTACTGTCTCCATCAGGGTCTGGGATGTCACCCTCAGTCAACCACACCGACTTTTGCAGCAAAACTCAGGAGGAGTAAAAGTGAAATAAAGATGACCAACAGCTTTAAAGACCTCATGGCAGCTCAGGAAGGATTTGCCACCAAATGAGGTTTAGTATCAAAAAGGAAAACTTTTTGTTTGAGGTGAGATCAGGAAGTGAGAGCTGGCCGGGTAGCCAGGTGGCAGCCTTGCAGATGGAGGGATGGCAGATACAGGCACCCAAGTGAGGGCAGCCCAGCGTGTCAGGGAAGTCAGTGTGCCGGGACCTCCAAGCCAGATCCTCAACTCTTGGACACCCCAGCCCTGCCTCAAAATTCCACCTTGGAAGGAAGCCTTCCCTGACGGCCCACCCTCCTCTATGTGAGTTGCACTGACATTCCAAAAAAAGTTCCATATGTTTCCTCTCTGATCCATAGACCTGAAATTCCTTAAGCACAAGCAACATCTTCTCTCCTTGGTACTATCTTCTAACACCTATTCAAGGCTTTTCAATTACAGCCACTCACACCCCTACAAGTACAACCACATCTGCAACTAGTGATAATAACAGCAACACATGCATCAAGAATTTTGGGGGGAGGGTTGAGGGTGTGACATTAGTCCTGTACATGAAAAGAAAGGGAGAGGAGACATAACCCCTCAGGGTGGCCTGTGCTTGTATTTTTCTCTGCTTATCCTCAACTCACAGGATAAAAGTTGTCTCCTACTCTGGCCAGGAGACAGAATCTGTTTCTGTACGTTCATTCTCGAATTGCTGAAACTCCCAAAGCAGCAGTGTAAATATTCATGCAGTAAACAGGGGGAGCCAGGTGGAAGGGTCTCCACAGTTATTTTTGTTTCTCTGTCAAAATATTTAGCTAATCCATAAATCTTTTAAAACACATTCCATTGCACTGCATGCAAACACTTCCACAAACATTCATCACCCCTCCATCGCTAAATGCGGCTTCCATTTCGGTATTTCTTCCACACTTACCCAGAAAGACGGGATCCAAAATCCAGAATATAAGACCCAAAAGGACTTGCCTGGACTAAGGGGCAGGCCATGCCCTGCTCAGACTCCCGCCTCCCAGCCTGCTCAGAAATTGGCAGACAAAACCACCCCCTGCATTGTAAATAGATGCTGAGGCAATGCGGAGAGCTGGGGGAGGACTAGCAGAATGGGGATATGTCTGGAAGAGGTCTGTTCTCTGAGGTTGGATAAATCACACTGAGCTGCTGGGAACTCGATTTCCTACAAACCGTGGGAAAGTAAAACCATATTACTGGTTCAACGTGGGGTTTTTTTCTCAGGTTTTGAAGACACACACAGCATAAAACCAAATATATATTTAACACACTGGAAACGTGCGGTGGATTTTAATGAAAGTGATTAGACCCAGGAAAAGAAACCGAGGTAAAATGGAGGAAGATGGTCAATCTGAGATGCTTCCCTCCCCGCCACCCCAACTGGGAAGGATTCTATGATGGCATCTACTCAAGTTCAGAGAGACTGGGCTGTGGCCTGCAGAGAACTCCCAGGGCTGCCCCTGGTCGCAAAAGCTTCCAGGAAGGAAGGCTCCAGCTTTGTGAATTCCCTTCAATGCAGCAAGACCACGTGAAGGACCAAGTTCACGTTCAGCCTTGTGCTAAGCAGGGAGGGTGAAACCATGACTGCAATTCTGGTGTGGCCAGCATGGCAGGATGGATAGTTCAGGGAGGCAAAACAGGGCCCCCCAAAGACACTCACCTGCTAATTCCCTGAACCTGTGACCACGTGATCGTACATGGCAAAGGCAACTTTGCAGAGGGGGAGTAAGCCTAGCACCCTGAGATGGGAAATGATCCTGGATTATCAGGATGAGCCCAGTGTCATCTCAAAGGTGACGAGAGGAGGCAGGAGGGTCTGAGTCAGTAGCAGGAAATGTGATGACAGCAGCAGAGGTTAGAGGGATGCAGGGAGGGGTCTGTGAGCCAAGGAATGCAGGTGGCTGCTAGAAGCTGGAAAAGGCAACAAAATGGATTCTCCTCTGAAGCCTCCAGAAAGAATGTAGCCTCGCTGGCACCTCCATCTTAGATTTCTGACCTCCAGACTGTAAGAGAGAATAAATTTGGGTTGTTGTAAGGCCCTAAGTTTGTGGTAAACTATCAACACTCCCTCGCCCATGTCAGCATTGCTGGAACAGAAATATGTGGGTGACTCAGGGAGTACGAACAGGGCGAGGGTCTCTCTTTCTGGAGAGGCCACAGAAGGCCTCACAGAGGAGGTGACTGAACTATTCCCAAAGGCCAAGGAGAAGCCTCGAAGCCAGGGGAGTTCCAAACAGCATTCCAGGCAGCAGGTAAGGATGAGCACAGGCACAGAGGCAGGGGAGCGCAGGGCGTGCCCATACACTAGGAGGACCTTGGCGTGACCAGGCCCCGGGGCAGGGGAGGCTGGAACATGAGTCTGGAATGACGAATGGCAGCCCAGCTCTAAAGCAGGGATGGCTACAGGGACCAGGCGATGCAAGGGAAATTTAACCATTTTCTCAGGAACTTGACCAAACCTCAAAGCCCGGGGCAGTGTGCTAGGTGCCCTGGACAGAGAACAGAGGCTAGGATGAAGCAAGCAAGGTATTGGCTCTGGGCAAAACTGAAGGGGGTGCCCAAAACTCAGTAATCAAAATAAGTAAGTAATCAAAATAGGATAGTATTTAAAAATTCAAAATTAAGACCCAAAATATCAAAGTTTTAACTTTATTTAAAGTTTTTAACTAAAGGCAGGATCAGTTATGGTGCCCTGATGAGCCACCTTGGAGCCTGAGGCAAATGGGAAAATCAGCCATTCTGATCCTGTTTTTAAATTTTTGTTATTTTGTTCATCATGGAATTTTTTGCATTAATTTTGATTTTTTGGTAACTGCATTAAAGTATTACCTACCTGAAGCTATTATATACAGAATGGATAAACAACAGGTCCTCCTGTATAGCATAGGGAACTACATTGAATAACCTATGATAAAGCATAATGGAAAAGAAAATTTTTTTTAAAAGTATATATATTTATATATATATATATATATATATATATATATATATATATATATATGTTTGTATAACTGAATCACTTTGCTGTACAGCAGAAATGAACACAATGGTGTAAATCAACTCTACTTCAATTTAAATATATAAATAAATAAAAACATATCACTTACGTGGATCACCGAGTTTTTGGTGCTCTCTTAAATTTTACACCCACACAGTGCCTCACTCACTTCATCCTAGCCCCAGCCCTGCCTCTACCTTCTAAAGCAGGGGTTCCCCAACCGCCAGGCCATGGACCGGTACCATCCACGGCCTGTTAGAAACCATGCTGCACAGCAGGAGGTGACGGCGGGCCACTGAGTGAAGCTTCATCTGCCGCTCCCCATCGCTCGCATTACCGCCTGAACCAATCTCCCCTACCCTGATCCATGGAAAAACTGTCTTCCATGAAACCGGTACTTGGTGCCAAAAAGGCGGGGGACTGCTGCTGTTCTAGAGAGTACATGCCAGTCAGCTGATATCCCCCTCAACAGCCTGTGTGAGACTGGGCTGAGACTCAAAGAGGATTTCCTTATGGTGAGAGAATTTTTTTTTTTTAATTTGAGGAAGTAGAAGGGAGAGTTTGACATGTATGCCCCGGTATTTGGGGGTAAAGAGACTGAAGTCTCCTGTAGGCCTGGCTACAGCAGCCCACCAAGGAACAGTTGAAAGGGGGCAGCAGAGGGGCCCATTCTCCACCACCATTTGGGAAACAGGAGTACATGGGCTCCCCCAGGCCAGGTGTAGGCTGGAGGGAGGAGCTGGGTCAGAGAAGTGCTGAAGGGACCCTGCTCTGATCAACTGCCGGCTGCAGAGAGGAAACCCCAACAGAGGAGGCTGTGGAGTGTACCACTGGGGGGACAGGAGCTGGGGAGAGTCAGAAGAAGTTCAGAGGGTGAATTGTCTGCATCAGGAAATGGTAGATCCAGGGCCACCATGGGGTGTCTCAGAGGAAGCTAATACAGGCCTCATACAAGCTATGTGACTCACAGAGGGCATTCAACAGCCAAGGGAGAAGGAGGAACAAAAGCTCAGCTAAGTCAAAAGACCTTTGACCAGAGTCCCACTCGTCTTCCCTCTGGGATCCACCCCGGGAAAGCCAGCCATGAGGCAGAGGGTGTGACATGGAACAGGAGAGAGAAAGGACAGGCATGAACCCACTTCCCCCTGGTGGCTGATGAAGCTGAGTCAGGAGGGGAAGGAAGAATATTTGAATAGCCTGAGAAATCAATGTCTTGTTTAAGATTGCACTGGATTTTTAATACCTGAAAATGAGGCTAATTGGACCCCAAAGTGGCTAAAAAAGAATAGGTTTTGCCCAAGATCAGTTGGAGCATAACTGAAAATAGTGATGAGGGGAAGAGAAACCAGTCTACAGAGTTCAATCCATTTAGTAAAACAGTTTTGCTGGTTCTTCTCCACCCAGATCCAGCCTGTGTCTTTCCCTGGCTCTGCTCAGGGCTCCCGGAGACTAATTCCTACAGAGAGCAGCATATTGTCTCCCAAGATGGCCACTGTGATGATTTAATTTTATCAACTTGATTGGACCAGGAGGTGCCCAGACCTTTGGTCAAACATTATGCTGGGTGTGTATGTGAAGGCAGTTTTGGATGAAATTAACATTTGAATGAATCGACTGAGTAAAGCAGATTGCCCTCCCCAATATGGTGGGCCTCATCCAAGTTGAAGACCTGAATAACACCAGAAGGCTGAATAAGAGGGAACTTCTCCAGCCTGACTGCTTGAGCTGGGACAGCAGTCCTCTCCTACACTCAGACTAAAACTTTCACCATCAGCTTTCCTGGTTCTCCAGCTTGCCACCTATAGATCTCAGGACTTCTCAGCCTCCATGGTTGTGTGAACCAATTCCTATAGTAGGTAAATAAGTGTTCTGTTCCTCTGACTAATACAGCTACCTTTCAGTTGGGTTCTGCCAATGTCAGCCACGACCTGCCTCTGCCCCATCCCTCTGGCAGCACCCCATCCCCCCATGACCATGAGCCCTCCCAGAACTCCAGATCTCAGAGACTCTAGTAACACAATTTCCTCCCATGCTGTCTTCAACCCTAGGGCAGTGATGACTTTCATTTTTGCTAGCTCTGGGTGTTTCAACATGTTTTGTTTGTCCCTTTAAACCCTGTCCAAAAATGCCTTCTATAATTAGACCCTTCCTTAAAAGTCTCCTCATTTAAACTATCTGAATGAATTCTACTTCCTGTCTGGACCCTACTGATGCATCGAGGAGGAGGGATACCTCTTTCACTTTGACTAGAGAGAAAGAAGCAAGAATGAGTGAGTGGAGATGCAGATGTGTCTTGAGTAGAGATGAAGTGGGCAGGAAGTTGGGGGAAATCACACTGTTGATTTGCATTTTCTTTATGCAGAAAGATGGAAGCTTAAATACTAAAATGGAATCAAGGCAGTGAAGCTTTGAAGCAGGTGGCAAAAGGAGTGGAAGGACCACCGTTCATTTTTAGAGGCACAACTCTGCACCTTTGGATGATTCTCTTGGTCGACTGAGCAGCTGAGTCAGATCACACGCATCTTCAGGGATTTGCAGTGTTCTGCTTAAGAAACCCCAACTACAGATAACAATCAAAATGATGTTCAGGACAGCATGAGTTCATAGACTGAATAGGGTTCATTGTATTTGTCACAAAGGGGTTAACAGTGCTGCGCACATCAGTGAAGATCAAATGCACAAATACTGCAAAGTAAGGGCCCTACCAATTCATATGTTATCTTTGAACATTTCATGGCTTGAATTTCCAGATGAGAGTTCATGACTCCTAATTCAAGGGCCACGTCAACTGACTTGTGTAATGAAAAAACTTACAAACTCCCACTTTAACCCTTTGAGGCAGCATGGTGTGGTGGAAAAAGCAAGGAGTCTGGATAACTTGATAACTTACTAGGTGAATTTTGGCAAATCACTTAAACTCCCTGCCTTTCCATTTTCTCATCCGTACAATGAGGATAATGCCACCTTAACAATCTGAGCTTAAGAAGCTGGCCCTGAACTCAGAAAAAGAGAGCTATTTTTTTAAACAAAATGAGAGAAGTTTATTTCATTTAATAGTCTAATTTGTACCATTTGCCACATACTTCATTTACATAATGAAAATTTGCCCTGTGTTCATGTGATATATTCTAATAAATAAGAAATTTGCCTAGGTAGGACAATAGGTTTGGGCGATTATTGTGATAACAGGCAAGTTTCCTACCTACTACTGGAGCCTCCAAAAGGGAGCTATACTTGAAGTCTGGGTTAACATGGCAATAATGGTATGTTGACTCCTACACGATCCTGAAGGGTGTGGGTGGAAAAGGAATAGTTGAGGTAACCTGGTCATTCTTTGGCCACCATGATATCAATTAGGCACATTTGGAAATAGTCCATAGATCATATTAGAGCTACTGCAAATGACTTTGAATAAGACTCAGAAAGGTCATGGAAGAGACAAGTACCTCTCAGACACCAGTGCCATGGATGATAAAGAATCAAACACAAGGCATCTGTGGAGTCACTTTACAGGGAAAGCATCTTTAAGAGAAGAGATCCAAGGCTGAACAGCTGAGCTGACATTCTGAGGTTATCCTGCACCCACCACAGGCAAATTCCAAAGCTTTTTGCAAAAAAAGATATTGGACACTCAGACTCTCCTTTTGTTTCCCACCTTTTTAAACTCCCCAGTACTAGACAGCTTGACCCCCAGGTGGGAGATTATCTTTGAACTTCTACTTTTCCCTGCTATCACTTTCCCACATTATCACAGTGACTGAGGAGTCTGTATCTGGTGGCGGTAGGAAGGGCATAGATGGAGAAAGAGAAACTTGGAGAAAAAGAAGACGGGATATGATGCTCAGGTGTCAGAATAAAAGTGTTCTTTACAATTACTCCAAGGAGCTGGTCCTATGAATTTCCAGTAACCTTAACAATTAGTTTCCATGGCCTCAATCACACTGAGCTCTTTTATTACTAAAACAACCAAAGCACTTTTCACAGTCACACTGATGATGATATTAAAGCACAGAAAGATAAGGAAATGGGTGGGAATTGGGGAAGAAAAGTCCCACTCTGGGAGAAAGAGAGGCAGTTATCAACCATCACTAACGTTCGCAGGCTTACCATGACTAGAAGTTATAAGACATCAGGTCTGCATATAGAGAGATCTGGAATGTCACATTTTATAACCCAATGTGCCCCTTCAACAGAACATATATTATTTAATCTTGTGTGTCAACGTGACTGATTCCTTATGAATAATTAGTATTCTTCGCAGGCGCTGGGGAAGAAAAAACCCAAAAATCTAGAGCTGGAAATTTGAGGTTCAGGCCAGTTTAAGCCCCCTTTATTCCTAAATCAGTGATAAGTAAATTATCAAATATTCTCAGGGACTGAAACAGGCAGTCTGGACAATATGAGGGATTTATTTCAAATCCAGTTTCTGTTTCCACTCATCTCTTAGGCAAAATGCTGCCTGAATCAACTCATGACTTGCAATGTCCCTTTCCAATTACACATCTCTCCCACACTTGCTTTGAGGTCATGACCCAGTGAGTTGTTTGAACATCAGCCCAGCAACCTGCGCTGCTGAGTTTTTATTTTGTTCTAGTCTTTTGACTTTTATTGAAATTTTCCAGATACATTTGAAAAGAATGTGTATTCTGCTCTTGTTGAGTGTGGTGTCTTTACATATCAGTTAGATCAAGGCAATTAATAGTGTTCAAATCTTCTGTATCATTACTGATATTTTTGTCTAATTGTTCTATCAGTTACTGAGAAAAGAGTGTTAAAAATCTTCAAGTGTCACTGTGGACTTGCCTAGTTCTCCCTTCAATTTTACTAGTTTGTGTTCCATACATTTGGATGCTCTGTCATTAGGCACATACACATACAGAATGTGTATGTTTTCCTGATGAATTTGTCCTTTAATCATTATGAAATGATCCTTGTTATCTTTTGTAATACTCCTTGCCTTGACATCTATTTTGGCTATTATTATTATAGGCACTCCAGCTTTCTTCTACTTACTACTGTTTTCATAAGGTATTGTTTTCCATTCTTCTACTTTCAGCCATTTCTTTAAATTAAAAGTGTGAGAAAAGATACATGCACCTTTATGTTCATAGCAGCACTCTTTACAATACCCAAGACATGGAAACAACCTAAATGTTCATCAACAGATGAACAGATAATGAAGATGTGGTATATATATACAATGGAACACTACTCAACCATAAAGAAGAATGAAATAACGCTATTTGCAGCAACATGGATGGACCTAGAGACTATCATACTAAGTGAAGTAAGTCAAAAAGAGAAAGACAAATATCGTATGATATCACTTATATGTGGAATCTAAAATATGACACAATTGAACTTATCTATGAAACAAAAAGAGACTCACAGATATAGAGAACAGATTTGTGGTAGCCAAGGGGGAGAGGGGTCAGGGAGGGATGGACTGGGAGTTTGGGATTAGCAGATGCAAACTATTATATATAGAATGGATAAACAACAAGGCCCAACTGTATGGCATAGGGAACTATATTTAATATCCTGTAATAAACCATTTAAAAAGTGTCTCTCATAAACAGCATAAAGAGAAATTCAGGTTTCCTCTCTATCCAAAAGTAGGGCATTTCTATGAAACCTTTTGTAAGCTGAAATGGCATAAAGCAAAGAAGCAATTACCTCAGGACACATCTTGCTAACGGATGCACAAGATAAACTGAGATAAAACACAGATGCTGGGCTTCCCTGGTGGCGCAGTTGTTCAGAGTCTGCCTGCCGATGCAGGGGACACGGGTTCGTGCCCCGGTCTGGGAAGATCCCACGTGCCGCAGAGCGGCTAGGCCCGTGAACCCTGGCCGCTGAGCCTGCGCGTCCGGAGCCTGTGCTCCGCAACAGGAGAGGCCACAACAGTGAGAGGCCCGCGTACCGCAAAAAAAAAAAAAAAAAACACAGATGCTCACAGACACAGTTCAAAGCTGTGGCAGCTTGATGCTCACAGACACAGTTCAAAGCTGTGGCAGCTTGATGCTGAGGTGCTGAGTGTAGTTTCCAGGGAAGGAGCTTGGCAGTGCCCCTCTCACTGCTCAGGGTGCATGCTGCCTCTATAACTTCTCACTGCAGAACAAATGCTGAGCACTATTATCACTTTTTGCCTTTTTTCATAAAAGGGAAAATCCTCTTCAGCTTTCTTTCAGTTAGCAGAAACATGCACTAATACAGGGCTTTCATAAAAGCAAAGTGGGGTAAAGTGAACTTTCCAAAAGTGGGAATACCTATATTGCTTTTCCATCAGTCTGACAACCTCTGCCTTTTAATTGGTCTGCTTTGTCCACTTACACTTAATACAAATATTGATATGTTGGGTTTAGGTCTACCATTTTATTATTTGTTTTCTATTTGTCCTATCTCTTTTTTGATCTTCTATTCCTCCTTTCCTATTGTCTTTTGGATTAATCAATTATTTTTTAGTATTCCATTTTAATTCCCCTATTGGCTTTTAAAAACCACATTTTTAGTGGTTTCACATGAAATGTGGGAAACTTGCAACATTATGGTTCCATTAACCACCTCCAGTTCTTTGTACCACTATTGTCATATATTACATGTATATATATTTTAAACCCCACTGACTTGAGGATTTTTTGTTAAAGAAATTAACATTTCCTGACTAATAGAGTGTCCAAGTTACTCAATCATAGGCCTGGATTTCTGGCAAAATCATTTCACAGATGACAAGGACAACAGTTATATTTAGTTTTCACCTTTCTAATGACCCATTTAAGAATCCACTTGATCCTATTGGAATTCCAACATCTCCTTTGGAGACTTACCCCCATTCTCCCCTTACCCCAGCTTAAACTGCCCCAGGACTTAAGGGTTTACTTGATCCAAAGGGATATTCTACTTCTAATACCAGGGAGAGAGAGAGGGGGGAGGAGAAAGAGGTGATTGTGGAGGAGGAATAAGAGGAAGACAAGGAGAAGAGGAAAGGAGAGGAGAGAATGCAGAGTCCGACTGGTCCACTGGCGCAATGGCTTCTGGACCGACACCTGCTGTCCCTGTTGGACACCACTGCCCAAGTGCACACTTGCAAGGCACACTTGCCTGTTTCCAGCTAGGGATCTTGCTAGCCCAGATCTGTCCGAGCAAGAGTGGGGTTCCATGGTGGGAATGTAAATTGATACAGCCACTATGGAGAACAGTATGGAGGTTCCTTAAAAAACTAAAAATAGAATTACCATATGACCCAGCAATCCCACTAGTAGGCATATACCCAGAGAAAACCATAATTCAAAAAGACACATGCACCCTAATGTTCATTGCAGCACTATTTACAATAGCCAGGACATGGAAGCAACCTAAATGCCCATCGACAGACGAATGGATAAAGAAGATGTGGTACATATATAAAATGGAATATTACTCAGCCATAAAAAGGAACGAAATTGGGTCATTTGTAGAGACGTGGATGGATCTAGAGACTGTCATACAGAGTGAAGAAAGTCAGAAAGAGAAAAACAAATATCGTATATTAACACATATATGTGGAACCTAGAAAAATGGTACAGATGAACCAGTTTGCAGGGCAGAAATAGAGACACAGATGTAGAGGACAAACGTATGGACACCAAGGGGGGAAAATGGCAGGGGTTGTGGTGGTGGGATGAATTGGGAGATTGGGGTTGACATATATACACTAATATGTATAAAATGGATAACTAATAAGAACCTGCTGAATAAAAAATAAATAAAATAAAAAAGAGTGGGGTTCCACACTTGAACTTCAAGGTCATGCTGTCCTAGTTCACACTCACAAGCTCTACCACTGTTCCCCCAAAGCACAAGGACACACTGGGGAGGTTGGATCACAGTCACCATCAATTCAGGGACAGCCTGAGCCTGCTCACAAATGCTATGGGCCTGGGGCAGGACTAGGCACTGTGTCTCCTCCCCTCATTGTGAGCTCCCACTCTGACACCCTTGGTGTCCTTCCTTTCACAGACCTTGGTCGGGACCTCCTGTTAGACCCTCCTCCTCAATTTCCCTGTCCTTGAACTCCAGGGAGGGTTGTAATGTCAGTCCTTCTTTTTCTGCAAGGCTTCCAGGCTTCTAAGGCAAGTTGGTGCATTTCCCAACTCCTGCCCCTGCCCCAGCTGCATCCCCCACAGACCTGTGCTTGGAGGGGGAGGCAGACCGGGGGTGGGGGTCAGACGAACATCCTGTCCCTTCTTCCCCCAGGATGTGAGTACCACTGTCCCTCCCCTTGCATATCGATAGGAATTATGCCCGTGGCTCTTCCCTGATCAGAAGAACCCATCTTGAGGTGATTTTTTATATCTGCCTAGACATTGAAGATGCTGGCACAGCTTCTAAATCCAAGCTCACCTGGTACCTCAGTACACAAACATCTACTTCTCCCTTCCTTGGTGATGAGCACATTGGAGCTGGATTGATATTTGAATCCCCAGTGGCAAGAACAATGCTTGGTGCAGAGGAAATGCTACACAAATGTGAAAGAAAGAAAGGAAGGACGGAAGGAAGGAATGCTGAGTTAAATCCAGGCTGGGTTGATGAGAGAAACAGTCTGTAGGGAACAGAGGAAATGCCTGCCCATCTCTTGCTTCCCTGAATGCTCCCTACAAAGGAGTAATCTGATTGAGTCTGATTCCAGGGCATTGACGGAGTCGTGTGTGCTAGTGCACAGGGTGACGTGTGTCCACACGCTGTGCACATGCCTGTGGCCTCCTCTTCTGCCCTTCCTTCCAACAGGCTAGGTGGAGGGTGTGGGGGCCAGCATTTCCCCAGGGCGGCCAGCATCCCCTGCAGGCTACCTCTAGTGGAAAGAAAAGACCCTGGTACAGGAAGCTCTGCCCACCAGGTGTCCTCTCTCAGAAAATGTTGCTGAAACATCCTTAGGGCTCTAGTGCCACTCATGGCCAAATCAGATCTGGATAGTCATCCTCTCCTCCAACCATTGTGAGCTGTAGTTATTGTGGTTAATCTGATGAAATAACTGTGACTTTCCTTCAAGTGATCTGAGCCTCTGAGCCCTGAGAACTGGAGCTGAGCTTTGAGAAGCAGGAAGAGAAGGGAAACGGCATTCATCCATCCTGGAGTGGCACTGACCGCATTGCCTACCGCAGGGCTAGTGCTGAGTGAGAGGTGCTGCTTTCCTAATCATCTTACACGCACAGATTGAGAGGAAGAGTATCAGCCTATAAAATGGACCCAAACCTGAGGCTCAAAAAAGTTAAGTAATTTACCCAAGATCACACAGCCAGAAAGCGTTCTTCCTCAGTGTTACCAAGGCTTGGCATATCCTACTCCAATTTTCTTTATTTGACCTGGGATCTACTTGAGACTGTATGTGAGAAATCTGATTTTCTAAGATGAGAGACAGTGCTCTCCAATACACTATATCCAGGTGGTTCAGACAGTGATCTAATTCAGCCAGCCCCTTATTCCCTTAATAAAACCCACACTGAGACAATACTAAAAAGATGAATAGCCCAGTTAAAAACTGGGCAAAGGGCTTCCCAGGTGACGCAGTGGTTGAGGATCCGCCTGCCGATGCAGGGGACACGGCTTCGAGCCCTGGTCCGGGAAGATCCCACATCCCGTGGAGCAGCTGGGCCCGTGAGCCATGGCTGCTTAGCCTGTGCGTCCAGAGCCTGTGCTCCGCAACGGGAGAGGCCACAACAGTGAGAGGCCCGCCTACCACACACACAAAAAAAAAAACAAAAAACTGGGGAAAGCATCTGGAAAGACATTTCTCCAGTGAAGATATGCAAATGGCCATTAAGCACATGAAAAGATGCTCAACATCATTAGCCATCAGGGAAATGCAAATCAAAGCCACACAAGATACCACTTCACAGCCACTAGGAGGGCTGTCATTAAAAGTCAGATAGTAGGGAATTCCCTGGTGGCCTAGTGGTTAGGATTCTGCACTTTCACTGCCATGGCCTGGATTCAGTCCCTGGTTGAGGAACTGAGATCCTGCCAGCAGCACGGCGCAGCCAAAAAACAAAAACACAAACAAACAAAAAACCCCAAAAAGTCAGATAGTAACAAATGTTGGTGAGGATGTGGAGAAATTGGAACCCTGAGACACTGCTGGTGAGAACATACAATGGTGAAGCCACTTTGGAAAACCATCTGGACGTTCCTGAGATGATTAAACATAGATTTATCATATGATCCAACAATTTCACTCCTAGGTGTGTACCCAAGAGAAATGAAAACATATGTCCATACAGAAACTTGGGCATGAATGTTCATAGCAACATTATTCATAACAGCCAAAAGAGTGGAAACACACAAAATGCCCACTAACCAGTGAATGAATAGATAAGATGTGATATACCCATACAGTAGAATATTCAGCCATGATAAGGAATGAAGTATGGATACAAGCTACACATAGATGAACTTGAAATCCTTATGCTATGTGAAGGATGCCAGTCACAAAGGACCACGTGGTGTGTGACCCCATTTACGTGAAATGTCCAGAGCAGGCAACTCTGTAGAGACAGCAGATTAGTGGTTGCCAGGGACCAGGGGGAGGGAAGACTGGGCTAAGTGGTACAAAGTTTATTTTTGGAGTGATGAAATTCTAAAATTCTAAAATTCACTACAGTGGTGGTTGCACAACTCTGTGTATATACCAAAAGCCATTGAATTGTACCCTTGGAATGAGTAAGCTGTATGGTGTGTGACTTATATCTCAAAAAGCCTTTTTAAAAAAACCCATACTGTGTTCGCTTCAGCCACACATATACTAAAATTGGAACTATACAAGGAACATCATCACAGCCCCTGTGCAAGAGTGACACGCACATCTATGACACATTCCATATTTTGTCTATTGTCGAAGCCAAAAAAAAAAATACTGAAAACATTTCCGTAGGCTTTGCCTGAGGAAAGAATCCACCAACACAGCTCAATTTTAAATGTTTATTTTTTGGTTTTATTTCATTCTATTCAAATGTGTCATTTAAAGTCAAAACTAAACATTGTTTTTAAAAGTTGGTATGAGCTTTTGAAAGACATGGTTTGATTCCCAGCTCTGCCTGTGGCTAAACCATGTGACGTTGGGCAAGTCACTTCCGCTCTGGGCCTGGGTCTCCTCACTGCAAAACGGGAGCAATGGCACCTATGCTACCTTGTAATGGGGTTCAGGCTGCGCCTTCACCAGGGACATCCTGAGCGGAGGTGAATGGGACCCACAGCTACATCTGCTCAGAGGGGATCTCTGCTACTAATTGTCACAAGGGCACCCTTGGGGCTAATGCCAGCCTCCAATGTTACAAAGCCTAGATATACTATTTCTAAAACGCTAAGCAAAGTGAGGGTACATGGTAAGTGGTCAGCTAACGGCAAACGATGACTTCAGCTGCAAATAACTGAAAATACTCTCACAAAACTGCAAGTCCTGAAGGACAGTGGGGGCCAGGAGGTCCAGTCAGGCCTCCTGCTTGGGTCTACCCTTCCCTGGGCTAGCTCTTTCTTCAGACCAGAAGCAAGATGGCAGCAGTGCTTGTAGACCTGACACCCTAATGTTCCAAGAT
Source organism: Hyperoodon ampullatus (assembly GCF_949752795.1). Lineage (NCBI taxonomy): Eukaryota > Metazoa > Chordata > Mammalia > Artiodactyla > Ziphiidae > Hyperoodon > Hyperoodon ampullatus. Next base: position 85,139,989 of record NC_136916.1, read on the forward strand.
CTTATATCTTAGAGACTTAGCAACTAAGTGAGCTGAGCAGAATTCTACAGTCATCCACTTAATGAATATATTCCTTCAGCGCTGACTCATTCTGGGCCCAATTCTAGGTACTGGAGATCCTTACATTCCTCGGAGAATCAGATAATGAGCAAACAAATGTAAAAACAAGGTAATTCCTAATTGTGAAACGTGTTAAGAAAGAAATAAAATATGATGATAATAAAACATCCCTAGGGGAGGTAACTTCAGACAGGGTGGTCTGGGAATGCATCTCCAAGCAGACTGGACTGCTTTGGTGAGGGAGGGAAGGAACAGACAGTGCAGGGTCCTGGATGGCCGTGGGCATGAGAAGTTCTGCTTTTATTCCAAGTAAAATGTGAAGCCATCAAAATTAGGGAGGGGAGGACATCTGCTGTGAAAGACACAGATTGAATCACAGCTCCATCAAATTACTCACCCATCTTGACCCTCAGTTTCCACGCCTGTAAAATGGGATTAAAACTTCCTACCTCATTGAATATTTGAAAGTTGCTACCAGAATAGATCTCAAAAGTTCTCATCACAAGAAAAAAAAAAAGTTACCACTACGTGTGGTAATGGATGATAACTAGACTTAGGGTGGTGATTATTTCACAATATATACAAATACACAAATGCCAAAGCATTATGTTGTGCACCTGAAACTAAAATAATGTTATACGTCAACTATATCTCAGTTTAATGAATAAATAACTCATTCACAGGGTTATAAGAACAAAACATGAAAATAGAAATGTACTGCGCAGGAAAATAAATATTATCAACCTCTTCCATGTGTTTCTTTAAAAACTGAGGGCTGAGATGTTTAGAGGGAAGTGTCTGCAACCTACTTTGAAATGCATCCGAAAAATAAGCTGTTCTGATGGGTGGAGAGAGAGGGTGGGTGATGGGTAGGTATGTGATGAAACAAGTCGAATAAAATGTTAATGGACGAATCTGGGTGATAGATATGTCTGTTCACTGTAAAATTCTTTGAACTTTTAGGTATCTTTAAAACTTTTCGTAACAAAATTTTGAGGAATGGGGGAGAGGTACCACTTGTATTTTAAGGAATTTGCAAATGCTTCTCCCCTCCCTCTCCAGCTTCACATGCTCTCCTTTCTTGTCTGATGGCGTTAGCAAGTCACCTTGCAGTCCTGCCGAGTAATTCGGTCCAAAGCGGGACATGTGTCCACTGTGCGGTGACAGTGACCAGGCGTCGGGAACGAAGTTTTGCAGTGAAGCCCCGGCGGGGCGGAGCCTTGGCCGCTTGAGAACATGCGGGGCTGTCGCCGCCAGAGGGAGGGTTCGTGGCGTCCTGAGCTCGAAAGGCGGCGTGGACAGCGCGGCAGGAAGCCAGGTTCCTTCCCTCGAGCAGAATGAGCCCAGGGACCCGCCGCCTCTGTAATTACCTGCAGAAAACAGCCCTTCAGACAGGACAGTCTGAGAGTCAGCGCCTACAGTCTGGCCCCACAGCCTCTGATGAAGAAGAGAAGGAGGGAGGGAAGAAAGTAACGCGCGTTCAGCAAGTGTCAGACAGTGCTCCATGCCTTCCATCATTTGTTTCATGTTTTAGTTATGAATCAGTCTGAAAATAGAACAGGAGTTGAAGTGCAAAGGATCTACATTTCACTCCTGCTAGAGACTGCCCAGGGAATTCCTGGTTCTCCGAGGGGAGAGCAGCTTTTCGGGGGACAACTTTCCTCCCTACCCCACCCCTCTCCAGCAAAGGGACTCAGAATAGCTGTGTCCCCTGGGCTGAGATAGCACCTCGTGGTGGCTTCCGGCGACCTCACCCAGCATCTACAAGGAGACTGCCCACCCCATGCAGATCTGCCCACCAGCTTCTTCCTGTGGGACTGGGGAAGGGGGTGGGGAGTGTTAACCTTGAACCCTTCCTCAGCTCAAACCATCCACAGCTCCCTCTAATAGCAGCACTTTCTGAGACTATCTGGTACCCTAGCCACCAGAGAGTCAGGCATGAATTATCAATCCCTCGGTCTTTTTCAATCCTAATCATTCAAAGCCACTCTATGCAAACCAGTAGTTTCCTCAGATTTTCTTTATTGTGTAGTCACAGCCTAAACGTCTCAAATATTATCTTCAGAAGCCTCTACCCCATGTCCCCACCCAACAGACCAACCCAGAGCCTCTGGGCATGTAGCCCAGCAGGGAGCCCCAGCCCTAAATGTTCCTTGGGGCTTCTTAAATGTCAGCCACCTTATCCTCCCCCAGAAGGGAAGCAGGGTTATGTCAGAAAAGTTACCTCCTGACTTTAGACTTGCCAGATTGGGAGAACGGGAGATCTGAATCCCACGGGAATTTGGTTAGAAAGGCTGGTATGTCCCAGATTTTGATTAATGCTTCTTTGGTGTTTAAATACTTTTATTCACAATAGTACGTGTTAAGCCTAAGAAATAAGATGAGCATGAAGACAATTAAATTCAGCCATGAACCCATCCTGAGATAAACACTCCTACATTTTGGTGTGTACTGCACTGAACTTTTTATTTCTGTGCATCAATTAAAACATGCCATTTTTCTTTGAACGATATAAGATACACTATTTGGTACACTATTTGTAACTTGTTTTATTATTTAATAATGATCACAAGTACCTTTCAATGGTTAAAGGATAATTTTTTAAAGATGAAATTATGACTCTCCTACATATATAAAATGAACACGTTACAATTTTTACTTAATTCGTTATTAACGAGGGACCAATTAAGAGGTTACAAAAGAGGAGGAACGGGCTTCCCTGGTGGCGCAGTGGTTGAGAGTCCACCTGCCGATGCAGGGGACACGGGTTCGTGCCCCGGTCCGGGAAGATCCCCATGCCGCGGAGTGGCTGGGTCCATGAGCCATGGCCGCTGAGCCTGCGCGTCTGGAGCCTGTGCTCCGCAAAGGGAGAGGCCACAACGGTGAGAGGCCCGTGTACCGCAAAAAAAAAAAAAAACGAGGAGGAATACTGAAATGGATTTACAAATGAACACAAAAGTGGCTTCTTCCACTGGGGAGGAGCTAGTCAAATGAACCTCCGCCAGACAGAATTTATTTGCATGTCTATAAAGAATTATTTGCATTGCTATCAGCTGTGGAGATACAAAATAGCCCAAAGGCCATGAAAGGTGAAGAACCCCATAGAATCAGAATCACCTAACCCAGGTGGCTGTGCTCCACACAATGCCTAGTTTTCAGCTGAGGTACACATAAACACTACATTGCATAAACAAATATACGTCCATGCTCTCTTTATTTTTTTATTTTATTATTTTTTTTTTTGCAGTGCGCGGGCCTCTCACTGTTGTGGCCTCTCCCGTTGCGGAGCACAGGCTCCAGAAGCGCAGGCTCAGCGGCCATGGCTCACGGGCCCAGCCGCTTTGCGGCACGTGGGATCTTCCCGGACCAGGGCAGGAACCCGTGTCCCCTGCATCGGCAGGCGGACTCTCAACCACTGCGCCACCAGGGAAGCCCAGGAGCACTCTTTTATAGAGGGAAAGGGAAGTGGGAGTGCTGTAAACAGAGTCTGTGGCTTTTCATTGACTGAGTTGTGACTGTCTCTCATTGGCTGTGCTCCTGCAGGCAAGAAGAGTGAGTTCTTTCCTCTTCGCAGAGCCTGAGAGCTCTCCCCTCTGCTCTCCTGACTCTATTTTAAATGAGGTTTCTGTTTATTAATTTTTTACAACTGCTTTGGCAAGAAATGATTTCTTGCACAGAAATTTCACTCCACTTCTTGGTAAAATTATTGCTAATGAAGGAAAAGGCTACAGAGTGTGAAGTCAATGGAGAATTCAAACAAATGTGCAGATAAGTCAACCTAAGCCGTCATGTCTGCAAATTCCCTCTTTCATAGTCTGCTCCTAATAACACCCTCCCCTCCCCATCTGCAACACCACACAGAACTTTCCCCCCACCAGCACCCTCTCCTCAGAAGCAGAGAGAAAAGAGTCCCTCAGACCACTGGTGTCTTGAGACCTAAGTTTTCCCACCCCTACTTCTTCCCAGTTAGAGTGATTTCCCAGCACTTCTGAGAAGAGATCTAGGTGGTCTTACCAAGCCTGTTATAAAATTAGTCTGATAACACCCATCAGGCAAGGTCACTGAGAGAATTAAAAAATTTGAAATTTATCCGAGCCCTGTTCTTCCAACAAACAAAGATGGTGAAGAAACCCCCCAAACCCATGTGTTCCAAAGTCCGCCTATCCTTTTGCATTCTGGGAAACAGCTTACCACAAACGACCACCTTCCCCATGTGACTTAGATAAGACTTGCGGTCCACTCTCTCCCATGACTCCTCATGAGACTCGCAGACACCCCCCTAATTACCAGTGATGAGGCCAGACAGAGTCCCTCCAACCTCCTGTTCTTTGTCTCAGAAGTGATTGCCCAAACTATTGGTCCCCCTGAAACTAGCTAGACACAGAAGTGAACATTTCCTGTCCGGTTGACTGACACTCGCCCCGATCACAACACCGACTGTACAATTACCCCATGGATAAATTGTCTGCTCCTTCCTAGACAAGTTTAAGGGACTTTTCTACTCTCTTTGGATCTGGGGTACTCTACCTATTGCAATGGCTTGAACAAAATCAATTTCCTTATTGGTTTGTTTTTTGTTTGGTTTTGGGGAGGAGGGTGGGAGTGATGGGGGACCTTTAACACACTTCTCTTAACTCAGAGTGCAATTCTCCTCTCTCCTCCTCTCCCCCCTCCCCCCTCCCCCTCTTTCTCCCCCGCCCCAACCCCCGACCCCCACCCCAAGGCTAGCAGCTGGGGGTAGTTCCTAGTAACTCCCAGTCATAGCTGAGGTGCATCTGTTCCTTGCCAGGATCCCAGCCCAAGACGTCTCTGCCTATTTCCTTTCTTTAAGGGGTGGCTCCCACTCCCACAAGCTTCTGCCCACCCTCTGAAGGAACAAGGGACTGTATAGGCTTTATGTAGCTCACCTGCTCCAAACTGCCTACCCTAGGAGGTGGGAAGGGTGGGTGGAGCATTGGGATGGAGTGCTCCTAGAGGAGGGCGGGTCAGCTTGGGGAAAGCCTGCACCTGAGGGTCACGAAGAGGCCAGAGGAGCCTCTGGGCATGGCCACGTTCATTCACCTCAGAAGATGCCTGCCCGCCCACACCTAAGGCCAGCTCTATGGGAGGAGTCTAATCCTGGAGACCAGGTTGGAAGAGCAGGTAGGATTGGGGAGGCGGGACACGGGAAGAACACGTGCTCCAGAGGAAACATTTCACTCACCCGTTCATTCAACAAATTTGAATTGAATTAACACAATTGAGTTTCAAGAATAGGTATAGAGTGAGCGAATGAATGACAAAGTATAGTAAGTCCCCTACATACAAACGAGTTCCGTTACAAGAGTGTGTTTGTAAGTCCAATTTGTTCATAAATCCAACACAGTTAGCCTAGGTACCCAACTAACAAGATTGGCTCTTGAACTGTAATAGGTTTCTAATACTTTTCACACAAATAATACATAAAAAATAAACACACACAAAAAATAAACGCTTTGAATCTTACAGTACAATACCTTGAAAGGTACAGTAGTACAGTACAACAGCTGGCATCCAGGGGCTGGCATCGAGTGAACAGGTGAGAAGAGTTGCTGACTGTAGGAGGGGGAGGAGGTGGGAGATGGTAGAGCTGAAGGGTCGTCAGCAATAGGAGACGGAGGACAAGCTGCAATGTCACTCATGCCTGACGCTGATGGAACGCACGTTCGCATCTTTGAAAGTTCACAGTTTGAAGGTTCGTATGTAGGGGTCTTCCTGGACTAGACACAGGGAAAAGACTTACTGTACTGACACGGATAAGACAAATAGAATCCCTGCATGCTCAGAACTCACCTAGACAGGAAGATGATTCAAGTGCAAAACACCTATGATACAGCTGAGTATAAGAGGTGCCATAAAATTTTATGGAAATGAAAAAAGAGAGAAAAATCATTTCTTGCAAGGTTTCAGGGCCCTCCTAGCCCATAGGAGTCTTGGTGCACATTGGAATTAGTCCACCTTGACAGGCCCAGCACCCTGGGTCTGTGATAGGGAAGAACCTTTGTACTCTATTACAGGGATGTTGCCTACAAGCTTGAATTATACATAATAGCCCATCTCTGGGAACCACTGCCTCCCAGGTAATGCGTGTTAAGCTAAAATACCTTTGTTTGACTCCCAGGAAACCTCCTGACCAGGCCCACCTGTGATTGGCTGTAGGTGGGAGGAAATGAACACAAACCCTCCTTCCCATCCGGAGTCTCATTGGAACCAGGACTTTTCCCTTCCTCCCCTTTTAGTATAAAAGAAGTCTGAATTCTAACTTAGGGAAGATGGCTCTTTGGGACACTAGTGTGCCATCTTCTCAGTCAGTTGGCTTTCCAAATAAAGTCGCCATTCCTTGCCCCAGCAACTCATCTCTCAATTTATCGGCCTGTCGTGCAGCAAGCCACGCAGGAGGACGGACTGCGTAACAGCCCCAGGGTTTGGCAAACAAGGAGCAAGCTGGCTTTTAACACCATCCTTCTCCTCATCCTCTCAGCAGGGCATCCCGGTGCAGGACTCAGCCTGCTTCTCTATGGGTGGCTTCATGGAGGAGAAGCACTTGAGTCTGCTGGAAGGACAGGTAGGACACTGATAGGTGGAGATAGGGGAGGTGGGGTGGAAGGGGGCTGTTGAGAACAGAGGGAAGGGCATCCCAGGCAGAAGAACTGGTGGAGCAGCATCCTGGAAGTGGGCATGGAGGAGCTCCCACTGGGAGCATGGAGATGCTGCTGGAGCAGTCCCCTGGGGGGTCAGAGCAAGCTTACCCTCTGGGTGAGTGCTCCCAGGTCACACACCCAGACCAGTGAAGCAGGGCAGCCTAGTGATTCAGAGAACGCAGGCTTAGGAGTTGTTGTGGACTCAATTGGCCCCTAGATTCATGCATCGAAGCCCTGATCCCCAGTACCTTAGAATGTGACTGTATTCAGAGACGGGGTCTTTAAAGAGGTAATAAGGTTAAATGAGGCCATAATGGTGGGGCCCTAATCCAATCTGACTGGTGTCCTTATAAGATGGAGAGACACCTGGGATGCACAGCCACAGAGAAAACCCATGTGAGGACACAGTGGGATGGAAGCTGTCTACAAGCCAAGGAGAAAAGCCTCAGCAGAAACCAGCCCTGCTGGCACCTTGATCTTGGACTTGCAGCCTCCGGAAGTGAGGGAAATAAATGTCTGTTCTTTAAGCCACCTGGTCTAAGCTATTTTGTTAGAGCAGCTTGAGCAGGAGTCAACCTCAGGCTCCAAACTTCCTCACTGGGTCCCAAAGGGCTCAGCCTCTTGGAGCCTGACTTCTGATCTGATGCATAAAACAGAGAGCAGCAGCAGCTCGAGTGAATCGTGCATGTGACATGGGCGTCTGGTAAGCGTGCAGATGTGGACAGAGTGTAATCTCTAAAATGAGGTGCACGCACCTGGGGTGCAGATGGGAACAGATGCATGGGGAGTGGGGGGGAAGAAAAGATAAGAACTTCTTTTTATATTTATTCTACATCTTCCCTTTACATTTCTATTTTTACAGATGGTTTTCATGGACATAGCACAGAAATACATAAATGTTTCTAATTTATGAAGAAACATCATCCTTGTACATTTCTACCTTGTGCATGGTTTTAATGCATGTTATATATAAATGCAGTGCTATGTGTATGTGACACATGAATAAACAGATTTGCATCTTAGAGGGGTACATGATTCTTAGATGTACTGATAGGAATGTGCAATTAAAAATCATTCTGGAGACCTGTGTAGACCATAACAATGTGTCCCCTAAGATTTCTTTGTATCCACTGATCAGCCATGGGAGGGAGTGTGATTGTAGCTAGATGCCATCAGGAGGTTGGAGGTTAATGGGAGAATGACAGAGCACCTGTGCCCACCTAGCCCTCTGGACAAGACCTTTGAGGTGGGAGCTCCAAGTATCCCCGTGAGAGTCATTGTGAGATTCTGCCAATGAACGAGGACCTTCCAGGCAGTGGATGAGCCCCAATGGCACAGACATTGGCACAAACCTCACTCTTCAGGTGGTCCACTTTCATGATTAGTAATAACGTGCTTATAACCATAACATGATTAATAATTCACAGCAGGAAAGCTGCAAGGATTGGGCAAGTGGAAACCAGAATAGGAAAGGAAAAAGGGGTGGACACTGACTGGTGGTGCCCCCGACAGCCTGGGCCCCAGTGAAGTTCCCTTTGAGTCTCCCCAAAATGACCGGTGGCACTTGGATGGGGCGGGGTGAAGAGAGCAGATAACACTCTTGTTTGGGGAGATAAGCGGCCTGAGGCCTCTGTCATTTGGGGATCAGCGTAAATGTGGCCCCATTTCACAATCAGGGACAGGTGGACAGATGAGTCCCCGTGGCCCATGAGTTCTGTATTTCTCCGAATCTCTGCTGTCTGGGGCCGGGGAGCTCAATGCCTAGAACCCACATGATGAGGCAGTCCAGGGAGCCCCAGAGCAGACCATGAGGATGGAGGAAGTGGGTTTGCCTTCACTCTATAAGTGGTTTTTATCCATGAAGGGAGAGCCTGATAAACAGAATACAAACCTGTGGGTCTGAGAGCAGACAATGCTGTGTTGTGTCCAGAAAAAAAATGCCCAGACTTTGGTTTCATCCAGACTTGCTTGAAATTCCTAGCTGTGTGACCTAGACAAGTCACTTAACGTCTCTGAGCCTGGGTTGTTTCACTTGTAAGACAGAAGCATTCTCTTTCTCAGGGCAAACAAGGAGAGGAGAGGTCTATGTATCCAATCCACCCTGACCTCCAACATCCCCACAACCTTCGTCTGGGGAATGACATTCTTTTTTTTTTAATTAATTAATTTATTTCTTTATTTTTGGCTGCATTGGGTCTTCGTTGCTGTGCACGGGCTTTCTCTAGCTGTGGTGAGTGGGGGCTACTCTTCGTTGCGGTGCACGGGGTTCTCGTTGTTGTGGCTTCTCCTGTTGTGGAGCACGGGCTCTAGGCGCGGGCTTCAGTAGTTGTGGCTCGCGGGCTCTAGAGCGCAGGCTCAGTAGTTGTGGCACACGGGCTTAGTTGCTCCGTGGCATGTGGGATCTTCCAAGACCAGGGCTCAAACCGTGTCCCCTGCATTGGCAGGTGGATTCCCAACCACTGTGCCACCAGGGAATCCCTGGGGAATGACATTCTGAGTACAGAGTCTTCAAAGCTCCAGGAAAACCCCTGAGTAGCATCACGAGCAGTAACCTCAACACCATGATTTCTTCTCCCGCAAACTGTGGCCAGTGGGATGAAGCTGGGGAGGTGGGGAGCCGCTGCTACAAAGTCCCTTGTTTTAGCGTGATCGCATTTTGCACCAGCCAGGGACATCTGCCCGTCCTCCTGAGAGCCAGCTGGAGGTTCTGCTCCCATTTACCCGCTCTGAGCACACTGGCCCCTTCCTCTCTCCTCCTGACCCACCTGCCACTCCCTCTGACTTCCTTGCCACAACCAGGGTCTAGTTTTCCTGAAAGACTTGGTTTCCTCTCCTCGGCCAGGCAACATGCCCAAGGTGGGAGGGTAGGGGGTAGAGAAGAACCCAGGACAGTGGAGCAATCGAGGGTCTCGTGCCCACTTTCCAGAGCATCTGCACAGAGACTCTGAATGTGCATGAGACACTTTCCTGGAGGGTGTCTCTCTTATAGGGGTCACGAGTCCTGGAACACATTTCATAGATTTTGCATTTCATAGAAAAGGAAAATGAGGTTGCATCCAATTCGGCGTGGATTAATTGAGCATCTACTTCGTGCCAGACATCTTCTAGGTATTGAAGATGTACTATGTCTTAGGGTGCTAAGGCTGTCACAGAAAAAATACCACAGACTGGGTGGCTGAAGCAACAGACATTCATTTCTCACAGTTCTGGAGGCTACAAGTCCAAGATCAAGGCATTGGCAGTTTGGTTTCCTCTGAGTTCTCCCTCCTTGGCTTGCAGAGGGCCTCCTTCTTGTTGCTTCTTCACGTAGTCACTCCCGTGCACAATCGTCCCTGGTGTCTCTTCCAGGACACCAGTCCTATTGGATTGGGGCCCAACCTAATAGCTTCATTTTAACTTAATCACCTCTTTAAAAACCTCATCTTCAAATACGGTCACATTCTGAGATGCTGGGGGTTAAAGCTTCAACATATGAATTTGGGGGTGGGGGATACAATTCAGCCCATAACACTGCCTAAGTAAGAAAAATTCCCTACTGTTTCTGGGCGCTCAGAGAGGTTATATGACCCCTATAATCCAAGGTAGTTTTCAAATATCTTGTAGGCAGCCTATCTTGCTGTGTATAAAAGATAAAAGCTCTGGTGTCTCTGGTTGCAGAAGCAAGAGCAGTAACCACACCGCACCCCAGGACCTCCAGGGAGTTTTCAAACCCTGAGCAGGGCTAACTGTAAGATCTTGAAAAGTAATAACAGCTAGTGTTTATTAAGCACTTACCATGGGCCAGATGCTCTTCTAAAAACATGAGCACATTAACTCTGGCAGCAAACCCCTGAGATAGGACCTATCATCCCATTTCACAGATGAGCTCACTCCGGAGCTAGGACTTGTGCTGAGCTGTCCCATGAGCTCCTTGGAGCCTGTGAAGTACAGGCTAAGCACAGGTTAGTATTCTTGACTCCAGTGCCATCAAATCTAATGATGGTGATGATAATGCAGAAATTCTTATCCCTCATCTTCCTGCAGGGAATGGCTGCTTTGTCTTAACCCTTTTCTATTTCATTTTGCCTGTCCTATTGTACGTGCTCTTTGTGTAAGACATCTCTAATGTTTTGGGAAGGAAATGAGGTGTTCATTATGAAGGAATACCGCTTGCCTCTGCAGACCCCCTTTATTCAGCCATTCACAGGAAAGTGAGAAGGGAGAGAGACAGACAGAATAAGAGAACGTTTGCTAAAGACATGACCTAGGCACTCAGTAAATATTAGAGCACACTGTGGGGCTTTGCACACCGTCAGTCCTTCCTGTGCTTCTGTCCCACCACATAGTATATGACATCACGCAAACTACATAAATTTTCTGAGTTTTGGATTCCTTGTCTGTAAAGCAGCAGATCCCACAGTGGGGGTTGCCCACATTAAATGAAACAATAACGCCTTGCCCAGAACCTGGAACGTGGTAAGAACCCAGCAGGCATTGGTTCCCTTCTGTACCCTGAGTATTTGGATGGACCATCAACAGAGGGCGCTGCCTGGTCCAGTGTGGTTTGTGCTGCCTCAGTCTAGTGGGTAGGAGCTGAGGACTTTGAAGGGTAACCAGATTACCCTGCCTGTGGGCAGCGTGCTGGGGGCGGAACACATCCCTCTGAAGGCACAATTAAGCATCATTTGCATTTCTTATAGAGAACAGATGCTCATTTCCATCAAGAAATGTTCCCATACGGCCTTGGACTCCGTTGCAATTTCCATCAAGGGCTGGTCTTGAAATTTGCAATTAAAGGTGTCCCTTGGCCATGCCAGAAAAGGAACTGAGTTTCCATCTGGCCCAGAGGTTCTTTGTTTCGCTTCAATCATAAGAGAAGCCTACCTTCTTAGGCCCACAGACCCCACCAGCTTTCCCTAGAGTTCCCACGTGGGGGAAGGGATGGGGTCAGCACAGGCTCACGTCTGTACATATGTGGAATCTCCACGTGGGGGAGCCCCTGGGATCCTGCCCCATTGCCCACGCCCACACCCCCAGAGTTGGCTATAAAATGGAGAATTGGATCCCTAGATCATGAGACCTCTTCAAATTAAACATGCAAAGGGGACCCTCCTCTCTGAGCTGCCCAAGTCCTCACTGATTCATGCAGCATCCTCAGGCCCAGCTGCTCAGGGTACTGAGGGGATTTCAAGCAGCCTCCATGCCCCCCGTGACCAGCCTTCACCTCTTGGCTGGCCCAACTCTTCCTCAACTGGGCCTCCAATTCACTGTTCCTTTTCCCAGTCCGTCCTTGTCTCACTCCTTGAATCTGATGCATGCTTTTATCTTCCTGACCATGCCTGGCTTCCTCCCGGCCATGACTCCCCTCCCCCTCCCAGTACTGCATCCCCCATCCGCAGGTAACTGCAACCCAGGCTCCGCCCACTCCCCAGCATCCCCTAGTGCTTTCCTGCTTCCCGAGAACCCTTCCCCGCTGCCATCCCAGCCAGCTAGCTCTGCTGCTCTCGTGAGAGAGCTCAGCCTTGGTGGTGCCATGTTTTCCCAGAAACGAACATCGGAGGGCGCCATTTACCTCCTTGCCCCTCTGTCTTCCCAGTGCAATGCCTCCTGCTAACTCTTGTGCCCCCAGGCTATCCTCTCCTTCGGGGACCACTCAGCCTGCCCTCCCAAGTAGCCATCCAGGTCTCCCTTGACCTTCCTCTTCCATCATGTGATTGTCTCTCATGTCCCGTTCCCTCAGGACTCGCATGGGCTCTGAATTCATTCAGTGGCAGTGTGAACCGGTTATACCTCTCATCCTGTCTGAACCTCAGGCTCCTTAAATGTAAACTGGTGGGGCGGGGTTGAGGGCGGGGCGGTCATATCATTGGCAGTTAGGATGATTCCATGAGATCAATAGAAAAGTCTCTTTCTCTTTTCCGGAGGGGCAGGAAGTCTCTAGGATGGAGTGTGAGTCAGGAAGGGGTCATCTCTCCTTTACATCTTTATAACTGCCCAGGAGTCCCCAGCAGATGTTCTCTCAAGTCTTTTTGGCCCTAAATATGCCATATGCCCATATCCACACACATCACCAACAAAGGGTTTGGAAACCCATGATTGACTTGGACCTCTCAGGATTTTCCCCTTGGGCTGGGGCTCAGATGAACACCCCTTGAAACCCAAAGCTGAGTGAAGGAGGACAGATGCGTGTTCTGAATCCAGAGGGGAGGGGGGTGGACGAGAAATGCATGTCGAGTGGGCAGCGAGCAGTATCAGCTACACCTGGCAAGCTTATGGTCCCCAAATACCGTATGGCCGCAGGGCTCTTTCCACCAGATTTTTTAGATCACACCTAAACACCCATCCATGTGTCATAGGCAAAGTTTGGCAGGAAGTGCCAGAATGTAGCATCCCACCAGTGTTTTGATCTGTGCCTCTGATATCAGTCACATAAAGGATGAAAAACAGCTCAGTCAGCTTTCCTGATGGTTGCATAACTTTGAAAGTGGCTTTGTGAAAGACTGTTTTAGGAGACCTATGAAAGAAGAGGCACACTTTCCGGCTGTAAGTCCATGGACCAGGACCCAGACAATGCATCCCCTAACCTCCTGAAGGACATAACAGCTGCTTTCCTTGGCCAGATCCTCTCAGATGCCCTCCATGTAGGCCCCTCAGCAGAAAAATCCCATTCACTGCCTTTTTAAAAAAAATTAATTCATTTATTTATTTATTTATTTATTATTGGCTGCGTTGGGTCTTCGTTGCTGTACACGGGCTTTCTCTAGTTGCGGCGAGCGGGGGATACTCTTTGTTGTGGTTCACGGGCTTCTCACTGCAGTGGCTTCTCTTGTTGCAGAGCATGGGCTCTAGGGTGCATGTGCTCAGTAGTTGTGGCTCACAGGCTCTAGAGCGCAGGCTCAGTGGTTGTGGCACACGGGCTTAGTTGCTCTGCGGCATGTGGGATCCTACCGGACCAGGGCTCGAACCCGTGTCTCCTGCATTGGCAGGCAGATTCTTAACCACTGCGCCACCAGGGAAGCCCCATTCACTGCCTTTTCAGCTGGGCAAAAGGGCCTGAAAGGATGATTCCAATCAGGCCAGTTGGTTTAACGCCATAAAATCAGGTGGTAAGCAGCTGTTACATGCAAAGGTCCACCAAACCTGTCTGTTCTTTGTGGGCAGTCTCCATCTAAATGAGGCTCTAAATGAGCCACCACAATGATACCTCAGGCCTTGTTATGTCAATTTGTGGGAAGCCATTGAGTCCCAGCAGCAGGAAGAGAATCTCCTTTGGACCCAGTCCTTACAGGGGGAGCCTCAGCCCAGTTTTCCTGGGATTTGCAGGGCTGGGTCAAGGGCCTCTGGACTGGGGTGGGGGAAGTCAGTTGGGGGAGGGGCAGGCCAGGGGTGGGAAACTTGTCCCTGCTGGGGACTCCTGGGACAGTTCTCCTTGGCCTTATAAAGAGACCTAAGGGAGAGATGGCCACTTCCTGCCTCAGAACTTTGTACCTGAATATGATGCCTGGACCTGCTTCAGCCGCCCTGTGACCACGTAGGGACTCCAGCCCAGGAGTTGTTCAGACACATGGAGAGGTGCAAAGCCAAGAGACTCACAGAGAAGCAGAACGGGAGCCCAGTGTCACCCTGGGTTTGTCCTGCCTATGACCCTCCTATTACGCTGGTTGAGTTGAGGCTGGGGGTGCAGGCATCTGTGTGATACACTATGTGTGCTTGTTAAAGTTGATTAATATGGTGCCCACCCCTACTGGGGCCCATAGAAAAAGATATTATTACTTTATTTATAGCGGCAGCTAATAGAATTGTAACAATGGGGGTCTGTATTATTTTATGCATATTAAAAATTCTTTTGGTTGCATGTAACAGTCACCCAAATTGAACAAGGTTTAAACACAAATGAGAATTTATTGTCAGATTATGGGCCTGTCTGACAACACCCAAAGCGTGGAGTGTGGTTTTGATCTTGTGAACACATTGGAATCAAGGTTCCAGATGCCCTCAGGCCACCCACTCTGTACTGGGTCGAGTAGTGTCCCCAAAAGCTCATGTCTACCTGGAACCTCAGAATGTGATCTTATTTGGAAATAAGATCTTTGAGATGTGATTAATTAAAATTAAGGTGAGGTCACACTGGGTTAGGGTGAGCCTTAATCCAATAAGTGGTGTCCTTATAAGAAGACATGGAGAAGAGACACAGAAAGAAGACGTTGTGAAGACGCACAGTGGAGAATGCCATGTGAAGACAGAGATTGAAATACTGGAGTGATGTGTCTACAAGCCAAGACACACCAAGGATTGCCAACAGAAGCTAGAAGAGAGGAAGGGAAGGATCCTCTTCTAGAAACTTTGGATGAAGTATGGCCCTGTCAACGTCTCAATTTTGGACTTCTAACCTCCAACTGTGAAAAAATAAATTTCAATTGTTTGAAGCTCCACAGTTGGTAGTAATTTGTTACAGCAGCCCTTGGAGACAAATATACCCTCTACTCTTCTTGCTTATGTTGGCTTCTCTTTTCCCTCTGGCCACTACACATCAACCCCTCTACCCCTTAATCCACCAAGCTGCCAATAGCTTGCAGATTGGACACTTGTCAATCAAGCCTCAAATAAGAGAGTCAGGGGCTTCCCTGGTGGTCCAGTGGTTGAGACTTCACCTTCCAATGCAGGGCGTGTGGGTTCAATCTCCCTTCCAGTGTGGGCGGGGGTGTAGGTCGGGGAGCTAAGATCCCATATGCCTCAGGGCCAAAAAACCAAAACATAAAACAGAAGCAATACTGTAACAAGTTCAATAAAGACTTTAAAAATGGTCCACATGAAAAAAAAAAAAAAAAGAGAGAGAGTGAGAGAGAGAGAGAGCGTCAGTCCTTTCTGCCTCTCCAATGAAATTCTCTGGGAAAGAACTCAAAGTGGCCCAGCTTAACTTGAGAGATAAATCTAGACCAATCCACTGTGGCCACAGGGAAAGTGACATTGCACCAGGATGGCAGCTCCCAAAGTAGCCATGGGAAAGAGGGATAAAGGAGAATTTCTAGAGTATCAAGTGTCCACTGCAGATACCCTTAAATCATTATTCCAGAAATACTGGCTTCTCTGGACCATGTTCATCTGTCCTTTAGTATTTTCATGCATATCTGTCAATAGGGTAAAAATAGAGACAGAACACTGAATCTTAAAGAGCCAGAAATCTAGGCTGACCAATGGAAAACTTTGGCAATGTGCAATGTCAAAGAGAAGATGGACCCCAGTGTTCCTGGAAGGAATAATGGTACATCTTATAAAGTAACTAATTTGATGGTCCTTACCCCGTGCTGTCTGCCTGGAATGAGGAATTGATGGCATTCAGCCCCGTGGAAAAGGGATCTCTAAAAGTGGCCAAATAAAACTGTGCTTGCTTCAACCTTTGTCTCTGCAGATTTTTCTCTTCCCTGTTGCAGTGTGGAAACTGGGCCAGTCACAAAAAGACAAATACTGTATGATGCCACTTACAGGAGGTAACCAGAGTAGTTAAATTCACAGAGACAGAATGTAGAATGTGGTTGCCAGGGGCTGGGAGGAAGGGAGAAATGGACATTTATTGTTTAATGGATAGAGAGTTTCAGTTTTGCAAGATAAAAAGAGTTTTGAAGACAGTTTGCACAACAGTGTGAATGCACTAAACACTACTGAACTGTACATTTAAAAGTGATTAAAATGGAAAATTTCATGTCACATGTATTTTACTACAATTTAAAATAATAAATAAGTCTCCACTGAGAGCATCATCCAATTCCTGCCCCAACTAGACTACTAAGGCACGGTTAAGAGCATATACTTTGAAATGAGATAGACCTGGGTTCACCTCTGAAGTTTCCCATAAACCTGAACATGGATGTGGGCAAGGTAGATGCTCAATCTTCAAAAATGTTTTTTAAACCAAAATATACATTTTATCTTTCAAGTGACTAAATCATATTCAGTACCAGGTTCCCAACCATTCTTTGAGGTTCCATCCACAAATTTAGAGTGATCAGGATGTTTTAACAACCAACTGATTCCCCAGCCTAAGCTGGAGTTGGTAACCTGTCCTGGACAATGAATATTGGGGAGTGTGCACTTTCTCTGCTCTGCGTGTATGGTCCAGAAAGCCTTGCAACTCTGGCTTCAGAAATGAAGAGCAACATAACCCCACTGCCATTAAACTTGTCAAGTTTATCCTCCAAAAAGGTACTTTGTGTATCTAACACTGACACCTAACGAAGACCCTGGTTGGTCATTTGGATACATCTAGCCCAGCTCTGCAATGCGATCAGTGATGTCCTCACCAGGCTTTTGGGTTCACATCAGGGAAGAGTTGGAATTCATCCCTCGGGATGTTCAACGTGGAAGGGCCTCAGTCATCATTTAACCTTCCTCCTTGTTTTTAAAAATGGGGAAACTGACACCCAGAGACAGTTAAGGGACTTGTTTAATAGAAACTAAAGGTAGAAATGGGGATCAAACCCAGACCTTTGGAGACTAAGTACAGACAAGTTTCCAGCACAACAGGCTGCTTCCCAAAAATATACGTGCCTCATGAGTTTCCAAGTCATCTGTGCTCAGGAACCTAGCCAATTTTCTCTGTACTTCTCCAGTTTTAATGGATGCACTGTCAAAGTGAGCATGTATAAAAATGTACGTTGTTAACTGTGTTAATGAAATCCTGGATTCCTCTGTACATTCCACCATAATAGCATCTATCACAACATTTTATAATTATCTCTTTGTGGCCTGTCTCCCGTTCCTCCCCCACCAGACTGTAAATTCCCTGACAACAAGGACTGTCTTGTTCCCAGTACCTAGCACAGAAGCTGACACAACTATGACCCTGGATAGACAGTAGTTAGATCATTGACTGTGCAAATGAGGTGTGCATTGTCCATAATGACAAATGTTCATTTCATATCTTAGTCTTAGAAGAAGCAAGTCATCTGAGAAAATGTATGGCATATGCCGGGGCCCAAGCAAATTGTCAGAAGTGTAACAGAATTCTGCAGGTGCCTTGCGTTTTTTTGTTTGGGGGGTCGTTTTATTGCTTTATAATAAAATTCAAGCCTCCTATGTATGTCAGGTGACAGGATGGTTGCATCAAACATTTCAGCAGGTCCCAAATTTTAAGCATACCATCTGCTCTGTTTTCAGAATTAACTCAGTTGTTCATTAATCCTTTATGTGTTGAGAACCTGGGTGGCCCAGCCAATGATACACCCATCTGGCAAACAAAAGCAATTTCAAAATAAGTCAAATCCTTCACTTGTGTTTCTCAGAAACCATAAAGTACAGCTTAATGTATGGTCCACAGAAGCCTTTTTTAGAAAATCCTCTCTTTTCCTAACCCTATCCCTCATAACCTGCAAATGTTTCAGCATCACCCTCTACACATTTTTGGTGCACTTCTGGATCACAGCGGTGAAATAATACCACAACCGCATCTCCTTTCCATCCTCAAGCCAATGAGATGGTACTAAATTAACTTAGAAGATGCAAACTCTCAATAGAAAAGAGATTAAGAGGTGGCACACAAAGAGACAAGAGATTTCAGCAAAGTCCTGCAAGATGGTGAGCCCACTGAGACACCAGAGTAACTACTGGGTGAGCAGAAGTCCCAACCAAGAGCAACCTAGACAGCATTACACTCAAAGGATCTCAGCCTGTCTTGCAGACACTTAGAGAGGCTCGGGATTCAGAAATGCTTGGTGCAAGGGAAATGTTAGGCTGAAATAGAATATTATCGAAGAATTACATAGAGAGCCAGTAGACTCACTGCCACTATCCCCTGACCACCCCGCCTCACACACACCTATGTGGAAACACAGACCCCTGGAAGCAATACATATTCCCTCCATGCAAACAATCACACAACTTCTCCTTAAGGAAATGGAATGTTCCAGGGGGAAAAAACTCTGTGTTCTGGTATTTAAGGGCCCAGGATAATCGACAACAGCTCTCTTGATCATCTTCCTCGATAAGCCTCACCTAGGAAATGCAAAAGGGTATAATCTTTAGGAAGGGGAATTTAGCAACACCAAGCAAAATGACACATGCATTTGTTCTCTGACCAGCAAGTCCACTTCCATGAATCTATCCAAAGAATATGAAGAAGACACATGCACAAGGATGTTCACTGCAACTGTATTGTTAATAGCAAAAGACTGGACCCACATATCATCCATAGGAATGGGTTGAAGAAACACTGGTACATCAGAACAATGGGGAGCTTTACAACCATAAAGAGAAATGAGGAAACTGCCTATAAACTGCTATGAGGGACTTCCCTGGAGGAGTAGTGGTTAAGAATCCACCTGCCAATGCAGGGGACATGGGTGTGAGCCCTTTTCCAGGAAGATGCCACATGCCACAAAGCTACTAAGCCCGTGTGCCACAACTACTGAGCCTGCGCTCTAGAGTCTGTGAGCCACAACTACTGAGCCTGTGTGACACAACTACTGAAGCCAGGTGCCTATAGCCCATGTTCCACAACAAGAGAAGCCACTGCAATGAGAAGCCCACACACCACAACGAAGAGCAGCCCCCTGCTCGCTGCAACTAGAGAAAGACCACACGCAACAACGAAGACCCAACACAGCCATAAATAAATAAATTAATTAATTAGTTTTAAAAAAAACTGCTATGAGTTTATCTCCATGTTACATTGCTAACAGGAGGGAAAAGCAAAGTACAGAGCAGTGTTTAGAGTATGTTACCTTTTGGGTAAGAAGGGAGGAAATATGAATAATTTTCTTTTTCTGTGATATCTTTTTCTGGTTTTGGTATCAGGGTGATGGGTGGCTTTGTAGAATGAACTTGGGAGTGTTTCTCCCTCTGCAATTTTTTGAAAGAGTTTGAGAAGGATCGGTGTTAGCTTTTCTCTAAATGTTTGATAGAATTTGCCTGTGAAGCCATCTGGTCCTGGACTTTTGTTTGTTGGAAAATTTTAAATTACAGTTTCAATTTCATTACTTGTGATAGGTCTGTTTATACTTTCTAATTCTTCCTGGTTCAGTCTCGGAAAATTGTACCTTTCCAATAATTTGTCCATTCCTTTGTGGTTGTCCATTTTATTGGTATATAGTTGTTTGTAGTAGTCTCTTATAATCATTAGTATTTCTGAGGTGTCAGTTGTGATTTCTCCTTTTTCATTTCTAATTTTATTGATTTGCATCCTCTCCCTTCTTTTCTTGATAAGTCTGACTAACGGCTTACCAATTTTGTTTATCTTCTCAAAGAACCACCTTTTAGTTTTATTGATCTTTGCTATTATTTTCTTCGTTTCTACTTCATTTACTTCTGCTCTGTTTTATGATTTCTTTCCTTCTACTCACTTTGGGTTTTCTGTGTTCTTCTTTCCCTAGTTGTTTTAAGTGTAGGGTTAGATTGTTTATTTGAGATTTTTCTTGTTTCTTGAGGTGAGATTGAATTGCTATAAACTTCCCTCTTAGAACTGCTTTTGTTGCGTCCCATAGGTCTTGGGTCGTTGTGTTTTCATTGTCATTTGTTTCTATGTATTTTTTTTATATCTTGTTTGATTTCTTCAGTGATATCTTGGTTATTTAGTAGCACACAGTTTAGCCTCCATGTATTTGTGTTTTTCACAGTTTTTTTTTTCCTGTAATTGATTTCCAATCTCATAACATTGTGGTCAGAAAAGATGTTTGATATGCTGTCACTTGTCTTGAATTTTCCGAGGCTTGATTTGTGACCCAAGATGTGATCTATCCTAGAGAATGTTCCATGTGCACTTGAGAAGAAAGTGTATTCTGCCACTTTTGGGTGGAATGTTCTATAAATATCAATTAGATGCATCTGGTCTATTGTGTCATTTAAAGCTTGTGTTTCCTTATTTATTTTCTGTTTGGATGATCTGTCCGTTGATGTAAGTGGGTGTTAAAGTCCCCTACTATTATTGTGTTATTATTATCATTGATTTCTCCTTTCATGGTTGTTATCATTTACCTTACATATTGAGGTGCTCCTATGTTGGGTGCATAAACATTTATAATTCTTATATCTTCCTCTTGGATTGATCCTTTGATCATTATGTAGTGTCTCTGCTTATCTCTTGTAGCAGTCTTTATTTCAAGTCTATTTTACCTGATACGTGTATTGCTATTCCAGATTTCTTTTGATTTCCACTTGCATGGAATATCTTTTTCCATCCCCTCACTTTCAGTCTGTATGTGTCCCTAGGTCTGAAGTGGGTCTCTTGTGGACAGCTTATATATGGGTCTTGTTTTTGTATCCATTCAGCCAGTCTGTGTCTTTTGATTGGGTCATTTAATCCATTTACATTCAAGGTTATTATCAATATGTATGTTCCTATTACCATTTTCTTGTTTTGGGTTTGTTTTATGTGGGTCTTTTTCTTCTCTTGTGTTTCCTGCTTAGAGAAGTATCTTTAGCATTTGTTGTAAAGCTGGTTTGCTGGTGCTGAATTCTCTTAGCTTTTGCATGTCTGAAAAGCTTTTGACCTCTCCATCGAATCTGAATGAAATCCTTGCTGGGTAGAGTAATCTTGCTTGTAGGTTTTTCTCTCTCATCACTTTAAGTATATCCTGCCACTCCCTTCTCACTTGAAGAGTTTCCACTGAAAAATCAGCTGATAACCTTATGGGGATTCCATTGTATGTTAGTTTTTGTTTTTCTCTTGCTGTTTTTAATATTTTTTCTTTGAATTCAATTTTTGTTAGCTTGATTAACATGTGTCTTGATGTGTTTTTCCTAGGGTTTATCCTCTACAGGACTCTCCCTGCTTCCTGGACTTGGGACTATTTCCTTTCCCATGTTAGAGAAGTTTTCAAGTATAATCTCTTCAAATAATTTCTCAGACCCTTTCTTTTTCTCTTCTTCTGGGACTCCTATAATTCAAATGTTGGTGAATTTATAGTTGTCCCAGAGGTCTCTGCGATTGTCTTCGATTCTTTTCATTCTTTTTTCTTTATTCTGCACTGTGGTAGTTATTTCCACTATTTTATTCTCCGGGTCACTTGTCTGTTCTTCTGCCTCAGTTATTCTGTTATTTATTCCTTCTAGTGTATATTTCATTTCAGTTATTGTGTTGTTCATCTCTGTATTTTGTCCTTTAGCTCTTCTAGATCTTTGTTAAACATTTCTTGTGAAAAACCACATTCACAGAAAGATAGACAAGATGAAAAGGCAGAGGGCTATGTACCAGGTGAAGGAACAAGATAAAACCCCAGAAAAACAACTAAATGAAGTGGAGATAGGCAACCTTCCAGAAAAAGAATTCAGAATCATAATAGTGAAGATGATCCAGGACCTTGGAATAAGAATGGAGGCAAAGATCAAGAAGATGCAAGAAATGGTTGACAAAGATCTAGAAGAATTAAAGAAGAAAGAGAGGTGAACAATATAATAACTGAAATGAAAAATACACTAGAAGGAATCAATAGCAGAATAACTGAGGCAGAAGACAAGATAAGTGGCCTGGAAGACAGATTGGCAGAATTCACTGCCGTAGAGCAGAATAAAGAAAAACAAATGAAAAGAAATGAGGACAGCCTATGATACATCTGGGACAACATTAAAGACAACAACATTCGCATTCTAGGGGTACCAGAAGGAGAAGAGAGAGAGAAAGGACTCGAAAAAATATTTGAAGAGATTATAGTCGAAAACTTCCCTAACATGGGAAAGGAAATAGCCACCCAAGTCCGGGAAGCGCAGAGAGTCCCAGGAAGGAGAAACCCAAAGAGAAACACGCCAAGACACATAGTAATCAAATTGGCAAAAATTAAACACAAAGAAAAATTACTGAAAGCAGCAAGGGAAAAATGACAAATAATGTACAAGGGAACTCCCATAAGGTTAACAGCTGATTTCTCAGCAGAAACTCTACAAGCCAGAACGGAGTGGCATGACATATTTAAAGTGATGAAAGGGAAGAAACTACAATCAAGATTACTCTACCCAGCAAGGATCTCCTTCAGATTCGATGGAGAAATCAAAAGCTTTACAGAGAAACAAAATCTAAGAGAATTCAGCACCACCAAACCAGCTCTACAACAAATGCTAAAGGAACTTCTCTAAGTGGGAAACACAAGAGAAGAAAAGAACCTACAAAAACAAACCCATAACGATTAAGAAAATGGTAATAGGAACATACCTATCGATAATTACCTTAAATGTGAATGGATTAAATGCTCCAACCAAAAGACACAGGCTCACTGAATGGATACAAAAACAAGACCCATATATATGGCATCTAGAAGAGACTCACTTCAGACCTAGGGACACATACAGACTGAAAAGTGAGGGGATGGAGAAAGATATTCCATGCAAATGGAAATCAAAGGAAAGCTGGAGTAGCAGTACTCATATCAGATAAATTAGAGTTTGAAATAAACAATATTACAAGAGACAAGGAAGGACACTACATAATGATCAAGGGATCAATCCAAGAAGAAGATATAACAATTATAAATATGTATGCATCCAAAATAGGAGCACCTCAATACATAAGGCAACCGCTAACAGCTATAAAAGAGGAAATCGACAGTAACACAATAATAGGGGGGTACTTTAACACCTCATTTACACCAATGGACAGGTCACCCAGACAGAATACTAATAAGGAAACACAAGCTTTAAATAACATAATAGACCAGAGAGATTTAACTGATATTTATAGGACATTCCATCCGAAAACAGCAGATTACACTTTCTTCTCAAGTGCACATGGAACATTCTCCAGGATAGATCACATCTTGGGTCACAAATCAAGCCTCAGTAAATTAAGAAAATTGAAATCATATCAAGCATCTTTTCTGAACACAACGCTATGAGATTAGAAATCAATTACAGGGGAAAAAAACGTAAAAACACAAACACATGGAGGCTACACAATATGTTACTAAATAACCAAGAGATCACTGAAGAAATCAAAGAGGAAATCAAAAAATACCTAGAGATAAATGACAATGAAAACACAACAATCCAAAACCTATGGGATGCAGCAAAAGCAGTTCTAAGAGGGAGGTTCTTAGAAACAAGTATACATATATATACATGTATATATGTATATGTAATATATGTGTATATACATATATAAATATATATATACTGAAAGTATATATACTGCATCGCTTTGCTGTACACCTGAAAGTAACACAATATTGTAAATCAACTATACCTCAATTACATAAATAAATAAATAAATAAAATTTTAAAAAAATCAGCAATAAGCATTAAGTTTACTAAAATTTTTAGTATCTCTTAACTTAACATGTGGAATTCTTATTGGATCTACTGGTATGCCATATCATATTAATATATTTTCTATTTTTATGCCATTTTCACCCTCCTGAGATAAACCCTACTTCATTGTCATAGCAAATAATTGTTTTAAATTGAATTCAGTTTGTTAGTGTTTTGTTTGGAATTTTCACAGCTATGATTCTCAATAATTAGGGCATTACAATAGTAGTGATTTTCAAACAGTGAGTTGTATGGCCCTTAGTTTCCACGGGGACACCAAATGTATTTGAGGGTGAGGAATAGGAATTGGGGTGGGGGGAAGAGGGGAAAGCAAGTAGGTGAGTACAAGCTCTCCTCACTTCCTCAACCAGAGATGCTTCGTTTTTAAAATCTTTTTTATACACTAGGGTTCCATATGTGGTTTTAGAGTTGACATTATTTGAGTGAAATGAATTGGGTGGTTTTCAATCTGTTCATATTTGCTGAGACACTTTAAATAGCATGGGAAATTATCTGTTCTGTAAAATCATATGAAATCAGATCTTTTTAACAGGCGGAAGAGTGAAAGGGTCAGTAACTTTTTGAAAACCCTTTAAATCGAAATTTCTGTTGAGGTGATTGTAGATTCATATGCAGTTGTAAGAGATAGTCCAGAGAGGTTCTCTGTGCACTTTGGCCAATTCACCCCAGGTAACATTTTCAAAATTAGACTATAATACCAGAACCAAAATATTGTCATTGATGTAATCCACGGTCTTATTCAGGTTTCCTGAGTTTTACTTGTACTCTGTGTGTGTATGTGTGTGTGTCTCTGTGCGTGTGCATGTGTGCGTGCTCTATACAATTTTATCATCTGTGTGTGTTCGTGTATCCAGCAGCACAATCAGGCTACTCAGCAGTCCCAACACCACAAAGATCCCTCACGTTGCCCTTTTATACTCAAACCCACAACACTCCTGATACCCCTTCCCTCTCCCCTTTTCTAATCCCTTGAAATCTCTAATACGTCCTCCATTTCTTTTTTTTTTCCACTTAAAAAATGTTACATGGGGGCCTCCCTGGTGGCGCAGTGGTTGAGAGTCCGCCTGCCGATGCAGGGGATGCGGGTTCATGCCCCGGTCTGGGAGGATCCCACGTGCCGCGGAGCGGCTGGGCCCGTGAGCCATGGCTGCTGAGCCTGCGCGTCCGGAGCCTGTGCTCCGCAACGGGAGAGGCCACGGCAGTGAGAGGCCCGCGTACCACAAAAAAAAAAAAAAAAAAAAAAAAAAAAATGTTACATGAATGGAACCATACAGTGTGTAACCTTTCGGGATTGGCTTTTCTCACTTAGCATAATTTCCTGGCTATTCATTCAAGTCATTGTGTGTAGCAACAGCTGGTTCCTTTTTCATTTCTGGTAGTATTCTATGGTATGGATGTTCCACAGTTTGTTTAACCATCCATCTGTTGAAGGATATCTGAGTTTTTTCCAGTTTTTGACTATTACAAATAAAGCTGCTATGAACACTTGCATATAGGTTTTTGTAAGCATGTAAGTTCTCATTTCTCTGGGATAAATGCTCAATTGATGGGCTGTATGGTAAGTGCGCATTCAATTTTATAAGAAACTGCCAAACTGTTACCCAGGGTGATGGTACCATTTTATGTTCCCTCCAGCAAATGCAAGAGTGATCCAGTTTCTTTGTTTCCCTGCCAGCATTTGGTGTTGTCACTATTTTTTATTTTGGTCATTATGATAGATAGGTAATAAGAGGTCATGTGGTTTTTATTTTCCTTTGAAATATAATTGACATAAAATAATATATTAGTTTCAGGTATTCATTGTCATTTTAATTTGCATTTCCCTAATGACTGATGATGTTGAACACGTTTTCATATGCTTATTTGTCATCTTATACCCTTTTCAATGAAATGTCTATTCATGTCTTTTACCCATTTTCTAATTAGATTGTTTGTTGTTTTTACTGTTGAGTTTTGAGTTCTTTATACATTCTAGAAATTTGTCCTTTGTTGGATATGCTTTGCGAGTATTTTCTCCCAGTATGTAATGTTTCCTCTTCACATGAACTTTCTCAGAATAAAAGTTGTAATTTCAATTAAGTCCAATTTAGCAAATTTTCCTTTTATGGATCATGCTTTTTGTGTCAAGTCTAAGAACTCTATGTCTAGTCCTAAATCCTAAAGATTTTTGCCTATTTTTTCCTAAAAGTTGATAGCTTTATGTTCACATTGAAAGTCTATGATCCGTTTTGAGTTAATTTTTGTATAAAGTGTGAGATTGAGGTCGAAAGAGGTTCTTTTTGGATGTCCAACAGTTTTAGCACCATCTGTAAACTGGCTGTCCTTCCTCCATTGAATGGCTTTTGTACCTTTGTCAAAAAACAGTTGGGCATATTTGTGTGGGTCTATTTCTGGGTTCCCTATGATCTTAAGTATATCCCCCTGCCATTAACACACAGTCTTGAATACTGTAGCCACATAATGTCTTGAAATCAGGTAAACTGATTTTTCCCACTTTGTTCTTCTTTTAAAAAATGATTTTGGCTATCTACTTTCTTTGGCTTTCCATATAAATTTTAGAAAAGGCTTGCCTTTGTCTACCAAAAACCTTGTGAGATATTGATAAGTGTTGTATTAAACCTATCAGTCAGTTTGGGGAGAGTTGGCATCTTTACTGTATAGAGTCTTCCAATCAATGACAACACAGTATGTCTCCCCATTTACGTAATTCTTCTTTGAGGTTTTTCATCAGCATTTTGCAATTGTCAGCATTCAGATCCTGTACATGTTTGGTTAAGTGTATAATCTAAGTATTTCATTTTCATTAGAGTGACTGTGAATGGTATCGTGTTCCATTCCGTTTTGCATGTTCATTGTTATTCTATAGAAATTGATTATTATGAATGATCTCTTATCCTCGGAGAACATCCTTATTAGTTCTCAGAGGGTTTGTAATGGAGGAGGGGGGGTGGAATTTTCTATGCAGACAATCATGACATCTACAAATAAAGGTAGTTTTATTTCTTCCTTCCTAATCTGTATGACTTTTATCTATTTTTTCTTAGATTTGTGGAGTGGCTAGCACTTCCAGTACCATGCTGAGTAAGAGTGGTGAAAGTGGACATCCGTGCCTAGTTTCTGGTCTTAGAGGGAAAGCAGCCAGTCTTTCACAATTAAGTTTCAAGTTAGCTGTAGGATTTTCATAGATGCTGTTTATCAAGTTGTATTATTTTCCCTCTATCCTGAACTTGCTGAAAGTTTTGATCACAAGATGGGTGTTGGATTTGGTCAAATGCTTTTTACGTCAATTGCTATAATCATATGATTTTTGTTTTTTAGCTTGTTGATATGGTGGATTTCATTGATTGATTTTGAATGTTGAAGCAGCCTTGCATACCAGGAATGAATGCCATTCAGTCCTGGTACAGAATTCTTTTTACATTTTGCTAAATTCTGCTTGCTAGTATTTTGTTGAAGAGTTTTGTGTCTGAGTTCATGAGAGATACTGGTCTATAGTTTTCATTTTGGGTGCTGTTTTTGGTATCAGGGTAATACTAACTTCATAAAACAAATAGGGAAGTGCTTCCTTCTTGTCTGTTTTCTGAAGAAATTCTGTAGAATTGGTATTAATTCTTCTTTAAATGTTTGGTCGAATTCTCCAGTGAATCTATCTGAGGCTGGAGATTTCTTTTTCAGGAGTTTTAAAATTTCTAATTCCATTACTGTAGTGGCTACTCTAGTGGCTACAAGACTAGTCAAATTGTCTATTTCATCTTGGTTGAGTAGTTTGTGGTTTTTTTGAGGAAATGATCCATTTCTTCTAAGTTGTCAAATTTATCACTGTGACGTTGTTCATAGTATAACCTTATTATCCTCATAGTAAAAGATCTACAGTGCCCCTTGTTTTTAAGAAGAGAGAAAGAGTTTGCTACTCTATTGTATGTTACAAAAGAATTATAGATTGTGGAATGCAGTTTAAAGATGACATATGCCAACAAGCACCTTGTATTATATGGCACTGTCATAATTCAAAATTGTTTTTGAAGATGTTGGGGGTAGGAGTTTATTAATTCATTTTATTTATTTTTGCTGTGTTGGGTCTTCGTTTTTGTGCTAGGGCTTTCTCTAGTTGTGGCAAGCGGGGGCCACTCTTCTTTGCGGTGCGCGGGCCTCTCACTATCGCGGCCTCTCCCGTTGCGGAGCACAGGCTCCAGACGCGCAGGCTCAGTAATTGTGACACATGGGCCCAGCCGCTCCACGGCACGCGGGATCCTCCCAGACCGGGGCACGAACCCGCGTCCCCTGCATCAGCAGGCGGACTCTCAACCACTGTGCCACCAGGGAAGCCCTCAAAATTGTTTTTATCTTGGAATTGTTTGGTATTAAAAATTAAAACCTCTGCTCACAGGCACACCAAGGTGTGTACCCTGTAAGCATGGTATCAGTGATTTTTTTTAAGTTATTATTATTCTGGAGCCTCAGAGAAGAATTATAACTTCTGTGATGATCATTTCTTTCCTTTAATTATTTCTGTAACACTCCACACCGAGTTTTGGAAACTCATCCCTCATTTTTTTAACAAAAAGGGGGGGAAAAGTTTGTTACTCTGTTGAATGTTAAAAGATTGACAGAACCTGTAGTGATGTCCCCTATTTCATTCTTATTATTGGTCATTTATGTCTTCCATCTTTCTGCTTCATCAGTATTCCTACAGGCTTATCAATTTTATTGATTTCTTTCCCCGAGAACCAGATTTCTGTTTCATTGATTTCCTCTATTGTTTTCCATTTCATTGATTTCTGCTTTTGTCTGTATTCCTTCCTTCCTTCTTCTTGCTTTGGGTTTATTTTGCTTTTCTTTTTCTAATCTCTTTAGGTAGGAACTCAGGTTTTTAACTTGAGAATTTTCCTCATTTCTAATATAAGCATTCAGCGCTATCAATGTCCCTCTCAGCACCACTTTTGCGTCACCCCGACATATTTTGATACGTTGTACTTTTTCTTTTCATTCAGTTCTATAACAAGTAATTGTCAGAAGTGTACTTTATTCATTGTCTATGGTTCACTCTTATACAAATGATGCCATGAAGAACTTCAGTTTACAAACAGTTCTCAGCCATGTCCGGTGTAAAAAAGAAAAAACAAACAAACAAAAAGTAGAAACGCTCTCAAAGTCAAGTGTGCATCTGGAAACAATTCAAAGATACCGTGATAAC
Source organism: Hyperoodon ampullatus (assembly GCF_949752795.1). Classification (NCBI taxonomy): domain Eukaryota; kingdom Metazoa; phylum Chordata; class Mammalia; order Artiodactyla; family Ziphiidae; genus Hyperoodon; species Hyperoodon ampullatus. Next base: position 85,169,128 of record NC_136916.1, read on the forward strand.
CTTGGAGGAAAGTCAGTAAGAAATTATGTGGGAAGAAGGGTGTGTAGCAGACGCTGTCAGTCCGGCCACGTGTGCATTTCCTGAAGATCTGCTCTGCCCCTGTGAGGGAGAAAATATGGGGCATTTACTAACTGGTGCACATCAAATCAATCCTCTTTTCATTATGCCCAAAAGCTTCTTAGCAAGACCTTGGGTTCTCTGCTTACAACACTTTTACAGGGAATTGGACTTCTGTGGCTTTTAACATTGAAAAGATGTCTTAAAAGATGTCTTATTGAAATCGATTGTGTGTGTGTGTGTGTGTGTGTGTGTGTGTGTGTGTATTCTATTTTCTTTGAGACTTCTTTTTTGACCCATTGTTTTTTGGAACTGAGTTGTTTAATTCCTACATGTTTAGAAATTTTCTAATTGTCTTTCTGTTATTGATTCCTCGTTTGATTCCATTATGGTCAGAGAACATTGTGTGATTTCATTTTATTTATCTATTTTTTAATTGATTTCATTTTTAAAAAAGTTTGTTGAGGTTTATTTTATGGCCTAAGAGATAATCTATCTTGGTGAATGTTTCAAGGGCACTTGAAAAATAATTTATATTTGTTGTTGGGTGGGATGTTTTATAAATATGAATTAGAGCCTGACGATTGATTATCCTGTTCAGGTCTCCTATATCTCTGATTTTAGAGGCTGATTAGAACTCTAGTAGTTCTATAAGTTGCTGAGAGGGGAGTGCTGAAGTCCCCAACTATAACTGTGCATTTGTCTGTTTCTCCTTTCAGCTCTATCAGTTTTTACTTCACCTATTTTGAGGGTCTGTTGTTTGGCCTATGTGCATTTAAAGTCATTCTATCTTTCTGGTGGATTGATCCTTTTTAATAACTTTTTAAACTCCTTTAATTGTCATTGAGCCCTTCATGGTTCCTACACCTCTTCGAGGTAGTTTTAATAATCTATATTTTCCCAGAAAATCTTCAATAGCATTGAAGTTCTCAAAATATTTTGTTATCCCAAAGCATATTATGTGTGTCTATGCATACAAGGTATTTTTATAATTACATAATATAAACAACTATGTGCAAACACTATATATACTTTATAGTATTGCTTTGGAAGATTTTATAATGTACATAAATGTGATTGTACCCTATGTATCCATTAGCAAATTGCTTTCCTCACTCAACATCATGTTCTCCAGATGTATACATGTTGACACATAAAGATACCTCATTGCTTTGAACTGCTGTGCAGTAACCTTTTGTGTGAATACACATTAACAGTTTATCCACTCCTATGCCTGGTTTTTCCTGTCTTGAGTTTTCATTATTCTGTGGGCCTGGGTAGGCTCTGAAGCTGAACAGTTGGCAGGACAGCTAATCAAGTGTTAGTCACTCTCTTCCCTACCTTCTGGTCTTTTCTCCTCTCCCCACACCACCCATCTCCCTTCTCCCTGTCCTCCCCACTAAACACCATACTCCTCCCGGGGCTCCTCTTCTTTTCTGAAATCTGTCTCTGCGGTTTTTCCATGCCAGCTCTTTATTTATACCTTGGGAAGCTTTCTCTACCCGTGTTGAATTTTCCTCACCCCAAGGACTATGATTTATTCACCTCTGTGCCCCATCTCCCTCCAGATCTACTCAGCTCCCAGCATTGTTCTAGAATCTGCTGGGCATTCAATCAACAGTTTTTTAAATCAGCACATCAATGAACAAAGCCTGTAGCCTTTAAACAACTTATAGAGACCACTCCCACTCAGCTAGGCATGGACTCATCTGAGCGTGGAATAAAATCCCACAGGGCACACTGTCTATTTTCCTGGAGAAGCTGTTCAGGGGCCAGGCTCAGAAATCCTCCAGTGCTGCCCTGGCCATGGCCCCCACTGCTTTCAGGGATGCTCGGGTGAGGGCCTGAGGGGTGAAGGCCCCTGCCCCCAAAACCCGAAGGGATCAGACCCCTAATTGGGACAGATGTTTCATGGGTGGCAAGCAAGAGGTACAGGGCTCCTGCCCCTCTATCTGGGGAGTCACCAGAGACTGCCTGTAAAGTTATGGAATTCCCCAATAATAATTACAATTAATTGAACACTTAGGGTAAGTAACCCAGGGACATTCCTTGGCACTTGACAAACACCTGGTCGTACTTGCAGCTGCTAATATTTTAGGGTTTATTAGGTCCAAGGCTCTGGGTTAAGTGCTCCTCACAGATTTTTTTTCTTAATTTCACCTTTTCAAAAACCCTATGTAGTAGGAACTAGTAATAGCAGCAGTAGTAGCAGTACCAGTAGTAGCAGCAGCAGCAGCAGTAGCAGCAGTAGTAGTAGCAGTGGTAGTAGCAGCAGTAGTAGCAGCAGCAGCAGTAGTAGCAGTAGTAGTAGCAGTGCCAGTAGTAATAGTAGCAGTAGTAGCAGCAGTAGTCGTAGCAGCAGCAGCAGTAGTAGCAGCAGTAGTAGTAGCAGAAGCAGTAGTAGTAGCAGCAGTAGTAATAGTAGCAGTAGCAGCAGCAGCAGTAGTAGCACCAGTAGTAGTACCAGTAGTAGCAGCAGTAGTAGCAGTAGTAATAGTAGCAGCAGCAGCAGTAGTAGCAGTAGTAGTAGCAGCAGCAGTAACAGTAGCAGCATCAGTAGTAGTAGCAGTAGTAATAGCAGCAGCAGTAGTAGTAGCAGCAGTAGTAGCAGTAGCAGTAGTAGCAGTAGCAGTAGCAGTATCCCCACTTTACTGATAAAGAAACTGAGGCTCAGATGAGGCAAAATATCCCGCTCAGGATCACACAGTAAGTGGCAGAGCCAGGATACAAACGCAGGTGGCTGTGCTGTCTCCAAATGCCCTTTTCTCTTCCCTCTGTCCCTCCCTCCCTTCTTTTCTTCCTCCCTTTCTGTTAAACATGATTTTTTATTATACAAAGAAAACCTGAGTATATTTTTCTAAACTTCCAGACCATATACCTAGAGTACAAATCTTTATTATCCTCCCTCTTCTCCCATCCTAATCTGTGCATAGAAATACAGGGCTTTATTTCATTTTGAAGCTTCTGACTGGTTTTCTTTTTGTTTTTTGGCCGTGTTGGGTCTCCGTTGCTGCACTCTGGCTTTCTCTAGCTGCGGCAAGTAGGGGCTACTCTTTGTTGTGGTGCACGGGGTTCTCACTGTGGTGGCTTCTCCTGTGGCGGAGTATGGGCTCTAGTTGCACGGGCTTCAGTAGTTGCAGCACGTGGGCTCAGCAGTTGCGGCATGCAGGTCCTAGTGCGCACAGGCTTCAGTAGTTGCATTGCACGGGCTTCGTTGCTCTGCAGCATGTGGGGTCTTCCTGGACCAGGGATGGAACTCGTGTCCCCTGCATTGGCAGGCGGATTCTTAACCACTGCACCACCAGGGAAGTCCCCTCTGACTGTTTGGTTTTTTTTTTTTGAGCTATATAAGTAACTGCCTTTATTATGTTTATCCTCATCATCATTAGATCCTGAGAATTCAGAAGTAAATAACCCACAGTCCTTGCTTTTAGGGAGCTGATAGACAAGTAGTATGGAAACACATGATAAACCATTAAGCCAATCAACATGCAGAACAATAATTAAAAGTTTTAATAAATGTAGTGGAAGAAACAAACAGAGGACTGGGGGAGATGATGTAGGAATAAGGATGATACAGGGAGCCTAACCAGGGATTAGATGGTGGAGAAGAGCTTTCTGAGGAGATGCTAAAACCTTGTGGTGGATTTGAACTGTGTCTACTTAGGTCTCTATTTTCCAGAATTTTCTTCCTTGCTTAGTTCTTCTTCGGGTGAGCCATAGAGACATTTTGCATAAGATTTGGAAAACCGAAGTAAAGCAGCTGCCTTTTTTTTTTTTTGAACGCTAGGAAGTTTGGTGCAGGGCTCTGGGACTGTCGCAACTCAAACGTGAAGTCACCGATCTGCCGGCTCTCATGCTGATGCGGGGCAGCAGCCCAGCCTGCAGCTCCTGCAGCACCTGCTCCGGCGTGAAGCAGCTCTTCCTTCAGCTGCTCCAGATGCTGGGCTGGTGACTACAGCCTAGTGATGAAGGGTGCTAGCTTTTCCTATACCACTTGCATTGTGGAAGTTGGTCCGGAGACAGTGAGAGACAAATGTGGACTCCTGCTCACCCCATGGGGTCTGATTGGTTTTTAAATGATTTTTTTCTTTTTGGGGGGTAAGCGATAGATTCCCACAGCTCAGAAATCAAACTCTCTAACTATCCAGCACTGTCTCCATCTCTGCCCCGCCTCATCCCACCTTCCTTCCTCACCCACAGGGGACCACTGGGCTCATTTTCCCCATGTCCTCCCAGGGCATCTTCATGTACATCCACTCATGGACAAGTGTCCTTTCTGATTTCTCCCAATTCGGGCCCCAAAGGTAGCACACTCTCCACACTGTTTTGCATCTTCAACAGTTGTTTAGGAACCATTGCTCCATACTGTGTTTTGCCTCTGGTTTGTGGGAAGGAAGGGAGTAGGGCAGGCCTCGGGCAACATTTCTCAAAGGAGGCATTTGTTCTGTGATGTTCTCTTAGCTTCCTTCCTGCAGCTCATTCCCACCCCTCTTGGTCCAGCTCCATCACTGCTGGGCCCTGGACGTCTGAACGTCCTCCCTGATGGCTCTGCACATGCCCGACCAAAGCCGTGACCCTCTTTGCCCTTCCAACACTGCCAGGATGCACTGCTTGGTACGGTAGCATGAGTGTCCCCCTATGTCGAGTAAAGAGCTAATGGTGGCGTTTCTGGCAGTGCGGGGAGAGTGCCTTTGGGGAAGGGGCTTCATGGGTACTGCCGAATGGAGCTCAGCAAGTGGCTGCAGCATCTTGGGATAGAAGGAGCAGCAAATCCGGAAAGCTTCTTCCTCAGGCAATGCCCACACTGCCACCAGGCGAGGGCAGGACACCGTCCCGCCTCCCACAGCTTCTGTCCCTGCCCGCCCCAGCCCTGCCCTGCTCCTTTGTGCACCCAGAGCTGAAGTGATGACTCACCAGTGACCTTGATCCCAGCTGCTCCCTCAGAGGGGCAGTCTTCGCCTCCCAGCCTCTCCCTTGGGAACCAAAGCTGACAAAGCCATCTCCTGCCACAGCCTTGCCCTGGGCGGGCCCCACCTGACCCACCATTTTGGGGGAGCTTGACCAAAAATGGAAGATTTGATTGAATTTATCCAACACTGAGATCAGAAACTACTGACTTAATGGTGGCTAATACTGCCCCTAAAACTACCTGCAATTCATTCTGAATTCATTGAATACATATGTATGGAGAGCCTCCTATGAGCCAGGCACTGTTCCACGTCTGGAAATGGAGCAGTGAATACAAACCCTTGTTCTCGTGGAACTTACATCCTGGGAGAGCAGGCAGCCAATCACATCCTCCCGCACCAAATAAAGTGTGTGTGTGTGTGTGTGTGTGTGTGTGTGTGTGTGTTTGTACTGCCAATATTTGTGTATTTGTACTGTCAACCAGGAATACCTATAGATGAACAAGTTGGGTTTATTACTTGTTGCAACGAAGGAGCCCACACACCATAGGGGAACTAAGGGCACCTCAGCACAAGGGTTTTAGGAAGAACCTAGAACAGGATTTGGGCTTTGGCTGGGTCGTGTGGGAGAGGGCCTAAGAAAGTGAGGCTTTGACCTGGATTGGGTGCTGCCAGAAAGCAGTGAGGAGTCTATGATAGGGTATCTTAGTAAATCTCATGTAAAAGGAGGGAGAGCAGATGGAGGTCAAAGCTGTAGTTAATAAAGAAACAGCAGTCACTCCTATTACCCAGGAGACACAGATTTGGGTATTTTGTGGCTTGGACAATGCTCATGTTTTGCTGCATTCAGACGTGATAATGGAGTGATCTTGTTTTTGTCTTGACACATCGTGGTCACAGAGGGACCTTGTCTGATGGTGACGTCCTACTAAATTGTATCCATTCAACGGGAGAAAACAGCAAAGCCTAGCTGTGTGTGCAGGGCCAGCTCCCAGATGTCAAGGCTGCTTCTCTGTCAAGCTCTCTCTCACTCTGTATATAATATATATGTAACTCTAGGTGGAAGTAAGTGCTTTGGAGATAGAGAGGGCTAGGAGTTGCCAGCATGGGGAATGTGGTTACTTTGAAGCAGGTGGTCAGCGAGGCCTTAGGGAAGGTACCATCTGAGCAGAAACTTGAGGAAGCCAGGAGACAGCCACGTGGACATCCGGAGAAGAGCTTCCTGGCTAGAGTCAGCAGAGGCCTCCGCAGTGGGAGTGGGCTTGGCTTGATTGAAGGGGGCTTCTCTTGTTGCGGAGCACGGGCTCTAGGTGCGCAGGCTCAGTAGCTGTGGCACACGGGCTTAGCTGCTCTGTGGTATGTGGGATCTTCCTGGGCCAGGGCTCGAACCTGTGTCTCCTGCATTGGCAGGCGGACTCTTAACCACTGTGCCACCAGGGAAGCCCGCATGCAGCAACAAAACCCAACACAGCCCAAAGTAAATAAAGTAAATAAATTTATAAAGAATAAAAGGGGGTCAGTGGGCCTGGGGCAGAGTGAGTGAGGGGCAGGGCGGTGGAAGATGAAGTGTGAGGGGTGGTCCAGGCCAGATGGGGTCAAGCCTGTTGGCCAATGTGAAGAATTTGGCCTTCATTCTGAGTGAGATGGGAGCCATTGGAGGATTTTGCAGGGACAATGGACACAGTCAGATTATATTATAAAAAGCCTCCTCTGGCTGCTTTTGAGACTGGACTCTAGGCAGAAGAGATGGGAAATGCTTCAGGAGGCTGCTGAGATGGCCCAGGGGAGGAGAGATGATGCTGGTTTGGACCAGCTTGGTGGTGGCAGATAAAGTGGTATGCAGTGCTCGGACTGGACACGGATTGGAGGTAGGGTAAAACAGAATGGTGCCAAGAGTTTTTATTTGAGCAAAAGATTGAGTTGTCCTTTCCTGAGATAGGGAAGCCCACTGAAGGGGCAGGATGTCTTTTGCAAAGTAGTGCAGCGGGAGCTCAATGGAGGCGTGCTAAGGTGAGGAGGTGTCCCTAGACATCCAAGCCAAGGTGTCAAGTAAGCAGGTGCACCTGTGGGCCTGAAGTTCCTGGAGAAGTTTGGTGGGAGTAGAGATATGGGAGCTGTCTTATGTTTATCTGAACATAAGGCATGGGCCTGGATGAAATCACCTAGATCTGAGTGTACAGAGGGAAGAGGTTTTGTTTATCTGCACTCACTTCCCAGGCACTCCAATATTTGGAAATCGGGGAAGTGAGGAGAAATCAACAGAGGAGACTGGAAAGGAACATCCAGAGAGGTAGAAGAACCAAGAATTCAATCATCTATTGACAAATATGTATTGAATTCTGAACATCATCTCAGAATTTCTAAGACCTTAGATTCTGAACTACTGAAATACTGGACAGATGGCAATGCCAGGAGGTGAAAAAAAGGTGTGGGCCAAGACTGTTCGTTGACACCCGGAATTTCTTCCCTCTTTCTTGATAACAGAAACCTGACTCTGTTGGGAGAGGCAATGTACTCATATAAACGTCTACATAAGATATAAATGGAAGTATCATGTGAGACTTTTGAAGCTTGCTTCAATGGAGCTAACACGGTTGGGAGGCACACATCTGCTCTTCTACTCTTATTCCTTCCTGCTGTATGAAAGATAGATGTTATAGTTGGAGCTCCAGCAGCCATCTGGAATCATGAGGCATCAGCAAAATGAGACCAAGCATTAAGGATGGCAGAATGGAAGTACAGGAGCCCATGCTCTTTAAAACTGTGGAGTTGCCAACTAGTCATAGATTACTTAACTTTAGATTTATTTTTCATGAGCAAGAAACAAACTTCTGTCTTTTTAAAATTCACAGTTATTTTAGGTTCTCCGTCGTAATGTTGCAAAATCTGATTCTAACTGAGCTGAGATTTATTCATAGTTTTTCAAAACTGTGTGCACAACTTGTGTGAGGAACCAAGTTGCCTACACAGCTTGTCATGGTCTGTGCCCTCCCAGGACTCCCTGTGTGGTGGGAAGGATGAACAGGTACGTGGGTCATTACAGCATCGGCTGGTAGGGGCTATGATGGTGGTTGTGCTCCAGGGTCTACAGCAAGAACTGAGACAGATGGCAACGCAAGCTCCGTCCTCTCCATTCCTTTCAAATCATATCTAAATTCAATGACTCAACAAGTGTTCTCGGTCTGATCTTGTTCCCTTGCCTACATTTAATTTTAATTTATTCCAGTACCTAATTTAAGCTTGGAGTTGAGGAGGGGAAAAAATGATAATGTGGACCAGATTTTAGATGGTTGGCACTTATAATTTCACAGAGAGTCTCAATGGAATAATAAGCAATGGTTATGAACTTGCTAAGAATCAGTTTGGTATGTGGAGCTTCGTCCAACTAACAATTATATAAATACTCAAGCTCCAGAAAATTGGCAGGAGTCTAAAATTACAAACGTGATCTGTGTCATTTCTTTAATGGACCAATTATTTTGATGCCTCCTTTTCCCCTTGGAAGGCACCTTAGCAGCACACTTGGCTAGCTTCTTACCTCTGGCCAAGACTGCTCTTGACTAACAGAACCTTCGTGTCGTACCCATCTCTAGATCTAGGCCAAATGGAGACACAAATCTATATTGAGCACTTATTAGGTACCAGGCCCATTACATGCATGCTCTTATCTAATCTTTACAATAACCCTGCAAAATGGGTTCTAGAATCTTCCTTTCTCCAGTAAGAATCCAACACCCAGAGAACCTGAGCACTCTGCCTCCAGTCCTAAACAGCTCTTGAGGGTAGAGCTGGGATTCAAACCCTTTCCTCTACACCATGCTGTTTCTGCCCAAAATGCCTAGTGTCTTCCCTGTCATCTTACAGACTTTTAAGCCTGCAATCTCTTCTGTCCAATCTAAACAGCCTCCTACCCATGGGCTCTCCTTCCCAGTTTCCACGGGTCAAAATCCTACACCTCATCCAAATCTTTTGTGCAGTCACATCACCTCCCCAATAAACTTCCTGGCACCTCCCATCAGTGTGAACTGTGCTTCCTGGGAATTCTCCCCGCCCCATGCTTGGCTCTTACAACACTTATCATTTTCTGTACTTTACCAGGGCTTTTTGCATCCTTTTTGTATCCTACCTGAATTATCCATTATCAGCGGGAGGGAGGAAAGAAAGGACATTTGTTGCACACTTACTTTGTCATAGGAGTTTGTCTCCTTTAATCCCTCAGAAAATCCGATGAGGACTTTTTACCTGCCATGTTACAGATGAAGTTGGATACACCTGAAGTGGTGGAATGAGATGCAAACCCAGAAAGCAAGAAGGAGAAATTATAGATAATTTTCCCCACTCTTGAGCCTAGCCCATCGCTCAGGCATCCAGCAAATGTTTGTGGAGTGAATGAATGAATGGATGAATGAATGAATGAATATTTGAAGGTCGGTTTACAAAGGAACTTAGTGAGAAATGACACTGGTAGGAGAGCTGAAGTACCCTGAAAACTACATATTCCAAGCACAGATGGGGTTCAGTGGCTGAAGAAAATCCCAAACACCGAAAGGAGCTCAAAATAAAAAGAAACGGTTTCCTTAACACTTTCACAACTAAAGGTGTGTCTCCGCAGACCAGGTACAGAAGACGCACTTGCAATCTACAGAGCTCCCTGCTTCAGAAAGCTCTGGAACACAGTCGGGTTTTGTTCGCAAACTTCGGCCGCGGGGGCGGGCAGGGGCCTGCCGCTTTAAGAATCTGGTCGAAGTCCTTTTTCTCTCCGTGCCCCCGCGCCTCGCGGTGCCGGGGAAGCCCAGCGCCCGCCCCTTTCTCCTGTTGTTGGCTTAACTACGGGTTCGGATGCCCATCCATCACAGAGGCGCCGCCTCCGATTGGCTTCGGGCCGGGAGGCGGGGCGGGATGAACGGAGAAACTAGTGTGTTGGCGGCGCCCCGGCTGTACCTCAGTAGCTGCGCGCTCAGCGGCTTTTGCGAGCTGGGGGAGGGGAGCAGCGGCGGCGAGGGCTGCGGAGCCTGGCGCGGGCGGCTAGGGGCCTCTGAGCGCGGCGGGTGGCGACGCCACGAGCGGTGAGTACCCGGGCTGGGCTCGGGGCGCCGTCCTCGGGCCGGTGTAGCCGCGCGCCCGGCCGCCGGCTTTGGCACTTGTCACCACCCCTCACCCCGGCCCGGGACCGGGAGCGCCGGATCCTGCGCGCCCCGCCGTGGGAGCCCCCGGCAGAGTGAGCCTCGCGGGACCGCGTGCCCCGCGAGCAGCACAGCGGGGCTCGAGTCCCTGGAACCGCCTCGGTCACCTCGGGGTCTCGGAGGGCTGGAGTCGGGGACAATGGTGGGGAGTGGAGGTCTGTAGAGAGCCGTCCCCTCCCCAACCCCGCTCCTCCCTCCTCGCGAGTGCCGGGGGACCCGGCGAGGGTATTTGCTGAAAGCTGTGAGCGAGAGAATGAATTGGTTTGCAAATGGATGTTGCGCGCGGGAGCTGCAACTCTTTTCCCTGGGAGTGCTTGATTGATTGAGTCCGCAGCCTGTCTTTTTAAAAAATGACTATTGATCCTGGAAAGAGGAGGCTGCCCGTCTTTGAGGATGTGAGCAGCCCGGCTTTGCGCCGCGGGCCGGGCGAAGTCCCCGCGCACTTGACGCCGAGGGCCAGATGGCTGCCTGCCTCGTGCAGAGCGAGGGCCGAGGGTTTAACCAAGGGAAAGGTCGTCCACGCGAGCCCGGCCCGGAGTGTCCTGTGCCCCGGCCGTTTACGTCCCACCTGACAGGGCCCCTCGTCTCTGTTTGGAGAGCTGTGGAGCAGCAGAGGAATGGTCACCCGTCCTAAGCGTCGCCCACCTGCCCCCCAGGGTGGCCGCCACCCTAGCAGGTCCAGAGCAAGCCTTCTCTGGCCCTGGCTGTCCTGTTGACCCCATCTTGCCCTGGCTCCGGGACCCCGCAGCACTTGGGCACGCCCCCCACTCCTTTTCCCCGTCGTGGTTGCTTGAGAAGCTTTCTGGTTGGGACTCTGTGACCCGAGGGGCACCATACATTTTTGTGCTGGTGCTTCAAAGAACCCAAAGTTCATTTCCACTACCTTTGAGCAGAGAACTCTTTATAGAGATCTTAACAAAGGGGGTGGGGTGGGGGCCGACCCAGGTTCCCCGCAGGTTTACCGCAGCCACTCTTGGTCCTGCTGGGTTGCTTTTGGGCAGGGGGAAGGCTCCCTGAGCTTTGGCCCTCCCTGGTTAGGGCAGAGAAGGCCAGGTGTCTGGGCCTTTTGGTTTCACTCTGGTTCTGGGGCATGACTGAGGGAGGGAAGTTGCCAGGGGGAGAGGAGGCAGGAACCCCACAGTCTGATCACAGGCCAGACTCTGGTGACTCTGACTTGGTTCAGGCCCTTTGGGACCCTGGGCCTCAGTCTGCCCGTTCACAGGTGGGACCGATGCTCTTTGAGCCCAGGTGTGCTGTTCGGATTGCTAAGGGGCTGTTGGTGAAGGCTTGCATTTGGGGACTGGGGAGGAGTAGGACCCAAGGTCCACCCCACCGGGGGCAGGTTTGGTGTCCTTCTAACACGGGGTCCTTGAGTCCCCAAGCCGTGCCTTTGGAGGATGAGGGAATCAGTCTTCCGTGCCCGGCAGCTATCTCCGTTTTGAGCCATTCCCTTTGTCAGGAAGTGACTCCATGCAGGTTACTCAAAGGAAGGTAGAGAGAAATGGTAGAGACCTTCCTGCCGGGGCTCAGGCTGCAGCCGGATTTATGTATGCGGTGCAGAGAGAGGAGCTGCGGGCGAGTGGCACACTGCACCTCAGAGGCGGCTTCTGCAGCCTGATGCCCCTTAATAGCATCTTAAACCTGCGGGCGCTCAGTGTGGGAGAGGAGAGCAGGAAGAAAGAGGACGATTACCCGGGCCTTGGACTTCCTGGTCTGCAGCGAAAGCAGGCTTGGTCCTTCCCATCTGTTACCGTGATGCACCATGTGGGGTGGGGGGGGCGTCAAAGGGAGTGGTGGTTTGTTCATTCATTCGTTAATCGATTAATTGATTCATGGTTTGAAGGGGCTTGATTGGGACCCTGCCTTCGGGGAGCTCCTGGACCAGGTGTGCTGGCATGCATGTGGGTTAGAGGCCCTGAGACATCGAGGTGTGCACAGTACCCCAGTGACAAAGGCAGCAAGGGGAGCTGAGGGGACACAGGAGGTGCGCGGGTGGTGAAGGCTTCGTGGAGAGATGATGCCTTGATTAAGTAAAGATGAGAAAGGCATGTGGTGGGCTACCACCTCCCCCCACCCACTCACACTTCTCCCAGAGGCCACTTCATTGCCAGCCTCCAGGCAGGTGCAGGTTGAGGGCAGAGAGCATGCAGGTGGGAGGTGATGGAAAGGTTCACCTGAGACTGTGGTGGTCTGGCCCAGGAGTCCCCCAGGAAGATGGGTGGCTTCTGGATACAGCCGATCTGCTCAGGGGATCATGGGAGACCCCACCCCAGCAGCCCCAAAGACCAGCCCATCGCCTGAGCCTTTAGTCCCAGGGTACCAGCCCTCAGTGTGAGTGTGGGCTGAAAACGGAGGCGGCTAGCAGAGCTGGCACAAGAACACAGAGTGGCCAGACACAAGTGAATTGGCTGATTGAGATGCTCCTTTTCATCTGATGTGGTAAATTTCATAATTGAATTGCCTCAGGCAACCAGGGCTGTTGAAGCGCTTTCCCAGCCAGAACACACTTAGTTGGGACAGCTAGGGGCGGGGGTGGGGAGAGTGTATGCATCCACAGCTTTTCCTCACAGCATCCCAGCAGGCCTTTTCCCTTAGGAATCTGGGTCTGTCCCCAGGTGATGGAAGTCAGCCCAGCGTCCCCTCTAGGTTCCACTCCCTTTCCTAGACCATCTGGCCCCTGAGCAGCACTGCTCCCACCCCAGTGTAATATGTAGCTAAAGCTGATACCTGTCAGCTTCAGGCACTCACCTTGCCAGACTTACTGCAGTTCCCTTAGCTGTTAGGAGCATGGAGGGGGGATTGTTGGATGGAGGGCTCAGGGATGGGAGGGTTCCCTGTTATTGAGTCTGTTCAGCACCAGGTTGGGGGTTGGGGGGAAGAGCATGGGCTCTTTGAACTGGACTCGGGTTCAGATGTTGCTTATGTGTCTGTGGGCAGCCCTCTCCTGGGGTCCCAGCCACCTGCACCCACCCTGCCCCCTCCCTCTGGTGCCAGTAGACGCTGTTCTTTCTTACTGCTAAAGCTTTCCTTCCCAGCCCTGTCAGTGACCTTTTGGATGAAAAATGGTAGGCGTGTGTGGCTCACTAACCTGTTTTTAAAAGTGCCAGCTCTGTGGTCTCAGAAATCCAGCTTAGTTGGGGAATATCACTGTATTTTCTGCAAATACATAAAAGTCTCCCAAGCCATTCCCTCCCTCAACGATGGTCTCCTGCACCTCTGGGACAGAGTTTAGATGAGGCTCTCTGGGCCCCACCTTGTCTCAGCGTGACTGAGGCCCAAGGCCAGCTGCACCTCTTCACCAGCTATCCCACAGATGGAACCGTCACACCTGGACCATGTCAGCAGAAAGAGCACTTAAGTGGGGGTCTGGGAGTCCTGCTCTGCCCCTACCTGGCTGTACGACTTCCTGTAGGTCCCCTTACCTCTATGGGCCTCGATTTGCTCTTCTGTAAAACGGGTGGATGTTCTTCGGTACAATGCTTCTATTAAATGTCTTGCTGTAAAATCTCAAAAGGTCTTGTGTCCTCTGGTATTAAGTAGTTTTATAAGGCTTGAGTTACTTGCATAGCTCTCTTGGGCAGGAAGAGGGAGTGGTGGCCGGTACAGAGGGGCTGAATTAGAAGGCAGGAATCTGGCGTCCTAGCTCCAGCTCCGCCTCTGATGGGTGCTGTGGGCCTTTGGGCAGGTCGCCTTCCGTCTCTGGGCCCTCATTTTTCCACCTGTAGAATGAAAGTGGTGTAGTAGGCAGGAGCCCCATTTCCTTTCCTTTCCTGGTGAGTGGAAACTGAGTCAGACGTTCCCAGTAACTCCAGAGGGACAGGGCTCTCTCCTCCCTCGGTCCCCTGCCTCTGTCCACTGCCTTGGAGTTTGGGGCCCAGGTGTGAAGGGCAGCAGGTGTGGGAGCACTTAAATTGACCCCCCCCACCCAGCCCGGAACAGATGGGGTGAGACTCGCCTGCGGAGTGTCCCCTGGGCATAGAGCCTAGGGCCACCTCTGAAAGGAGAGATGGACAAAGACTGCCTAGGGGGCCAGAGGGATCTTGAGGGAGCCCAGGGGGACAGAGGAGGACGCCAGGCTCCCTGCCTCCTGCACGCGGCACTTTGCCAAGGAGGCGCCTGCAGGACCAGTCTGATGGCTCCTCCTGCGAGCAGGCGGTAGGCGGGGGCTGAGCAGGGCCCTGGCAGAACTGTGTCAGCGGCTGCCAAAGGGAGGACCCCTTTGTCGCTCCCCACCCACCTCTGTGTGCCAGGAAGTCACCTTGGACTGTCAGAGTAGGATTCGGGGATAGGATGGAAACTGAAACTCAGACTTGCTTACTTTCTGCCTGCTCGTGTTGGGCCCCCAGGGAGAGGCTGACCACAGATCAATCTAGGCTGAAAGGAATTACTTTCCTAATTAAGATAAGAAAGGCTTGGCTCATTCAAACCCCAGGATGAGCTGCCTGCCAGATTTGCAGTTGGCCAGGTCAGATCTGTCTGGGCAGGAGTGAGGGCCAAGAGATGGAGGAGCTCTTTTTCTAGAAAGCCATGGCGATTGCATCCTGCATCCAGAGTTCAAGTTCTGCTGCATCCCAGCTGGGCTTGCGAGACCCTGGGCAGCAAGTCCCTTAACCCGTGAGCACCTGTATTGTTTGCGGCTTTGGAAATGCGAGGGAGCGAGATATACAGCTCCATTCAGGCAACAGACATTTATTCAGCACCTTCTGAATGGCTCACCCTGGCCAAGAAACTGGGAAGGGAAAGTCAGGTTCAAAGAGGGTCTGTACTTGCAAGCTCGGCCTCTGGCCTGGGAGACAGACAAGTAGTCAGGTGGTTATGGGTCAGCGCTAGGCTGTGCGTGGCGTGGCCAGAGCCATTGGACACGTGAGGAAATGGACTGTCGTTTGTGTCTCGATTCCTAATGTGGCCAACGAATGTTTTCTGCCGTCTGTTTTTCTGCCAGGATCTGCGATACAGCAGAGAACAAGGCAAGGTCCCCACCCTCCTGGGGCCCCCATTCAACTGGGGGAGGCAGAGCACAGCTGGATAAAATAAATTGAGCTGCGGTTGGGCTGCAGAAAGCAGCCGGGGAGGTGTGAGGAAAAGGATCAAGGTGGGGCATCTGCTTAGACGAGGGGGCTCTGGGCTGGTGACATTTGAGCCGAGACCTCCAAGACGGCGAGAGGCAGCTGTGGGAAGATCCGAGGAAGGGGGTGCCCAGCAAGTGCACAGGCTGGGAACATGGTGGACTGGGGAGGGGGTTGAGACGAGACCCAGAGAGAGGCTGCAGCCATTCCATTCTGGAATCTTGTGATGCATAGGGAGCCTAAGGAAAACATGTTCCTTTTAAGTTGTTTTATTGTCTTTAATTTCAATCATACATCAGCAGGTTTCCTTTATAAAGAAACAATATAAGAAGAAATGGAGCATGGTATGAAAGTGGCCCCATCCTTGGTATCTGTCAGCAGTTTGGGGCATACTGTTCTCATGCCCCTTTTCATATAGAGATTTTGTGCTTATGTAATTTGGATCACACTCAGTACTCCACAGTGTCTATCATTTACTGTGTGGTGGATCTCTTTCTCTTTTCACAGCAGTGTAGTATTCCACGGTGCGGCCAGACCACCATCTTTCAGCTCACAGTCTCCTAACAGGAGATGTTTCGGTTGTGTCTGATCTTTCTTCCCCCCTATACAATCCATGAAGTCATGCACATCCTTGATCATACGTCTTTCTGGTCTTTAAATTTTCATCGTCAAAACCGAGTGCCGTCTGCGAAGACTAATAAGCCATTTTTCTCTCCCATTGATGGTGTCTGGGAGCCCACTTCCCCACGTCCTCACCACGCTTCTTATTATCCACATTTTCCCTTTTAGCTAATGTGATGGGGAAAAGGATCTCATTATTCCTTAAAAAAAAAAAGTGCTCCAGTTTATTCAGGCTTTCTCTTTTTATTGTAATCCATCGTTGTTTTTTCCAGGGGATCAAGGTTTAGCGAGCGCTGCCTCTCGCTGGTCTGACCGCGGCTGGGGACTCAACGAAGCCTTTGCCCTGTGTACTCATCTGTGAAATGAGGTCCTTTTAATCCCCGCCCTGCCCCCTGCCAGGCTGCTGCGTTTTGGGCATGGGAAAACATTCCTGAAAGTTCATTTTATGCTGAAAAGCTCTGCAGACATCATGGGTTTTACTAGTGAAAGGCAGATGTCTGGAGCCTGGAACATTTGAATGGATGTGAGTGTTTCTAAAAAGCCAGTGTGTCCAGGGGAGGGACTGGGCTGGCTTTAGGTGGGACGTCTGCCTTGCATCCCTGAGATGGGGAGGGCCTCACCCAGCCGAGTCCAAGAAATGAGCCAGGAGGGCAGAGAAAGTTCTCTAGCTGGTCCTCTAGCTGGTCTAGGGACAGGCTCAGAAAGGGGCATTGGTCACCACAGACTTGATTCCCCATTTATCTGTTGGTAGAGACCAAAGGCTGGGGCTCCTAGAACTTTGTGTATCTCCATGTTTGTTACTTTGGGGGTCCTTGTGTGTTTTCTTGTAACAGGAGGCTTTAAAATAAGCCAAAGATTGACAGAAGGGCCCTTGTACTTGATGTGGAGACAGAAGGAGGGGAAGCTGTGGGGATTGATAAAGGAAAGGTGGGATCAGGGCCAAGGAAAACCAGTCCCATGTGGTCCCTGGGCGGCCTCAGGCCCCATGATGCAGGAGCCAGGGAGCTGGCTGGGCCCCTGGAGGAATTCACCACTGCTGGGATTCAGGTGCCTGGGGTGTATATAGCTAGGCTCTCCTGTACTTCCCCAAGTGGGCTCTAACACAGCGGGTCCACACCTTGGGGAGCAGCATCCAGGCTTGGCTGCGATTGCCCTGCTGCCGCCTGGTACCTAAGCCCTGGTGGAGGCTTCTGTTATCCCCACCAGCCCGACCTGGTTGGGACAGATGTGGGGAGCTGGGGGGGGACTAGGCCACAGACAGGAAGGTGGACAGACATGGGGGGGGCGGTGATAGCAGCGGACGAACAAGCAGGTGGACAGAGGGCTTTGGTCGGGAGGCATCCTGCCTTTGTACCTCTGCAGCCGGTGGGCAGGAGGAGAGAAGGCTGAGACCTTGGATGCAGGCACATCTTTGCATTTGCTAGGCATCCCATGGTTCTGAGGGTTGGGTTTTTCATGAAGGGAGTGAGGGGAGCATCTCACTCAGGAGCTGGCTCGAGGGCAGTCCGTGAGGGCAGGGGCAGAGTGGGCTGCCCTTTCTGGGCCCCACCCCACTGCCACCCCCAGCCCAGCTTGCAGGGGTTTGTGGAGTCAGAGTGAGGTCGAGTCGCCAGGTTTTGTTTCAGGCACCAGGATTGACTGGTCTGTCCGTGTTGCAGGAAGTTGCAGCTGCTATTTCTACTGCTCCAACTAGGACTTTGTACAGGAAGGTACAATTACAAGCAAAATGTCAGGGTTTGGCTGGCCAGCTGATCCCTGGGAGGCTGCCACAGGCCAAGGCAGGGACGATGGTGGTGTCGGTGGGTGTGTAAAGCGAGACTCATTTGCACGTGGACACATCCCTACCCTGGGTGCTGGGTGGCTTCCTGTGAACTGCTTGCAGCGTCTATATAGTTTTCCTCTAGGCAGAAAAGAGGACTTTGCCGGGATTTGTCCAAGTTAGTGCACCTGGACACGTTATGATTGGCTGGTCATGAGATTATGAAGCCAATCTGGGGAGCTGTAAGCCATTCTGTTCCGGACTGCTCAGGAAGTTGAAATTTTGTTAAATGAAATTATTGAGACCCTACAGTGTGATAGCCACACTGCTAAGTGCTAGAGGTAGAGATGGATGAGACAGACCCCACCCTAGAGCATCACCCATGCAGCATTAAGGATGCAGAAAGTGCCATCTCTGAACCCTTTGGACAAGCACGTGGTATGTTTTTAATTTATATGCCTTATGGCCGGAGGCCAAGCAGGGCTTACGTTAGCTTCTGTTGTGGCCTAACGGATCACCGCTAACTTAGTGGCTTAAACAATACCTATTTATTAGCTCACAGTTCTGTAGGTCAGAAACCTGGGCTGGCTCAACCGGGTTCTCTGGTTAGGCTGTCACAAGTCCAAGGTCAAGTACCAGCTGGACGGGGCTCTTATCCTGAGGCTCTGGGGGAGAATCTGCTTCCAGACTCATTCAGGTTGTTGGGAGAATCAAGTTCTTGGTGGTTGTAGGACTGAGGTCCCTCTCTCCTCCCTGGCTGTCAGCTAGGTGCTGATCTTGTCTCCTACAGGCTGCTGCATTCCATGCCAGATACCCCCTACCCCACCCCATCTCTAAGCAGCAGTGGAGCGTCAGATCCTTTCCTGCTTCACATCTCTGACATCAAGTTCTGCAATCAGCTGAAGAAAACTCTGCTTTAAAGAGCTCATGTGATTAAGTCAGGCCCACTCAGAGCATCTCCCTATTTTAAGGCCACCTGATTAGTTAGTAACATCATTAATTATATCTGCAAATTCCTTTGCTATGTAGGTAACATGGTCACAGGAGTAAGACCAGGGGTGGAGATCAGGGTGCCATCCTTGAATTTTCCTGCCAAGGGCTTGTGCCAACAGGGGCTACAACAGCAACAGTATTGATAACAGCAGGTCTCATGAATAGAGTGAATTTTGTGTGTCCCACCATACTGGGCTCTTTACATGGACCTTCTCATTTAATTCTCAGGATAGCACATTGACACTTATTCCACCCTCCCCATTTTCCAGATGAGTAAAACTGCGGCTCAGAGAATATAAGTACCTTGGGCCAGTCATCCAGGTCGAAACAGCAGTGCTGGGATTTGAGACCAGGACCTTAGCACCTAACCACCCCCTCAGGGTGCTCGAGGCCAGCATCTCCAGTTTGATTACTGTGATTTGCAGAACACCGTGTAGGACAGGGATGAGGGTTGCTCTTTCCCATCCAGCATTTAAAATATTTAAATAGGAAACATACCAATCATATTGCAGGTTAACACAGCAGACACTGAGGACCTCTCACGTGTATCTTTTTGATTCTTATTCCAGTGGATATTTGTGGTTAATCTACTTCCCATTCAGCAGTATTATCGATCTAATGTATTCCAGGCAGCAAAGATGACACAGAATAATGTCCTCGATGAGTTGAAAATAAAAATAAAGGCAGAGTACCCAATGCCCTGAAGGAATAAATAATGCTGGACTAGAGAAGAACCCTCACAGCACCGCAGCAAAGGGTCAACAGGTATTAGAATGTTAATTGTAGGAGACAAGACAAAAATGTTCTCTTTACTCTCTGCCGTGTTCCTGGTGCATAGCACAGTGCCCAGCACATGGTAGGTGCTCAGAACTTCCTTGTCAGGTTAATTTTCTCAGTATCTACTATGTACGAGGCCCTGTACACGTCAGACAGATGTCAAGTCCAGGGGAGGGTGTGAGCGTGAAAAGAGAGGGCTTATGGAGAGAGCGAGTGGGGATGGGAGAGCCAGAAAGTCCAGCATGTGCCCCAGTGAATGGTGGTGTCCCCAGCGAGTGGCTGGGGATCAGATTGCACAAGGCTTGGATGTCCAAGCCTCCTTGAAGCTTTTGAGCAGGAGAGAATGGTGGTCAAAAGTGAAGACCAGATTGCCTGGAGTGGGGGAGACTGGGGACAGGGCCTGTTCATAGCCCATTCCGCAGCTGTGAAGTCCTCACCTTGTTTCCGACGCAGGACTAGCTACACAAGGGACCCGGGAAGGAGGATTTAATGGAACTTGGTGGCCGAATGATATGCTAAAAATGTATGTATGAATGAGTTGCAGTTTCTGGGCACCCATGTATTTGGCTATAAATACACATTACATATGTAATTTCAAGAGACCAAGAATCATCAACTGCGAAGCCCAAGGGCAGCAGCCCATGCGTGGCCCCTGTAGTTTGCCGTCTCAGGCGCTGCCCTCTGCAGACCACTGAGGTCTGTTATTTGGGGGAAAATGAGGGGTCCTGTGGCGAGAAGAAAGCATCCGGTGATGGAGGGAGGCGCAGAGCAGGCTGGGTTCTTCGAGGGGAGGCCGGCCAGCGGGCATCAGAGGGCGCCAGCTCCTGTGCCCACGCGTCCATGAAAGCTGGGGAGGGGCCGAGACCCTCCGGGCAGGTGATTCCACTCTCACTGCCCTTCACTTTCCATGGCAGTTTCTTTTTCAAGTCCTTTAAAAAAAAAAACATGGTTAATGTGTGGAGGATGAGGAAGTTTTGCTAACCCACTGTTCTCACAGTGTGGTCCCGGACGGTCCCTGGGACTTTTTCGGGGTCCACGGGGTCAAAACTGTTTTCATAGTAACACCCAGATATTATTTGCCTTTTTCACCCATTCCCTCTAAGTGCATAACCCCGTGACCCAATGTTTTCCAGATGACCATTGCATGAAGTTCCTAAATCATGCTCATGTAAGTGAGCCAGAGTGCAAGACAGACCCAGGAGACGGGAAGGTCATGGAGTACACAAGCACCACACGGGCTCAGGTCCCACACTGCAGCTAATCTTTAAGAAACTAGTGCTTGACAAGTCTTAGTGTTTTGTCAAAGAGGAATATCCAAAATGATCTGTAAAGGCTCTTAAAATCTGTTCCCTTTTCCAACTCCCTGTCTGTATGAGGCTGGATTTTCTTTTAGTCTTCACAATGAAAACATTTTACAATGTTTAGGAGTATGGGATTAACACGTACACACTACTATATATAAAATAGGTAAGCAATAAGGATTTACTGTATAGCACTGGGAACTATATTCAGGATCTTGTAATAACCTATGATGGAAAGTCATCTAAAAATATATATATAACAATCACTTTGCTGTACACCTGAAACTAACACAATATTGTAAATCAACTATACTTCAATTTAAAAAAAACACGGCATTTTACAACAAATTGAATGCAGAAGCAGTTAGAGAGTCTGGCCACTGTTCTCAATAAAATAAATTTTTTTTTTGGAAACTAGATTTATGAAAACCAACTGTTATTTGTGCTAACATATAATGAGTTTATTATTGTTCTTCAGGTACCTAGTATACATTGCAATTTTGTCTCAGTTTTAATTTTGTCTGTGATAACTCTCAATAGGTTAAACCACGTAACAGAAGCCCTTTAGGGTCCTCAATCGTTTTCACATTGTAAAAAGGTCCTGAGACCAAACCATTTGAGAACAGGTGTGCTAGGCCAAGCCCTTGCAAGCTGGGGCCTGGGTGTGGGCCCTGAACCCAGCTCTGTTCATCTGTTTTCCCCTTTTAGTCCCTTGGCAATCCTGCGAGGTTGGTGTGATGATTTTCACGTCCATTTTACAAATGTGGAAACCGAGGCACTGAGCATTTGAATACCCAGCACAAGCCTCGCAGTATAGAGGTGGCAGTGCCAGCAAGCAGGGAGGTGCCAGACCGACGTCCCTGTTCCCCAGGCAGGGAGAAAGGCAGGCACCTGAGAGAGAGCTTGTAATGAAGGCCTGGTCTGTGTCCTCAGGTTATGTGCTGTTGGATGTAGTGCGAGCTCTTCAGGGTGGTACGGGCCCTGGCTGGTCGGAGGCACACTTCCACACCCTTCCTCCTTTCCTGAGGCCCAGGAAGGCAGACTCAGGTTTGCTAAGTGGCAGCGAGGCACTTGGGAAATCCAGTGTTTTTCATTAAAAACAGCATCTCTTGTTCAGGCACACACGGCGTTTACAGCCAGGAAGGTGGTTCTTTCTAAACAGCCCACGTTATGCCTTTCAGGCAGGGACTTTGGAGCAAAACAGCTTTGAATACTGAGGATGTGTGCGCGTTTCTTACCTTCTCTGAGCCTCAGTTTGCCCACCTGTACAATAGGGACCGTGACGCCTCGAAGAGGTGCCGTAAGGATGAAATGAAAGAAGGCATGTACAGGGCCTGGTGCAAAAGCTCGCTCACAGCCAGGTGTGAAAAAAAGTGACCCCGGGACTTCCCTGGCGGTCCAGTGGTTAGGACTCAGCACTGCACGGGGCACAGGTTCGACCCCTGGCCGGGGAACTAAGATCCCACATGCTGCGTGGCACGACCCCCCCCCACCAAAAAAAAAGTGACCCTGCATCCGGCACAGCGTCCGGCAGGTTCAGGGGTGTGTGCGGTGGGGACAGCCTCCCTGCCCTCCTCCGCAGCGGTAGCTATCAACCCATTTCTCACCCAGCCTACTAGAGACAGTGTGCAACCCCAGCAGGGGTGTGTGTGTGTGTATTACGTGTCTATGTGTATGACTAGGTAGTCGGTTTTTAACAGATGTAAGAGATGGCATCCTATTCATAGCACTTCTCGTTTTAGCAGAGAAGGCCAGTTGCTTATTTTTTTATGTATATAGTTCTGTAGTACTCCATTGTATGAATGAACCACTATTTCTTTAACTGGGCCTCTTGCCTGTGAACATTGAGGCTGTTTCCAGCCTTTTGCTTGCAGCCAAGAGGGAACATGCAAGTGTGATGGAGGGCAGGATTCCTGGGCATGGAGAGGCTGGGGCAGAGGGCTTTTGTCATTTTGAAAGATCTTAGCAAAGTGCTCTCCAGCTCTCCCCTGCCCTCCTCCCTCTCCATGGGAGGGGAGAAACAGAGCTGTGTCTTGGGCTTTAGCAATCGAGGCACATTCCCATTCTGGTTCGACAGCAGCCCTGGCAGCGTGGAGTAGAACGAAGCTTCTAGAGCACAGGGAGAAAGAAATCCACGAAGAAGTAGCTGGTGCTTGACTTTTTTTTTTTTTTTTCCTTCTGTCCTGTTGTGCGTGTGCATTTTCCTCCCAGGCTGTCACTCCAGGTGGCTCACTGAAAGTGATATCTAGGCCACAGTGCTTTTAATGACTCCATCTGTGGGCCTCTGTGACTCTTTCAGGGGACCAGACAGGAAGAGAGACAGCCTCCCTCCAGGCCCCCAGCCTCCCTCTGTTTGCCAAGGGCCCGGCCAGTCCTGCTGAAGAGGGAGGAACCCAGGACCAGGAGGCGATGTTTGCTTTGTACGGGGTCTGTTCTCTGCCCCTACTTGTTTCTCTCTGTCTCTCTCTGGATAAATGAAAGGAAGCAAGTGATTTCAACAGATGGGCGAACCTGAGCACCAAGTTCTTTGTCCCGTCTGTGGTTAGACCAGGGATGTGCATTTCATTGGCCCCGCTCCCGTCTGCAGCAATAGCTGGGCTTGCAGACCCCCAGCCGCGGGGGCCAGAGACAGTCCAGGCGGCCCCACTGAGTTGAGGGGCAGCAGGATGCGGCAGTGGAAGCCAGGTGGCAGCTTCTCTCGGCCCTTCCCTGCCGAATTTGGAGGCATCTGAGCCACTCCTCCCTGAGCTGAAAGAAGCCTCTTTGTTGCAGCGGTGGTTTCATTAAGCATGGTAACCAGAGCTTCTATGACAGTATGACGTCACACATCTGTAATTCTTCTCCAAAGATTTTTATCTCAAGAGAATACAGTGATTCATAATACACCACAGCAAAAACGTTATTTGTTCGTTGGATACAAATGCAAAACTATGGATGAATGAATTAGTAAGTCATGGTGCTTATATACTTCACAGACATTAAAAATTACAGCTGACAACCCCAGAGACGCTGGGATAAACCAACCGGTTCATCCCAGTGTCTGCATGCAGGAGACCCCTGATCAATCTGTGTTCAGTGGTGAATGAAGGATAGGAGCATGCAAACTCTGTGAATGGTAAAAACAATCTGAAATTGTGTTCTATAGTTGCAACAATGTAAAATGTTTGTTATGGGATAAAAGCTGAAAATAATAAGCCAAAGTGAAAATAGTCATTGTGTTTGCAGTGCCTCTCAACCTTATCACTTCCCCCCACAAACCTTTTTGGACCTTTTATTCCTAATTGCACTCAACCCCCCTCCCCGCCATAAATTTGAATACCAGATACGCTATAAGTCTGTGTTCTGTATGTATGTCTGTGCTTTGTACCTACAACAAGGAAGATTTTTTTCTGTCTTCCAAGAACCAGTTTTTGCCTCCTTAGGACAGTGTTCCTGCCCACCACCTCCTGACCCCCTCAACCCGCCATGAGAACGTCTGTGTCGGGGCTGTGATTCCTGGGGATTGTCGTCTTTTGTGTCTGGCCTTCACTTTTGTGTTGTCTTCTCAGTAAAAATGACTGAGCTCCTGGGTGTGCCTGTTGGCCTATCTCACTTGGTTCGTGGAGCTCCCACTCAGAAGAGGGGGTCCTGGGCAGAAAAGGGGGCGCCAACCATCTGTGGCTGCGTCTGCTGGGCTGGGCGTATGGCTGGGCAGTCATTACAGGGAGTCATTCCCACATCTCCCTGCCCGGTGTCCCAGCCTAAACAAAGCACTCAGACCAGTGCCTAGTACATAGTAAGTGCTCAGTCACTATGACTTATATTGGTAGTAGTACTATTGTCATTACCATTCATCTCTGAGCTGCTGTTTTCTTGTCTGTAAATTACAAAACTAATAGGGCATATGGCAGGATCGCACCTCTGGTGCTGTCCTGGTGAACAAAGCCACGTGACTCGTTTTAGCTAATGAGATGGGGACAGAAGTGATGTGCGTCTTTCTAAGGGCAAGCACCGAATTGGCAGTGCCGCTTTCCAGAGCGTTCTCTATTTTCTATTGGCATGGTGACTGGTGACGTGGCGACTACTCTGTCATCTGGGTCCCTGGGAGTGACAGTGATGAGAAGAGTACTCTCTCCTCCCCTCCCCACCCCAACCACCAACTAACCCCCAGTGTGTGTAGCGTATGCGCGAAATGTCTCTGTCCCCAAAGCCACCGAGATTCGGGGTGTTTGTTGCTGCAGCACAACCTAGCCCATCTTGATTAAAACAGAGTCATAACCTTGTCAGGCTTGGTTGTGAGGATGAAATCTTCCATGTAAGATGCCCAGCACAGTTTGGATACATGGTAGTCATGTGCTCCACGCGGCTCCCTTCCTGGCCAGAATTCCCTGTTGATTCTGTGCAGCAGGTGTTGCTTCTTCCTACAGCAGAGTTTCACAGACCTTGAGCCCTTACCCCTGTCCTCTGCCTTTTCTGGGAAGGCAGAGCCTGTTGCCTGGGAAAGGCCAGGGCAGCGCACCACCCAAACCCTTCCTCCAGAAGTGGCCCACCCACTCCGGCAGAGCTGGCATCCATCCCCATAGCATCTATCAACTCTGAATAACAGCTCTGGCTCCCCGTTGACCAGAGGCTGCTGGCAGCCTGAGACCTGGTTGTCAATCACAGGAGCTAAAGTGGCCGCCCTTCCTCAAGTGTGCCTAACATTCGTGTGCATTGAGTAAAAAGGCTGGAGCGCGTGGAGAAGGCGCTGAGGCATTTGCCTGCCCCTCTGGGTCTGCTGGGACCACGTTCCCCTTCCTGGCTTTGGGTGCAGGAAGTTGGGCCATGTGTAGGATTCAGTGCCCACCTGGGACTGTGTGTGTGAGTGTGTGTGCCCCTTTTGAGAGGGTACAGTTGCACTGTTGCTCACGGCCTCAGGACAGCAGGTGGGAACCGGGCTGTCTCACACTGTGCCTTGTCAGAGGGTGTGGAAGGCTTGGGCTTCTGTCCAGAGGGGGCGAGCTCAGGGGCGGGCTCCACCCTTCGTGGGACATTCTGGCACTGCCTGAAGAGAACCCCATTTAGTACCAAGCAGGGTATGAAGCAGACACCGTCACCCCTTCCTGAACCTCACTCCATTCTAGAACCACCACCCGCATGGCCAGTGCATTCGCCTGCCAGAGGGCCCGGGCTTGCAGCGAGGCAAGGATGGGGTAAGGCTGGGGGCTGGGGTAGGGCGGAGTAGCATCCAGCAGGCTAACCACGGGAGAGCAGGAGGCGTGCGTTACACAATTCCCGTGACTTCACTGCGGATTTGAAGTCTTTCAAAATCAAAAGCTGAAAAACAAGATCAAAATAAATAAATACACAGCAAAAAATATAAACAGTTTTAACCGTTGGATTTTCAATAAAAATTCAGGTAATACGACTTCTGAATAAATATATATAAAGTTGTTTTTTGTTTTCTTTTTAAAAGAAAGGGCCATTGGAAGGTAGAAACATCTAGGGAAAGGACCCATTGTCTGATAATTCCCTTGTATCTAGAATGATCTGTGGCTCTGATTCAGTTACAGCAGTCATACTGATTTTACTTTCACTTAACGGTTAGATTTGTCTGCTTCATACGGTGCTTAGTTTGTTTTCCACTTGAAAATTGGACGGATGGCTGCGCCTGCACCCCATGGGCTCCCCGAGGTGTGTGTGTCCCCCAGACTTGGGCAGGGTGGGGATTTGAGCTGCAGTATCGCGGGGCGTCGTCTCGGAACCCCCTCCTGGGAACCTTGTAGCACGCCGCCCTGCATAGCCCTGATATCTGATAGTGTTGGAATCCTTCATTATCACAGTTCTGGAGTAACCCAGATCCAGCAGGCTTGAAGAAAACCTTTAGTGTTTTTCCTGACTATAAAAATATTACATACTCATTAAAAAAAATCAATTTAAAAATGAATAGAGTAGACAGTGAAAATCCCCCTTTTTTTTTCCGAAGTGGAGGTTGGGGTAATGTCTGCTGTGTTCTTTATTCAGTGATGGTGGTAATGACAACAGCAACAATAATAAAACAGCTGACCGAGTAAGCAGGAGGGGGCCAGGCCATCCCAAATGCTTGTCATCGACGGTCTCATTTAAGTCTCAAACAAACCTATAAAGTAGCAGCTGTTTTCGTCATCACTTTATGATTGAGCAAAATAGCCCAGAGAGGTGAATTAACTTTCTCAGGGTCACCAGTAAGGGCTGAGCTGTCTTCAGGGGCCCTGTTCCTGTGCACTGGCTTTGAGGAGCTGTGAGTTTCCCCGGGTCTGCTTTGTCACAGGTGTGTCAGTGGAGCTGGGGCAGAACCCCCGGGAGATACAGCTTCAAAATACTTGCTGCCCCTCCCCTCTGCGGGCTGGGGTTCACCTGCTGCAGCTGGAATGTCCAAGGCGAATTCTTCGCTTACACGACTGGCCCCAGGGTTCACATGCCACTGGCCCTGTGTGATAGCGCCCCTGCCTGTCCCTGGCCTTTCTCTTCCCTGAAGGGCTGATGGTTTGCACCCAGCCTTTGCACCTGCTGCCTCTCTGCCTGAACCCTCCTTTCCCCGCCATCACATCTGGGCTCCGCTCATCACCTAAGTTTCATCCCACGTGTCTCCTCTTCACAGGGGCCTAAATGAGCCCACCGTCGTCTTGTCCCTCTGTGGCCCATTGCCATTTTATTTTCTTCATAGAACTCCCAGGAAGTGAAAGTGTCCTATTCACTGGTTTGGTTCCTTATCGCTGGTCTGTCTGCCCCCTTCTATACCGCCAACCACAGAGTGCAGCCCCATGGGGGCAGGAGCTCTGTCTCTGTGCATCACTGTCTCCCTGCCTGGCACGTGGGAATTGTTCGGGAAGCTTCTGGTGGATGATCGAGTCAGAACCACATTACCTGCAACCCCTCAGCTGGGCCCTGGGATTTTCTGGCTCCCTCTGGCCACCAGCGAAGAGTGATGGAGTTGACACCCTCATTTAGAAAATTGCTAACTCCTGGCTGGGGGTGGAAGGGGGGGATGGCATTAGCGCTGCAGGACAGAGCTGGACCTCCCAGAGAGTGACCCCCAAAATGCAGTTTTGATTGCCTCTGGTGCCTTCTTCTCTGAGAGTGGAGGTCTTTAGATCTTAGTCACTGGAATCTTCAGAGAGCTTGGCAAGTTTTCTTCTGAAGGTCTTGCCTCTTGGCTAGTTTGTTGACTTATGTATTTGGCTAACTTTCTAAGGAGGATGAAAGGTGAGCTGGGCACCTTGCTATTTGGTGCTTTTTTTTTGCAATTTTGTTTTGTTATTATGTTTTTAAATAAATTATTTTTGGCTGCGTTGAGTCTTCGTTGCAGTGCGCGGGCTTCTCATTGCGGTGGCTTCTCTTGTGGAACACAGGCTCTAGGAGCGTGGGCTTCAGTACTTGTGGCGCATGGGCTTGGTTGCTCCGCAGCGTCTGGGATCTTCCCGGACCGGGGCTCGAACCCATGTCCCCTTCATTGGCAGGCAGATTCTTAACCACTGCGCCACCAGGGAAGTCCTTTTTTGCAATTTTAAAACTATATATATAGGGCTTCCCTGGTGGCGCAGTGGTTGAGAGTCTGCCTGCCGATGCAGGGGACACGGGTTCGTGCCTCGGTCTGGGAAGATCCCACATGCCGTGGAGCGGCTGGGCCCGTGAGCAATGGCCGCTGAGCCTGCGCATCCGGAGCCTGTACTCCGCAACGGGAGAGGCCACAACAGTGAGAGGCCCGCGTACCGAAAAAAAAACCAAACAACCTATATATATATTATATTGGAGTATAGTTGATTTACAATGTTGTATTAGTTTCAGGTGTACAGCAAAGTGATTCAATTAGACGTACACATATATTCATTCTTTTTCAGATTCTTTTCTCGTATAGGTTATCCCAGAATATTGAGTAGACGTCCCTGTGCTGTACAGTAGGTCCTCATTGGTTATCTGTCTTATATGTAGTGGTGTGTATATGTTCATCCCAAGCTCCTAATTTACCATTCCCCACCCCCCCCACGTTTCCCTTTTGATAGCCATGAGTTTGTTTTCGATATCTGTAAGTCTGTTTCTGTTTTGTAAATAAGTTCATTTGTATCATTTTTTGATAAGTGATATCAAAGTGATATAAGTGATATCATATATTTGTCTTTGTCTGACTTCACTTAGTATGATAATCACTAGGTCCATCCATGTTGCTGCAAATGGCATTATTTCCTTCTTTTTTGTGGCTGAGTAATATTCCATTGTAGGTATGTACCACATCTTGTTGATCTATTCCTCTGTCGATGGACAGTTAGTTTGCTTCTGTATCTTGGCTGTTGTCAGTAGTGCTGCAGTGAACATTGGGGTGCATGTATCTTTTGGAATTATGGTTTCCTCCTTATATATGCCAAGTAGTGGGATTGCAGGATCATTTGGTAGTTCTATTTTTAGTTTTTTAAGGAACCCCCATACTGTTCTCCATAGTGGCTATATCAATTTACATTCCCACTAACATGTAGGAGGGTTCCCTTTTCTCCACACCCTCTCCAGCATTTATTGTTTGTAGACTTCTTGAGGATGGCCATCCTGACTGGTGTGAGGTAATACATCATTGCAGATTTGATTTGCATTTCTCTAATAATGAGCGATGTTGGGCATCTTTCCATGTGCTTTTTGGCCATCCATATGTCTTCTTTGGAGAAATGTCCATTTAGATCTTCTGCCCATCTTTTTTGTTGGGTTGTGTGTTTTTTGGATACAGAGCAGCATATGCTGTTTGTATATTTTGGAGATTAATCCCTGTCGGTTGCATCGTTTGCAAGTATTTTCTCCCATTCCGTGGGTTGTCTTTTCATTTTGTTTATGGTTTCCTTTGCCATGCAGAAGCTTTTACGTTTAATTAGATCCCATTTGTTTATTTTTGTTTTTATTTTCATTAGGAGGTGGATCCAGAAAGGTATTGCTGTGAGTTATGTCAAAGAGTGTTCTGCCTATGTTTTCCTCTAAGAGTTTTATAGTGTCCAGCCTTACATTTAGGTCTTTGGTCCATTTTGAGTTTATTTTTGTGTATGGTATTAGAGAATGTTCTAATTTCATTCTTTTACATGTAGCTGTCCAGTGTTCCCAGCATCACTTATTGAAGAGGCTGTCTTCTCTCCATTGTATATTCTTGCCTCCTTGGTCATAGATTAGTTGACCATAGGTGCATGGGTTTATTTCTGGGCTTTCTATCCCATTCCATTGAGCTATATTTCTGTTTTTGTGCCAGTACCATACTGTTTTGATGACTAACTTTGTAGTATAGTCTGAAGTCAGGGAGCCTGATTCCTCCAGCTCCATTTTTCTTTCTCAGGATTGTTTTGGCTATTGGGGGTCTTTTGTATCTCCATACAAATTAAAAAAATTTTTGTTCTAGTTCTGTGAAAAATGCCATTGGTAATTTGATAGGGATTGCATTGAATCTATAGATTGCCTTGGGTAGTATAGTCATTTTGACAATATTGATTCTTCCAATGCAAGAACATGGTGTATCTCTCCATGTGTTTGTGTCATCTTCGATTTCTTTCATTAGTGTCTTATTGTTTTCAGAGTACAGGCAGGACTCTTGTCTCCTTAGGTAGGTTTATTCCTAGGTGTTTTATTCTTTTTGATGTGATGGTAAATGGGATTGTTTCCTAAATTTCTCTTTCTGGATCTTTTGTCCTTAGCGTATAGAAATGCAACAGATTTCTGCGTATTAATTTTCTTTCTTTTTTAAAAATAAATTTATTTATTTAATTTATTTATTATCGGGTCTTTGTTGCTGCACATGGGCTTTCTCTAGTTGTGGCGATTGGGAGCTACTCTTCGTTGCAGTGCACATGCTTCTCATTTCGATGGCTTCTCTTGTTGTGGAGCATGGGCTCTAGGCGTGTGGGCTTCAGTAATTGTGGCATGAGGGCTCAGTAGTTGTGGCTCGCAGGCTCTAGAGTGCAGGCTCAGTAGTTGTGGCCCACGGGCTTAGTTGCTCCACGGCATGTGGGATTTTCCCGGACCAGGGATCGGACTCGTGTTCCCTGCATTGGCAGGTGGATTCTCAACAACTGCACCACCAGGGAAGTCCTGTATTAATTTTCTATTCTGCAACTTTACCGAATTCATTGATGAACTCTAGTAGTTTTCTGATAGCATCTTTAGGATTTTTTATGTATAGTTCATGTCATCTGCAAAGAGTGACAGTTTTTCTTCTTCTTTTCCAATTTGGATTCCTTTTCTTTTTCTTCTCTGATTGCTGTGGTTAGGACTTCCAAAACTACATTGAATACAAGTGGTGAGAGTGGACATCCTTGTCTAGTCCCTGATCTTAGAGGGAATGCTTTCAGCTCTTCACCATTGAGAACGATGTTAGCTGTGGGTTTGCCATATATGTCCTTTATTATGTTGAGGTAAGTTCCCTCTATGCCCACTTTCTGGAGACTTTTTATCATGAATGGGTGTTGAATTTTGTCAGAAGCTTTTTCTGCATCTATTGAGATGATCACATGGTTTTTATTCTTCAGTTTGTTAATGTGGTATATCATACTGATTAATTTGTGGATATCGAAGAATCCTTGCATCGCAGGGATAAATCCCATTTGATCATGGTGTATGATCCTTTTTTTTAAAAAATTGTTTAAATTATTTTATTTTTTTACATCTTTATTGGAGTATAATTGCTTTACAATGGTGTGTTAGTTTCTGCTTTATAACAAAGTGAATCAATTATACATATACGTATGTTCCCATATCTCTTCCCTCTTGCGTCTCCCTCCCACCCTCCCTATCCCACCCCTCTAGGTGGTCACAAAGCACCGAGCTGATCTCCCTGTGCTATGTGGCTGCTTCCCACTAGCTATCTCTTTTACGTTTGGTAGTGTATATATATATCCATGCCACTCTCTCACTTTGTCACAGCTTACCCTTCCCCCTCCCCATATCCTCAAGTCCATTCTCTAGTAGGTCTGTGTCTTTATTCCCGTCTTATGCCTGGGTTCTTCATGACATTTTTTCCCTTAGATTCCATATATATGTGTTAGCATATGGTATTTGTCTTTCTCTTTCTGACTTACTTCACTCTGTATGACAGACTCCAGGTGCATCCACCTCACTACAAATAACTCAATTTTGTTTCTTTTTATGGCTGAGTAATATTCCATTGTATATATGTGCCACATCTTCTTTATCCATTCATCCGATGATGGACACTTAGGTTGCTTCCATCTCCTGGATATTGTAAATAGAGCTGCAGTGAACATTTTGGTACATGACTCTTTTTGAATTATGGTTTTCTCAGGGTATATGCCCAGTAGTGGGATTGCTGGGTCATATGGTAGTTCTATTTGTAGTTTTTTAAGGAACCTCCATACTGTTCTCCATAGTGGCTGTACCAATTCACATTCCCACCAACAGTGCAAGAGTGTTCCCTTTTCTCCACACCCTCTCCAGCATTTATTGTTTCTAGATTTTTTGATGATGGCCATTCTGACCGGTGTGAGATGATATCTCATTGTAGTTTTGATTTGCATTTCTCTAATGATTAATGATGTTGAGCATTCTTTCATGTGTTTGTTGGCAGTCTGTGTATCTTCTTTGGAGAAATGTCCATTTAGGTCTTCTGCCCATTTTTGGATTGGGTTGTTTGTTTTTTTGTTATTGAGCTGCATGAGCTGCTTATAAATTTTGGGGATTAATCCTTTGTCAGTTGCTTCATTTGCAAATATTTTCTCCCATCCTGAGGGCTGTCTTTTGGTCTTGTTTATGGTTTTCTTTGGTGTGCAAAAGCTTTGAAGTTTCATTAGGTCCCATTTGTTTATTTTTGTTTTTATTTCCATTTCTCTAGGAGCTGGGTCAAAAAGGATCTTGCTGTGATTTATGTCATAGAGTGTTCTGCCTATGTTTTCCTCTAAGAGTTTGATAGTGTCTGGCCTTACATTGAGGTCTTTAATCCATTTTGAGTTTATTTTTTGTATGGTGTTAGGGAGTGTTCTAATTTCATTCTTTTACATGCAGCTGTCCAGTTTTCCCAGCACCACTTAATGAAGAGGCTTTCTTTTCTCCATTGTATATTCTGGCCTCCTTTATCAAAAAGAAGGTGACCATATGTCGTGGGTTTGTCACTGGGGTTTCATCCTGTTCCATTGATTTATATTTCTGTTTTTCTGCCAGTACCATACTGTCTTGATACCTGTAGCTTTGTAGTATAGTGTGAAGTCAGGGAGCCTGATTCCTCCAGATCCGTTTTTCTTTCTCAAGATTGCTTTGGCTATTCGGAATCTTTTGTGTTTCCATACAAATTGTGAGATTTTTTGTTCTCGTTCTGTGAAAAATATCATGGTAGTTTGATAGGGATTGCATAGATCTGTAGATTGCTTTGGAGAGTATACTCATTTTCACAGTGTTGCTTCTTCTGATCCAAGAATATGGTGTATCTCTCCATCTGTTTGTATCGTCTTTAATTTCTTTCATCAGTGTCTTATAGCTTTCTGCATACAGGTCTTTTGTCTCCTTAGGTAGGTTTATTCCTAGGTATTTTATTCTTTTTATTGCAATGGTAAATGGGAGTGTTTCCTTAATTTCTGTTTCAGATTTTTCATCATTAGTGTATAGGAATGCAAAAGATTTCTGTGCATGAATTTTGTATCCTGCTACTTTACCAGATTTATTGATTAGCCTTAGTAGTTTTGTGGTAGCATCTTTAGGATTCTCTCTATATAGTGTCATGTCATCTGCAAACAGTGACAGCTGTACTTCTTCTTTTCTGATTTGGATTCCTTTTATTTCTTTTTCTTCTCTGATTGCTCTGGCTAAAACTTCCAAAAGTATGTTGAATAATAGTGGTGAGAATGGACAACCTTGTTTTGTTCCTGACCTTAGAGGAAATGGTTTCAGATTTTCACCCTTGAGAATGATGTTGGCTGTGAGTTTGTCATATATGGCTTTTATTATGTTGAGGAAAGTTTCCTCTATGCCTACTTTCTGGAGGGTTTTTATCTTAAATTGGTTTTGAATTTTGTTGAAAGCTTTTCTGCATCTACTGAGATGATCATATGTTTTTTCTCCTTCAATTTGTTAAATGGTTTATCACATTGATTGATTTGTGTATACTGAGGAAACCTTGCATTGCTGGGATAAACACCACTTGATCATGGTGTATGATCCTTTTAATGTGCTGTTGGATTCTGTTTCCTAGTATTTTGTTGAGGATTTTTGCATCTGTGTTCATCAGTGATATTGGCCTGTAGTTTTCTTTCTTTGTGCCATCTTTGTCTGGTTTTGGTATCAGGGTGATGGTGGCCTTATAGAATGAGCTTCTGAGTGTTCCTCCCTTGGTTATATTTTGGAAGAGTTTGAGAAGGATAGGCATTAGCTCTTCTCTAAATGTTTGATAGAATTCGCCTGTGAAGCCATCTGGTCCTGGGCATCAGTTTGTTGGAAGATTTTTAATCACAGTCTCAATTTCAGTGCTTATGATTGGTCTGTTAATATTTTCTATTTCCTCCTTGTTCAGTCTTGGAAGGTTGTGCATTTCTAAGAATTTGTCCATTTTTTCCAGGGTGTCTATTTTATTGGCATCTAGGTGCTTGTAGTAATCTCTCATAATCCTTTGTATTACTGCAGTGTCCGTTGTTCCTTCTCCTTTTTCATTTCTAATTCTATTGATTTGAGTCTTCTCCCTTTTTTTTCCTGAAGAGTCTTACTAACGGTTTATCAATTTTGTTTATCTTCTCAAACAGCCAGCTTTTAGTTTTATTGATCTCTGCTATTGTTTCCTTCATTTCTTTTTCATTTATTTCTGGTCTGTTCTTTATGATTTCTTTCCTTGTGCTAACTTTGCCGGGTGGTGGGGGGGTTGTTCTTCTTTCATTAATTGCTTTAGGTGTGAGGTTAGGTTGTTTATTTGAGGTGTTTCTTATTTCTTGAGGCAGGATTTTATTGCTATAAACTTCCCTCTTGGAACTGCTTTTGCTGCATCCCATAGGTTTTGGGTCATCGTGTTTTCATTGTCATTTGTTTCTAGGTATTTTTTTGATTCCCTTTTTGATTTCTACAGTGATCTCTTGGTTATTTAACAGTGTACTGTGTAGCCTCCATGTGTTTGTAGTTTTTACAGTTATTTTCCTGTAATTTATATCTAGTCTCATAGTGCTGTGGTCAGAAAAGATAGTTGATACGATTTCAATTTTCTTAAATTTACCAAGGCTTGATTTGTGACCCAAGATATGATCTATCCTGCAGAATCTTCCATGAGCACTTGAGAAGAAAGTGTATTCTGTTGTTTTTGGATGGAATGTCCTATCAATATCAATTAAGTTCATCTTGTTTAATGTATTATTTTAAGCTTGTGTTCCCTTATTTATTTTCATTTTGGATGATCTGTCCATTGGTGAAAATGGGGTGTTGAAGTCCCCTACTGTGATTGTGTTACTGTCCATTTCCCCTCTTATGGCTGTTAGCATTTGCCTTATGTATTGAGGTGCTCCTATGTTGGGTGCATAAATATTTACAATTGTTATATCTTCTTCTTGGACTGATCCCTTGATGATTATGTAGTGTCCTTCTTTGTCTCTTTTAATAGTCTTTATTTTAAAGTGTATTTTGTTTGATATGAGAATTGTTACTCCAGCTTTCTTTTGATTTTCATTTGCATGGAATACCTTTTTCCATCCCCTCACTTTCAGTCTGTATGTGTCCCTGGGACTGAAGTGGGTCTCTTCTAGACACCACATATATGGATCTTGTTTTTGTATCCATTCAGCAAGCCTGTGTCTTTTGGTTGGAGCATTTAATCCATTTTCATTTAAGGTAGTTATTGATATGTATGTTCCTATTACCATTTTCTTAATTGTCTTGGGTTTATTATTGTAGGTCTTTTCCTTCGCTTGTGTTTCCTGCCTAGAGAAGTTCCTTTAGCATTTGTTGTAAAGCTGGTTTGGTGGCGCTGAATTCTCTTAGCTTTTGCTTGTCTGTAAAAGTTTTAATTTCTCCATTGAATCTGAATGAGATCCTTGCTGGGTCGAGTAATCTTAGTTGTAGGTTTTTCTCTTTCTTCGCTTTAAATATGTCCTGGCACTCCCTTCTGGCTTGCAGAGTTTTCTGCTGAAAAATCAGCTGTTAACCCTATGGGATTCTCTTGTATGTTATTTGTTGTTTTTCCCTTGCTGCTTTTAATATTTTTTCTTTGTATTTAATTTTTGATAGTTTGATTAATATGTATTTGGGTGTGTTTCTCTTTGGATTTATCCTCTATGGGACTCTGTGTGGTTACTGGACTTGATTATTTCCTTTCCCATGTTAGAGAAGTTTTCAACTATAATCTCTTCCAATATTTTCTCAGTCCTGTCCCTTTCTTTTTCTCTTCTTCTTCTGGGACCCCTATAATTCGATTTTTTGGTGCATTTATTGTTGTCCCAGAGGTCTCTGAGACTACCCTTAATTCTTTTCATTCTTTTTTCTTTATTCTGCTCTGAGATAGTTATTTCCCCTCTTTTATCTTCCAGGTCACTTATCCATTCTTCTGCCTTAGTTATTCTGCTATTGATTCCTTCTAGATAATTTTTTATTTCATTTCCTGTGTTGTTCATGATTGTTTGTTTGCTCCTTAGTTCTTCTAGGTCTTTGTTAAACATTTCTTGTATTTTCTCCATTTCTCCATTATTTCCAAAATTTTGGATCATCTTTACTATCATTACTCTGAATTTTTTTCAGGTAGACTGCCTATTTCCTCTTCATTTGTTTGGTCTGGTGGGTTTTTACCTTGCTCCTTCATCTGCTGTGTATTTCTCTGTCTTCTCTTTTGCTTAACGTACTGTGTTTGGGCTCTCCCTTTTGCAGGCTGCAGGTTCGTAGTTCCCGTTGTTTCTGGTTTCTGCGTCCAGGGGCTAAGGTTGGTTCAGTGGGTTTGGTAGGCTTCCTGGTGGAGGGGACTGGTGCCTATGTCTGGTGGATGAGGCTGCATCTTGTCTTTCTGGTGGGCAGGACGGCATCCAGTGGTGTGTTTTGGGGTGTCTGTGACCTTATGATGATTTTAGACCATCTCTCTGCTAATGTGTGGGGTTGTGTTCCTGTCTTGCTTTTTATTTGGCATAGGGTGTCCCACACTGTAGCTTGCTGGTCATTGAGTGGAGCTGGGTCTTAGCGTTGTGATGGAGATCTCTGGGAGAGCTTTCGCCGTTTGATATTACGTGGAGCCTGGAGGTCTCTGGTGGACCAATGTCCTCAACTGAGCTCTCCCACCTCAGAGGCACAGGCCTGACACCTGGCTGGAGCACGAAGACCCTGTCAACCACACGGCTCAGAAGAAAAGGGAGAAAGAAAGAAAGAAAGAAAGAAAAAATAAATAAAATAAAGTTATTATTAAAAATAAAAAAAATTAGAGTAATTTAAAAAGAAAGAAAGAAAGAAGAGAGCAACCGAAGCAAAAAACAAATCCACCAATGATAACAGGCGCTAAAAACTATACTAAAAAAAAAAAAAAAAAGGACCGACAGAACCCTCGGACAAATGGTGAAAGCAAAGCTGTACAGCAAAATCACACAAAGTCCACCGCCTCAATTTTGGGATGATTCATTTTCTCTTCATGTATTCCAGAGATGCATGGTACATCAAGTTGATTGTGGAGATTTAATCCGCTGCTCCTTAAGCTGCTGGGTGAAATTTCCCTTTCTCTTCTGTGTTCACACAGTTCCTGGGGTTCAGCTTTGGATTTGGCCCAGCCTCTGCGTGTAGGTCACCTGAGGGCGTCTTTTTTTTTGCTCAGACAGGACGGGGTTAAAGTAGCAGCTGATTAGGGGATCTGGCTCCCTCAGGTCGGTGGGAGGGAGGGGTATGGAATGTGGGGCGAGCCTGCGGGTGCAGAGGCAAGCATGACGTTTCACCAGCCTGAGGCACCACGTATTCTCCGGGGGAAGTTGTCCCTGGATCACGGGACCCTGGCAGTGGTGGGCTGCACAGGCTTCCGGCAGGGGAGGTGTGGAGAGTGACCTGTGCTTGTACAGAGGCTTTACGGTGGCTGCAGCAGCAGCCTTAGCATCTCATGCCCATCTCTGGTGTCTGAGCTGATAGCCGCAGCTCGTGCCCATCTCTGAAGCTGGTTTAGGCAGTGCTCTGAATCCCCTCTCCTCGCACACCCTGAAACAATGGTCTCTTGCCAGTTAGGCAGTTCCAGACTTTTTCCTGGACTCCCTCCAGGCTAGCTGTGGTGCTTAGCCCCCTTTAGGCTGTGTTCAAGCTGCCAACCCCAGTCCTCTCCCTGGGGTCTGACCTCCGAACCCTGAGCCTCAGCTCCCAGCCCCCACCCACCCCGGCAGTTGAGGAGAGAAGCCTCTCATGCTGGTGAGTGCTGGTCGTCAGGTCTCCTCTGTGCGGGAATCTCTCTACTTTGCCCTCTGCACTCCTATTGCTGGGTTCTCCTCTGTGGCTCCGAAACTCCCCCCCCCCCAGTCTCCACCAGTGACGGGGTTTCTAGTGTGTGGAAACCTTTCCTCCTTCACAGCTCCCTCCCACTGGTGCAGGTCCCGTCTCTATTCTTTTGTCTCTGGTGTTTCTTTTTTCTTTTGCCCTACCCAGGTACGTGGGGGAGTTTCTTGCCTTTTGGGAAGTCTGAGGTCTTCTGCCAGCGTTCAGTAGGTGTTCTGTAGGAGCTGTTCGACACATAGATATATTTCTGATGCATTTGTGGGGAGGAAGGTGATGTCCACGTCTTACTCCTCCGTCATCTTACCAACATCTCTCTCGCCGTTGGTAGTTTGATAGGCATTGCATTGAATCTGTAGATTGCTTTGGGTAGTATAGTCATTTTCGTAACGTTGATTCTTCCAATTCAAGACAGGAATTCCATATGTTTTTATCATCTTTGATTTCTTTCATCAGTGTCTTATAGTTTTCTGCATACAGGTTTTTTTCCTCCTTAAGTAGGTTTATTCCTAGGTACTTTATCCTTTTTGTTTCAGTGGTAAATGGGAGTGTTTCTTTAATTTCTCTTTCTGAGTTTTAATTGTTATTATAGGAATGCAAGAGATTTCTGTGCATTAATTTTGTATCCTGCTACTTTACCAAATTCATTGATTAGCTCTAGTAGTTTTCTGGTGGCATCTTTAGGATTTTCTATGTATAGTATCATGTCATCTGCAAACAGTGTCAGTGTTTCTTCTTTTCCAGTTTGGATTCCTTTGATTTCTTTTTCTTCTCTGTTTGCCATGGCTTAAACTTCCAAAACTATGTTGAATAATAGTAGTGAATTGGGCACCCTTGTCTTGTTCCTGGTCTTAGAAGAAATGCTTTCAGTTTTTCACCATTGAGAAATCATTCTCAGTTGGCTGTGGGTTTATCATACATGGCTTTTATTATGTTGAGGTAGATTCCCTCTATGCCCACTTTCTGCAGAGTTTTTATCATAAATCGGTGTTGAATTTTGTCAAAAGCTTTCTCTGCATCTATTGAGATTATCACATGGTTTTTATCCTTCAATTTGTTAATATAGTGTATCACATTGATTGATTTGTGTACATTGAAGAATCCTTGCATTCCTGGGATAAACCCTCTTGATCATGGTGTATGATCCTTTTAATGTTCTGTTCGATTCTGTTTGCTAGTATTTTGTTGAGGATTTTTGCATGTATATTCATCAGTGATATTGGCCTGTAATTTTCTTTTTTTGTGACATCTTTGTCTGGTGTTGGTATCAGGGTGGTGGTGTCCTTGTAGAAAGATTTCGGGAGCGTTCCTCCCTCTGCTACATTTTGGAAGAGTTTGCGAAGGACAGGCACTAGCTCTTCTCTAAACGTTTGATAGAATTCTCCTGTGAAACCATCTGGCCCTGAGCTTTTGTTTGTTGGAAGATTTTTAACCACAGTTTCAATTTCAGTGTTTGTGATTGGTCTGTTCATATTTTCTGTTTTTTCCTGGTTTAGTCTTGGAAGGTTGTACTTTTCTAAGAATTTGTCCATTTGTTCCAGGTTGTCCATTTTATTGGCATGTAGTTGCTTGTAGTAGTCTCAAATGATCCTTTGTATTTCTGCAGTGTCTTTTCCTTTTTCGCTTCTAATTCTGTTGATATGAGTCTTCTTCCTTTTTTTCTTGATGAGTCTGGCTAATGGTTTATCAATTTTGCTTATCTTCTCAAAGAACCAGCTTTTAGTTTTATTGATTTTTGCTATTGTTTCCTTCATTTCTTTTTCATTTATTTCTGATCTGATTTTTATGATTTCTTTCCTTCTGCGAACATTGGGTTTTTTTTTCTTATTCTTTCTCTAATTGCTTTAGGTGTAAGGTTAGGTTGTTTATTTGAGATGTTTCTTGTTTCTTAAGGTAGGATGGTATTGCTATAGACTTCCCTCTTTGAACTGCTTTTGCTGCATCCCATAGGTTTTGGGTCATCATGTTTTCATTGTCATTTGTTTGTAGGTATTTTTTGCTTTCCTCTTTGATTTCTTCAGTGATCTGTTAGTTGTTCAGTAGCATACTGTTTAGCCTCCATGTGTTTGTAATTTTTGCCTTTTTTTTTTCCCTGTAATTGATAACTAGTCTCATAGCATTATGGTCAGAAAAGATGCTTGATATCATTTCAATTCTCTTAAATTTACTGAGGCTTGATTTGACCCAAGATGTGATCTGTCCTGGAGAATGTTCCATGTGCACTTGAGAAGCAATTGTATTTTGTTGTTTTTCAATGGAATGTCCTATAAATATCAATTAAGTCCATTTGGTCTATTGTGTCATTTAAAGTTTGTGTTTCCTTATTTATTTTCTGTTTGGATGATCGGTCCATTGGTGTAAGTGGGGTGTTAAATTCCTCTACTATTATTGAAATTCTTTTGTCTGAGTCCTTGGTCTTGATGATATTGCCCATGTATTTGGAAGTGCTTCAAAACCAGCTCCCCTTTGCATAGTTTCTGCTTCCGAAAAGTCAGGTGGGTGGGGTCCTCCCAGCCTTGACTGCAGTGCTGTGCTCCTGGTTCGCTGGCTCAGGCAGTAGCCACCCCCCTGTCACACTCTCTGCTGAGTTTTTACTAACCAAAGCAGTCTGAGGTCTGGGTTTCCATTTCTTTAGTAAAAACTTCCCACGATTGATGATGATTCCCACAAGATGTCTTTGACAGCATCTGGATAGAGTTGGGGGGAGGGGTACTTTTTCTTTTCTTTTTTTCCCAGGATAAAATGGACAAGTTCCATGCTGGGCACAGGATCTGGTTCAAAGTTTGTACCATATGTCCACAGTTTTTCTTTTCTTTCATTGTGTAGGGGCCATCTCAGTTTCCATTTCTGTTTTCTCCTCTGTCTCTGAAAAATAGTGATTAGTAAGATCCATTTGTCATCCATTTTCCTTGGTAATTGGCCGTGTGTGTGTGTGTGTGTGTGTGTGTGTGTGTGTGTCTGCTTTTACCCATCCTCCTATTCCCTCTCCAGCCAGGCAGGAGGCTGGGACGGTACCAGATGGCATTCTGGGCGCCTCTGATCTGCAGGCAATGTGTTCTATCCCTTTTAAAGGTCCTCCTGCTTTATCCGCCTGTTATTTAAATAACTCCTTTTCCCTCCACTTTCTGTTTCTGCTGCTACAACTCCACATCCCATGGCCAATTCTAGAGAGGATCTAGGGTTAAATTCTAGGGCTACCTACTTCTTTTTTTCTGGAAACTGTCTTATTTATAGATGGTTTCATCTTGTATATAGAAAGTCTCAATGAATCCACTAAAAAACTATCAGAACTAATAAACATGTTCTGCAATGTGACCATGGTAAAAGATCAATATTCAAAAATCAATTGTATTCCTGTAAACTAGCAAAATGAATGGGAACGATCGCTGAGCCCAGTGCTCCAGGTTCTGCTGGGTGGCTGGCGTAATTGCCAGATGTTGGGGTCAGACAGAGTTGAGGTGAAGTTCCAGTTCTGCTGCTTTCTAATGTTACTTCAGGTGGGTTAATTTACCTTGAATAGTCCCTTCATCTATAAAATGGGAATTGGTATGGGAAATAAGTTAGCTTATGTTACTTCTCCATAGCAAGTTGCCAAGAAATCCTGTTATCTCCAAATTCAAGACATATCCATGTTCTTCTTGAGAAGATCCCTCTAGTTGTACCCTGAAGAACAGTTTGAAGGGACCTAGAGTGAATATGGATGCATCAGTTTTGGGGCTATAGCAGTAGTTAGGTGAGTTTTGGGGCTATAGCAGTAGTTAGGTGACTGCTGATATTTAGGTGATTTCTATTCATTTAGATTTTCTTTAATTTTTTAGAAACAGTTTTCTAGCTTTCAGTGTAAAAGGCTTGAGTTTCTTTTATTAAATTTATTACGAGGAATTTTATTCTTTTGCTGCCATTGTAAGTGAGATTGCCATTTTAAATCTCATTTTTGAGCTATTCATTGCTAGTTTACAGGAATATAATTGATCTTTGAATATTGATTGCAGAACTTATTATTTCTGATAGTTCTTTAGTGGATTCATTTACTTTCTATATACAAGACCCAACCGTCTATAAATAAGATAGTTTTACTCTCTCTTTTCCAATCAGCATGCCTTTCCTTCCTCCCTTCTTTCTTTCCTTCCTTCCTTCCTTCCTTCTTTCCTTCCTTCCTTCCTTTGTTCCCTCCTTCCTAAATGCCCTGGTTAGAACCTCCAGTACAATGTTGAACAGAGGTGGTGAAAATGGACATCCTTATTTTGTTCCTGTTCATAGAAGGAAAGCATTCAATCATCTTTCTCCATTAAGTATCATGTTAACTATTGGTTTTAAGTAGATCCCTTTATTAGGTGGAGGAAGTTATCTTCTATCCCTAGTTTGTTGAGTATTTTTATCATGAAAGCGTAATGGATTTTATCAAATGCTTTTTCTGTGTCTATTAAAATGATAATATGGTTTTTATTCTTTATTTTATTATTACGGTGGGTTATTACATTGGTTGATTTTCAGATGTTCAACCAACCCTGCGTTCCTGGTAGAAATCCCACTTGACCATTGTCTATAACATTTTTTACTCATTGCTGTATTTGGTTTGCTCCACAAAGCTCTCTGCTGCTTTCTACTCTGGTCTGTGTCTGGTTTCTACTCTTGCTTCCTTAGAGTCCTTTTCTCTTTTGAAAAGTAGAGCAGTCAGAGAAATCTTCTTAAAACATGTTAGATCATTGCTGAAAATCCTGTAGTGAATCCCTCACTTGGAGTGAAAGGAAGGCCTTTAGAGTGCTTACCAGGCTCTACATGAATAGTTCCCTGTTACTGCTCACCCCAGCTCCTGCTCCTCTCCTCTCCTCTGTTTTGGCTCCAGCAGCCCTGGCCAACTTGCTCTTCCTTGAACAGGTCAGGCCTATTGTCATTTTAGAGGGTCTGACCATGCTTCCTTCTGATATTCATATAGCAACTTTCTTCCCTCCTTCATGCCTTTGCTCAGAATTTCCCTTCTCCATGAAGCCTGCTGTAGCCAAACTTGCAAGCCAGCCCTGTGCATCTTATCTCTTTACCTTGTTCTTACTTTTCTTTTTTCCCCCTCATAGCACTGACCACATTTTAGAATGCTAATTTAATGTATTCCTCAAAAATACTGATTACCTATTAACTATTTCTTTCACCCTAACCCTTTTGAGTACAAGAACCTTTGGTTTATCAGTTTATCCCAGCACATAGTAAGTGCTCAGTAAATATTTGTTGAATGAATAGACAGTGTATATAAAGCTCCTAGGGCCTGATATTTGGAAAAGGTTCAACAAATATTCGATGGTGTTCTGTTTTCAAATACTATTAAATGGTGGGGGTAGAATAAGGCAAAGCAAAATGTTTTTTCTTTTCTGGAGTTTGCAGGCTGAAAGAGGAGACAGACATTAATAAAATAGTCATGAAATGAGTGAAGAATTACAAACTAAATTGAGCAATTAAAAAGGGTGGGTTGCAAAGGATGAACACAGCAATTACAGGGCCTGGACCTAGGCTAGGTGTCACAGAAGTCTTTCCTAAGGAAGTGACACCTGAGTTAGGACGTGAAGGAGGAGGGGAAGGTCTAGAGCATTTTAGGCTGTGTCATTAGCAAGGACAAAGGACAAGTTATGGGAACATGTTCCAAAGCTTGGAAAAAGGCCAGAGGGGCAGAACCACAGAGAGTAAGAGGGTGGTATGAAACTAGGCTGGAGCCGGTGACAGGAGCCAGACTTTGTAGGGTCTCCTAGACCATGTTTTAGGATTTGGATTTTTATCCAAGAGTGAAAGGGGGCATGGGAGTGGCAATGTGAGGTTTCCTTAATCAGTTGTTCTTGGGAAGATCACTCTAGTTGCAGCTGAAAGAACAGTTTGAAGGGGTCCTAGAGTTGATATGAACAGATCCATTCTGGAGTTTCACAGTAGTTAGGTGAGAGATATTTGGGTGATTTTAATTTATTCCATTAACTTATGCTCAACTATATTTTCTTTTTCCTTTTAATGTTTGAATTTTATTTTATTTTTTTATATAGCAGGTTCTTATTAGTCATCAATTTTATACACATC
Source organism: Hyperoodon ampullatus (assembly GCF_949752795.1). Taxonomy (NCBI): domain Eukaryota; kingdom Metazoa; phylum Chordata; class Mammalia; order Artiodactyla; family Ziphiidae; genus Hyperoodon; species Hyperoodon ampullatus. Next base: position 85,213,228 of record NC_136916.1, read on the forward strand.
AGTGTATACATGTCAATCCCAATCTCCCAATTCATCCCACCCCCACCCCCCTGCCACTTTCCCCACTTAGTGTCCATTCGTTTGTTCTCTACGTCTGTGTCTCAATTTCTGCCCTGCAAACCAGTTCATCTGTACCATTTTTCTAGGTTCCACATATATGCGTTAATATACGATATTTGTTTTTCTGACTTACTTCACTGTGTATGACAGCCTCTAGATCCATCCACGTCTCAATAATGACCCAATTTCGTTCCTTTTTATGGCTGAGCATTATTCCATTGTATATATGTACCACATCTTCTTCATCCATTCGTCTGTTGATGGGCATTTAGGTTGCTTCCATGACCTGGCTATTGTAAATAGTGCTGCAATGAACATTGGAGTGCATGTGTATTTTGGAATTATGGTTTTCTCTTGGTATATGCCCAGTAGTGGGATTGCTGGATCATATGGTAATTCTATTTTTAGTTTTTTAAGGAACCTCCATACTGTTCTCCATAGTGGCTGTATCAATTTAAATTCCCACCAACAGTGCAAGAGGGTTCCCTTTTCTCCATACCCTCTCCAGCATTTGTTGTTTGTAGATTTCCTGATGATGCCCATTCTAACTGTTGTGAGGTGATACCTCATTGTAGTTTTGATTTGCATTTCTCTAATAATTAGTGATGTTGAGCAACTTTTCATGTGCCTCTTGCCCATCTGTATGTCTTCTTTGGAGAAATGTCTGTTTAGGTCTTCTGTCCATTTTTGGATTGGGTTGTTTGTTTATTTAATATTGAGCTGCATGAGCTGTTTATATATTTTGGAGATTAATCCTTTGTCTATTGATTCCTTTGCAAATATTTTCTCCCATTCTGAGGGTTGTCTTTTCGTCTTGCTTATGTTTTCCTTTGCTGTGCAAAAGCTTTTAAGTTTCATTAGGTCCCATTTGTTTATTTTTGTTTTTATTTCCATTACTCTAGGAGGTGGATCAGAAAAGATCTTGCTGTGATTTATGTAAAAGAGTGTTCTTCCTGTGTTTTCCTCTGAGAGCTTTATAGTGTCCGGTCTTACATTTAGCTCCCTAATCCATTTTGAATTTATTTTTGTGTATGGTGTTAGGGAGTGTTCTAATTTCATTCTTTTACATGTAGCTGTCCAGTTTTCCCAGCACCACTTATTGAAGAGACTGTCTTTTCTCCATTGTATATCCTTGCCTCCTTTGTCATAGATTAGTTGAGCATAGGTGCGTGGGTTTACCTCTGGGCTTTCTGTCTTGTTGCATTGATCTATGTTTCTGTTCTTGTGCCAGTACCATATTGTCTTGATTACTGTAGCTTTGTAGTACAGTCTGAAGTCAGGGAGTCTGATTCCTCCAGCTGCGTTTTTTTTCCCTCAAGACTGCTTTGGCTATTCGGGGTCTTTTGTGTCTCCATACAAATTTTAAGATCTTTTGTTCTAGTTCTCTAAAAATTGCCATTGGTAATTTGATAGGGATTGCAGTGAATCTGTAGATTGCTTTCAGTAGTATAGTCATTTTCACAATATTGATTCTTCCAATCCAAGAACATGGTATATCTCTCCATCTGTTGGTATCATCTTTAATTTCTTTCATCACTGTCTAATAGTTTTCTGCATACAGGTCTTTTGTCTCCTAGTAGGTTTATTCCTAGGTCTTTTATTCTTTTTGTTGCAATGGTAAGTGGGAGTTTTCCCTTAATTTCTCTTTCAGATTTTTCATCATTAGTGTATAGGAAAACAAGAGATTTCTATGCATTAATTTTGTATCATGCATCTTTACCAAATTCATTGATTAGCTCTAGTAGTTTTCTGGTGGCATCTTTAGGATTCTCTATGTATAGTTTCAGGTCATCTGCAAACGGTGACAGTTTTACTTCTTCTTTTCCAATTTGTATTCTTTTTATTTGTTTTTCTTCTACGATTGCCGCGACTAGGACTTCCAAAACTACGTTGAATAATAGTGGTGATAGTGGACATCCTTGTCTTGTTCCTGATCTTACAAGAAATGCTTTCAGTTTTTCACCATTGAGAATGATGTTTGCTGTGGGTTTGTCATATATGGTCTTTATTATGTTGAGGTAGGTTCCCTCCATGCCCACTTTCTGGAGAGTTTTTATCATAAATGGGTGTTGGATTTTGTCAAAAGCTTTTTCTGCATCTATTGAGATGATCATATGGTTTTTATTCTTCAGTTTGTTAATCTGGTATATCACATTGATTGATTTGCATATATTGAAGACTCCTTGCATCTCTGGGATAAATCCCACTTGATCATGGTGTGTGATCCTTTTAATGTGTTGTTGGATTCTGTTTGCTGGTATTTTGTTGAGGATTTTTGCATGTATATTCATCAGTGATATTGTTCTGTAATTTTCTTTTTTTGTAGTATCTTTGTCTGGTTTTGGTATCAGGGTGATGGTGGCCTCATATAATAAGTTTGGGAGCGTTCCTTCCTCTGCAATTTTGTGGCAGAGTTTGGGAAGGATGGGTGTTAGCTCTTCTCTAAATATTTGATAGAATTCACCTGTGAAGCCATCTGGTCCTGGACTTTTGTTGGAAGATTTTTCATCACAGCTTCAATTTCATTACTTGTGATTGGTCTGTTCATATTTTCTGTTTCTTCCTGGTTCAGTCTTGAAAGGTTTTACCTTTCTAAGAATTTGTCCATTTCTTCCAGGTTGTCCATTTTATTGGCATAGAGTTGCTTATAGTAGTCTCTTAGGATGCTTTGTATTTCTGCAGTGTCTGTTGTAACTTCTCCTTTTTCATTTCTAATTTTATTGAATTGAGTCCTCTCCCTCTTTTTCTTGATGAGTCTGGCTAATTGTTTATCAACTTTTTTTTAATCTTCTCAAAGAACCAGCTTTTAGTTTTACTGATGTTTGCTGTTGTTTTCTTTGTTTCTATTTCATTTATTTCTGCTCTGATCTTTATGATTTCTTTCCTTCTGATAACTTTGGGTTTTGTTTGTTCTTCTTTCTCTAGTTCCTTTTGGTGTAAGGTTAGATTGCTTATTTGAGATTTTTCTTGTTTCTTGAGGTAGGCTTGTCTAGCTATAAACTTCCCTCTTAGAACCACTTTTGATGTATCCCATAGGTTTTGGATCGTCGTGTTTTCATTGTCATTTGTCTCTACGTATTGTTTGTTTTCCTCTGATTTCTTCAGTGATCTCTTGGTTATTTAGTAACGTATTGTTTAGCCTCCATGTGTTTGTGTTTTTTACATTTTTCCCCCTGTAATTCATTTCTAATCTCACAGTGTTGTAGTCAGAAAAGATGCTTGATATGATTTCAATTTTCTTAAGTTTACTGAGGCTTGATTTGTGCTCCAAGATGTGATCTATCCTGGAGAATGTTCCATGTGCACTTGAGAAGAAAGTGTAGTCTGCTGTTTTTGGATGGAATGTCCTATAAATATGAATTAAATCTATCTGGCTATTGTGTCATTTAAAGCTTGTGTTTCCTTATTAATTTTCTGTTTGGATGATCTGTCCATTGGTGTAAGTGAGGTCTTAAAGTCCCCCACTATTATTGTGTTACTGTCAATTTTCTCTTTTATAGCTGTTAGCAGTTTCCTATGTATTGAGGTGTTCCTATGTTGGGTGCATATATGTTTATAATTGTTATATCTTCTTCTTGGATTGATCCCTTGATCATTACGTAGTGTCCTTCCTTGTCTCTTGTAACATTCTTTATTTTAAAGTCTCTTTTACCTGATATGAGTATTGCTTTCTTTTGATTTCCATTTTCCTGGACTATCTTTTCCATCCCCTCACTTTCAGTCTATATGTGTCCCTAGGTCTGAAGTGGGTCTCTTCTAGACACCACATATATGGGTCTTGTTTTTGTATCCATTCAGCAAGCCTGTGTCTTTTGGTTGGAGCATTTAATCCATTCACGTTTCAGGTAATTATCGATATGTATGTTCCTATGACCATTTTCTTAATTGTCTTGGGTTTGTTTTTGTAGGTCCTTTCTTCTCTTGTGTTTCGCACTTTGAAAAGTTCCTTTAGCATTTGTTGTAGAGCTGGTTTGGTGGTGCTGACTTCTCTTAGCTTTTGCTTGTCTGTAACGCTTTTGATTTCTTCATCGAATCTGAATGTGACCCTTGCTGGGTAGAGTAATCTTGGTTGTAGTTTCTTCCCTTTCATCACTTTAATTATATCATGCCACTCCCTTCTGGCTTGTGGAGTTTCTGCTGAGAAATCAGCTGTTAATCTTATGGGAGTTCTTTGTATGTTATTTGTTGTTTTTCCCTTGCTGCTTTCAGTAATTTGTCTTTGTCTTTAATTTTGCCAATTTGATTACTATGTGTCTCAGCGTGTTTCTCCTTGGGTTTATCCTGTATGGGACTGTCTGTGCTTCCTGGACTTGGGTGGTTCTTTCCTTTCCAATGTTAGGGAAGTTTTCGACTCTAATCTCTTCAAATACTTTCTTGGGTCCTTTTTCTCTCTCTTCTCCTTCTGGGACACCCTATAATGTGAATGTTGTTACGTTAACAGCCAGAGGTCTCTTAGGCTGTCTTCATTTCTTTTCATTCTTTTTTCTTTATTCTGTTTCACAGCATTGAATTCCACCATTCTGTCTGCCAGGTCACTTATCCGTTCTTCCACGTCAATTATTCTGCTATTGATTCCTTCTACTGTAGTTTTCATTTCAGTTATTGTATTGTTCATCTCTGTTTGTTTGTTCTTTAATTCTTGCAGATCTTTGTTAAACATTTCTTGTATCTTCTCAGTCTTTGCCTCCATTCTTTTTCCAAGGTCCTGGATCATCTTCACTATCATGATTCTGAATTCTTTTTCTGGAAGGTTGCGTATCTCCACTTCATTTAGTTGTTTTTCTGGGGTTTTATCTTGTTCCTTCATCTGATACGTAGCCCTCTGCCTTTTCTTCTTGTCCATCTTTCAGTGAATGTGGTTTTTGTTCCACAGGCTGCTGGATTGTAGTTCCTCTTGCTTCTCTCCCATCTTTGGCTAATGTGACACTTACCATGTATTTTCTGCTGTATCATGTCACTGTTTGGATTCATGTTTATTTATTAATTTATCATACTATTAGCTACCTTCTAGAGGGTTGAGATCTGGGAGTCCCCTTGAATCTTCCTCGCAACATCAATGAGTAACTGAGCCAGATTGATACTGTCCTCTAAACCAGTTATTCTCAAAAGTTAATATGCATATGAGTTATCTGCTAGAATAAATGTACTGATTCAGCAGGCCAGCGATGGGGCTTGAGAGTCTGCATTTCTATTTGGCTCTCAGGAAATATGAAGGTGCAGGTGGGAGACCCATGGTTTGAGTAGCAAGACTCTAAACTTCCCTTTAACCCCTCTCTCTTCCTTCTTCCTCTACGTCACTCTTTTGGCTGGGCACCCTGTTACCTCAGATCCTCCTAACTGACCTGCCTGAAGCCTGTTCTTCCCCACCACCAGTGTATCCCTTATAAAACTATTATCTACCAGAGCCCTACCTCCATGGTGAACTCGCCCAAACAAATGTGCCATGCAAATCGTAAATGCAGAGTTGCCCTAAGACCTGACCTGTGATCTAAGGACCTGGGTAGGTATTTTGCTTGGGACATCCCCATTCTTCCTTTTCCTGCTTCTGTGGCTTCCTTCTTCTCTGCTAACCTCCTCTGATGAACTCAATATGGCTACTCTGCTTTTCCCCAAAGTACTGATATTCATTTTCTTCCAACCCAAGCCAGGCCCTGTGCACTGTGGCTCACAGATTTTCCACACTGGCTTGGGCTGCCAGCAACACCTTCAACGTGCCCTTTCTTAAATCCACTGTTGCCCCGCTGTTTGGCCAAAACTGCCCGCCTTAGCCAGGCATGATGGTAACCACTTGCATGGATTGTCTCCCAGCAAGAGACAACTTTGTCTCCTTGGACATTTATTTCCAAGTGTTAGACAAGAAGGGGTCCCCTTCTCAGGGCCTTGGAAGAGGTCCTCCTTCCTGCAACAGCACTATGTCGTGTTACAAAAGAGCATAGCTGAGGAAGCTGAAAGTTGATTAGAGGAAATCATGGTTGGGAAGGAGAAATGATGTAGTCTATTGGTGAAAACTAGCCTTGCCTTCTTTATGACTGCCCTGCAGTTGTTTGGTCTCACAGAGCTGGGGGTCATCCCAGACATGGGTTTGCATCAGTGAGTTTCAGGCCACTGCTTTGCAGGATTCCCTCGTGGGTTATGGGAAGCAGTAAGGTTTCAAGTGCCTACTTTCTGTTTTAGTTTATTTTTATTCATTCCTTTGTTATTATTATTATTTTTTTACTGTCAGCTCTGTTGCTCAATAGTAAATAATATATTGCAAAGAGAATTGTCCCTTATCAACTGGGCAGAGACCAGGGCAAAGAAAGTACCGAGAGAGATTCTGGAGAACAATGGATGTGGAGGAAGAAAAAATGGGAAGTGAGATTCCTGGGTTTGGGGCCCCAGTTCTGCTGACATGTCTATATAATCTTGGAAGGGTGATCTAGCCTCTTTGGCCTGTTCCCCCAGTTCTCAGAAGGGTTCTGGGGACATATCACTGTTTAACAGGCCTTAAGCATAAGTTAGTAGGGCTGTGCAGAATCCTTCTCTTCTTTAATGAAAAAAAGGACACATTCTCCCTCCCACAGTGTCCTCAGTGCCATGAAGTTTTCCTCTGCCCTGTAAGTGGGTCTTTGTGTGACCTTCCCAGGCTCAGGGAGTAGACTGAAGGGTCACTAAGACCTGAGCCAAATGCATTTTCATTCTGTATGCCTCCCCTCACTGCAAAGGCTGTCAAATTCCTTCATGGAAGAAAACAATGAATTTGGAAGGAAAATGCAATGTAACCATTTTTTACCCTAAGGAACCAGCTTCGCTTTCCAATGTGTGAATGTTTTCTAGTGTGTTCCCAGGGCCATGATGTCTCAAGAAGTTTGCAGTGCACTGCTGTACTCACTCAACCTCCAAGTCCCACCCCCTCCCAACCCATTCTCCAGAGTCCCCAGGGTTTCCAGGTATAAATCGAGGGACTGCAAGAGCTCTGGCTGGAAGGAGCACAGCGTGAGGAAGTTGGTGGAAGGTGGGAGGCAAGAGGGGGAGGGGAAGAGACTTTCAGCAGAGGAAGGGACTCTTGAGACCCATTTGCAAGACAGACACTTCACTCAGCGTGATTTCTACATTTGTGCCCCTTTAATGGTCAGCAGTAGAATCAATGGAGTGCCTGCCACCTGGTTGATATTGGGGCAGTTATGTGGCAGCAATGAGCCGGCCAGCTATGGGATCCATGGGCTGACAAAAAGACCATTGAACATCGACTTTTCCACTTCTCTTTCTCTTTCCCCAGGGCAGCCACTGAAGTTCTGGCAGCATTGCTGAAATCCAGTAAGTGCCTCTTTTGAAACGTGGTTATTTCTTTCCCCTCTGAGCTCAGTGAAAGATGCTCTTCTGTCTCCATGGCTCATTTTCAACCTGGAAGGCAGTAGAGCCATTCCTGGAGCTTTGGGGTGAGATGGAGGATATTACGGCAGTTCTAACTCGGGGCTGCAAAGAGAGAGTTAATCTCTGTCTCTGTGGCGGTGCCATTCATAATGCTGCCAAGACAACTGACTCTAAGTGGAGTATGTTGTCTACTGCAGACCCGAGGAACTCTCCAGCTCCTTCTAATTGGACCAGCAGCTTTTAAGGACTGTTGGAATAAACTGCAGGTTCCAGTGGGATTGTCCTATGGAAGAAAGGTTTATGACAGTGGGTGGGAAGCATGATTCTTGCCTTTGATTCACAACTCAGCTAGTGACTATATTCTTGGGCAGATGGGGTGTTGGAATCGCTTGGAGAGTGTAGATGCTGATAACCAATTTATATTAAAAAATTGGCTCTTTCCTCAGTTACTTGAGTGATTGCAAAAGAATAGCTCTGGGAGTCTGAATAATTTGAGAATTGTTTTTGTTTGTTTGCCTTGTAGCTCTGGTCTAATTACATTGGGAGTCAATTTCATGTGTGCAATATAGTAGAAGGCACCATGCACTTGGGAGTGAAGAAGTTTCAGCTTAATGTTTTTATTTTTTTTCCCTTCCTTACCTCTTCATCTATTTTAATTTGGCATCTTGGAAACCAGCTGCTTCAATTGTGATATTTGTTCCTCTATAGGGAGCCCGAGGCATGTGGGTAATAGGTGAACTTTAATAAAACTTACAAATAAATAAATGAAAATCAAAACACCTTCTCCCCCAACCATGTATCTCTGTCAACTCTAAGTGCAGAGAAAGAGTCACATCACATAGTGCTTCCCTTTGTAGACTGAAAAAATAATTGAAGCTTGAATTCATTTGGTTTGTTGGAACTTGATACAGTACACAAGTCTATCCACAGCTGCCCGACCTGCAGGGAGAGTGAAGGAAGTTAGAGCAGGTTGGGGAATGAAGAGTGAGGGGTTAGGAAGCCCTTGAGGTAGGAGCGGGGGAGAAAGTGTTACCTGCGGGTTATGGGGAGAGAACGGTTCATTCTCCATACTGAACTTGACTCAGGTTTGGCATCTGGGTTTTCATTATTTGCCTGCTCACTCTGTCTGCTCACCTGATTATAACACCAGGTGTTGGAGGAAGCAAGGTGGGGAAGTTCTTGGATTGCAGGAGGTAAAGATGCTGAGAACGGCTGGGTAAGCCAGCCGGCGAGTGCTGTGCCTTAGGAAAGTAGCTTTCTCCTGGATCCTCCCTGCCCAGCTTTGGCAGTAGAGGCCTGATGTTTCATGGGGACAGAGCCCTGCTAGTGTTATCAAATGCAGGGGGTGGGGGTCCCGCTGCTTGCTGCTTACAAAATCAATTATATACTCGCAAATGTTGGTAGAAAGGAAAGATGCCTTTAATCAGAATGCTGGCAATCTGGGGAGATGGTAGACTCAGCCTCCCCCGACAACCACCTCTGAAGATTCGTCCATGATACTTTTAAAGGGCAGGAGGGAAGTAATCTCAGTTAGTCATTGAGATAGGGGGTCAGAATCATCACCATCCCTCACTGTGTGCAGGCTTGTAGACTTCTGGTGATCTTCCTCTAAGATGTTACCTTGTTCATGCAGTTTGGTCCGTTCGGGAGATTACTGACGGGGAAGCTAGGGAAGAGGTCTGGTCATCTGTTAATTACTTATTCTTCATTTCTACTTCTTTGATCTATGGAAAGAACTGATGAGTTAGGCAAGGTATTGTGTGATTAAAAGATTTGAAAGGTGTACTTGGGCCGGAGATTGTAGAGAATTGGGGTGCCTGATTTAAAATTAGTTAAATGGTGCAAACGAACTTATTTACAAAAGTGATATAGAGTCACAGATGTAGAAGACAAACTTATGGTTACCAGCAGCGAAAGGGTTGGGGAGGGATAAATTGGGAGATTGGGATTGACATATACACACCACTATATATAAAATAGATAACTAATAGGGACATACTGTATAGCACAGGGAACTCAATAATCTGTAATGACCTATATGGGAAAAGAATCTAAAAAAGTGTGGATATATGTATGTGTATAACTGATTCACTTTGCTGTACACCTGAAACTAACAACATTGTAAATCAACTATATTCCAATAAAAATACAAAAAAAAAAGTTAGTTACAATCTAGCTTTGCTAAAGTGACGAGAAAGTGGCTTCCTGCTGAGAGCAGTTTCCTGCAAAGAGCTGTTTACACTAGCTAAGGCTGACTTATTTTTTTACCCATACACACACCCCCCTGAAGCTCAGAGTTGAGTGTCCTGATACACCATGTGTAAAAATCTGAATGTAGTCACATGACAGTTATTAACTATTTCTGTGTAAAACATGATGCATGGGCCCAGGAGAAACCAATAGCCAGTGCAAATACCGTCTGATTCAGGCTTAGAGCCTTAAGTGGGTTTCCAACGTGCTAGTTGTGCTTAGCAAATGGAGTACACTGCACTAGGGGCTCAGTTTTAGAGTTTCTAACTTCTACTCTCCCTCCAGAGCTCAGCTCAGACCTCATTCCCTCTGAAAACACTTCCCCTGGCTACCAAGACCAGGCTGGATGCCCCTCCTCTATGCTCCCATAGGCTCTCCCAACACGACATTGATTATGCTGCATTGAATTTGCTGTTGCCCATCTCTCCCAGCAGATTGCAAACTTTTGAGGGCAAGGGTCATCTTTGCTGATTGTTGTATTACTTGCATCAGCACAATAAAAAGCCTAAAATAAATATTTGTGTACTAAATGTTTAAGTGAATGAATGAGTTATAATATCTACATGTATAAAAAAAGGCAATACCGCCCCCTACTACCCTGTACTACTGAATCCAACGACCCATGCATAGAAGCAGTGATATTAGTTCTAATTTCTGTTTAACGATACAAATAGACTGTCAGGGAAATGATAGCCTGCCATCCTCCACGTATAAAACAAGTTTTATTGTCGCATTAGAAGGATGTATAGGGTTATTTGCTAATTCTGCTGAGCTGTCCACATAGACTTTTGTCTGAGTCTCAGGTTCATCCTAACACAAGAGAGCTGGATGAGAACTTCTCTTATGGTCTTTCTACCACTAAATACTCAGCCTTCATGTCTATCAGGGTTTCTCAACCTTAACAGCCTTGCATTTTGAACTGGATAATTCTTAGTTGTTGAGGCCTGTCCTGTGCATTTTGGAATGTTTAGCAGCATCCCTGGCCTTTTGTCACCAGGTGAGATTGCCAGTTATAATGACTAAGATTTGTCTCTAGACACTGCTAATTGTCCCCTGGGATGTGAAAATTGCCTCCTTCTGAGAATCACTGTTGCATATTTGATCACACATTAGCTGAAGCTCATTCAGGGTTTCAGATGATCCCTCCCAAATACTTTTATTGGTATTTCATAGAAACGCTCTTCTTGCATAATTGATCTTAAATTCCCCAGCACTGGTGTCATTCCTGTGGGTTCACATGAAGTAAGAATACGATGGCAGAAAGTCTTTATGAACATGCAGAAGTTACTTGGGAGGGAGGAGGTTCTAGAGATCTAGAGGATCATAGAACAAGGACAGCAGAAATTTCCATTGCAGGGCTTCCCTGGTGGTGCAGTGGTTGAGAGTGCGCCTGCCAATGCAGGGGACACGGGTTCGTGCCCAGGTCCGGGAAGATCCCACATCCCGCGGAGCGGCTGGGCCTGTGAGCCATGGCCGCTAAGCCTGCGCGTCCAGAGCCTGTGCTCTGCAACAGGAGAGGCCTGCGAACCGCAAAAAGAAAAAAAAAGAAAGTTCCATTGCAATTGCCAACTCCCATGTGTGGGTAGGATTCTGAGATCATATTTGAGCTCAGCAGGCAAGAGGGCTGTTTTTTCTTTTTTAAATTTATTTTTTATTGAAGTATAGTTGATGTACAGTATTATACAAGTCACAGGTATACAATATAGTGATTCACAATTTTTAAAGGTTATACTCCATTTATAGTTCTTATGAAATATTGGCTATATTCCCTGTGTTGTACAGTATATCTTTGTAGATTATTTTATACCTAAAAGTTTGTACCTCTTAATCTCATACCCCTATACTGCCCCTCCCCACTTCCCTCTCCCTACTGGTAACCACTAATTTGTTCTCTATATCTGTGAGTCTGCTTCTTTGTTTTTATATTCACTAGTTTGTTGTATTTTTTTTTAGATTCCACATATAAGTGATAGGATACAGTATTTGTCTTTCTCTGTCTGACTTATTCATTTAGCATAATGCTCTCCAAGTCCATACAAGTTGCTGCAAATGGCAAATTTTCATTCTTTTTTATGGCTGCATAGTATTCCATTGTATATGTGTATACCACATCTTCTTTATCCATTCATCTGTTGATGGACACTTAGGTTGCTTCCATATCTTGGCAATCATAAATAATGCTGCTATGAACATTGGGATGCATGTATCTTTTTGAATTAGTGTTTTGTTTTCTTTTTGGGTATACACCAGGAGTGGAATGGCTGGGTCATATGGTAGTTGTATTTTTAGCTTTTTGAGAAACCTCCATAGTGTTTTCCACAGTGGCTGCACCAGTTCCCACAAACAATGTAGGAAGGTTCAAGAGTGCTGTGTTTAAATAGCAAAGTCTTTCATGGATTTGGGGAGGAGCAGTTGCCATCTTTGTTCTACCAGCCTAACGAAAGTATTGTGTGGCATGTAAGGTCTGGGTATGGATGGTACCACTGCACTTAGGCTGGGGTTGCTGTGGGGGGGATGAGTGTCATGGAATTCTCTAGTTGCTTCAAATGCCTTCATGCATAAGTAAGACTTGACATCGAATGTCTGTCAATTTACATCCCAGATGAGTTTGTGTCCACTGAACCCAAATGCAGGAAGTCAGTTTCTGTCTAAAATTCAAACCCTCACCATCTGGCACTGATATCTGGGAATATTTATGTGAACCTTTATCTCCTGAAAGCAAACTCTTTTTAGCTGGTGATTATTCTGGCCTTGATACTTATCAGTATAAAAGTTGGGCATTTTAGTATATCTCTATAATTGCATTACAAAAGGAGAACATTTCCCAGTTAAAATAGAGCCAGGAGGACATATCTACTACCTTGGGGGCAGTAAACATGGGTGGGCTTGTGAATCTTAGGTCAACAAGGCCCTATGACGTAGTGGGTGGTGGGAGGCAACCCTCACCAGTAACAGGGAGAGCAGGGCTGAGGGATCTGGGAGCCTTGGAGCTGCCCACCATAACAGAAAGAAAGGGAAAGAGCACCAGGTTGCGTAAGAACAATTTTGTTATTTTGTCTCAGCCCTTTCTTCCATCAAGTAGCTATTGCATGAGAAGCCAATGTAGGAAAGGTAGATGGCGGACAGAGAGAAACGAACCAAAAGACAGCTCTCATCTCTTTCCTTTTCCGAGGAACAGCATGCAAAATAAAGCCTTGGAAGTCCTAGGCCTCTTGTCCAATTATTTCCGAAATTTAGAATCCTAAAAATTAAAGTCATTGCTCATTCAAGGGTCCTTTTTGTATGTATGTGGGCTAGAACGGTCTAATCCAGATTCCATACTTTGATTGTATCAGTTCCCCTCTCTCTACCTACGCATGTACAAACACTAAATTTTCCTGTATTGAAAGCTTTGCCCTTTTATGCTTTACCCTGCACAAAAACATTTAGCTTTATATTACCAAAACTTAATAAGGCTTTGATTAATAAATAATGCTTCTATTGCAGGCAGTTTTTTCTCTAATTAATAAAAATAAGACATGGTCCTTTGCCCCTGTCCCTTTTTAAAAAAAAAATTAATTTCTTTATTGAAGTATAGTTGATTTACAATGTGTTAATTTCTGGTGTACAGCAAAGTGACTCAGTTATACACATATATACATTCTTTTATTTATTCCTTTCCATTATCGTTTATCCCAGGATATTGAATATAGTTCCCTGTGTAATACAGCAGAACCTTATTGTTTATCCATCCTATATGTGATAATCTGCATCTACTAACCCCAAACTCCCAGTCCATCCCTCCCCCAATGCCCCCTCCTCCTTGGTAACCACAAGTCTGTTCTCTATATCTGTGAGTCAGTTTTTGTTTCATATTTCATTTTATTTTATTTTTCAACCAAGTTATGTCTAGTTTATTTATATACTTTAAAAATTTTCATTGGACTGTCGTTGATTTACAATGTTGTGTTAGTTTCTGCCGTACAGCAAAGTGAATCAGTTACATGTACACGTATATCCATTCTCTTTTAGATTCTTTTCCCATATAGGTCATTACAGAGTATCGAGTCGAGTTCCCTGTGCTATACAGCATTTGTGTCATATTTTAGGTTCCACATATAAGTGATCTCATATGGTATCTGTCTTTCTCTTTCTGACTCATTTCACTTAGTATGATAATCTCTAGGTCCATCCATGTGCCCTTGTCCCTTTTTCTATCTGCATCCACTCTGCCTTTCTCTCTTTTATCTGTGTCTCTACCTGGACTTCTGTGTCTCTTTTTCCTTTTTTTCCCCTCATCTTCTTCTCCTTTCTCATTGGCGTCTCCACCTCTCCCTTTTTCTTTCTGCTCCCTAACACCCTTTTGTGAGCATTAGGTATAAATGCAGTTTGGAGAAGTGGTGGCCTGGCAGTGGTGCTTGGAATGAGCGTGCACCGTGGGATTCTGCCTGATCTGTACTGGCTCCAGGGATGAATCTTCACGTAACGCCTTGGTAGTAACCTTGCTGCCCAGCTTTAAAGGTCACATTCTCGCAACAAGGAAAGACCTGAAGCACTTTCTGGTTCAGGCCCTACATCTTAGTAAGAGGATGATGGGTCTACTTCAGACCACTCTCCAACTTCAGCATGAGCATTCAGAGGAGCCTGGGAGTTTGCATAAGTTGGGGCAATGGGGAGGGTGCAGGGAATGGGAAAGTGAGTTAGTAAAGGGAGGGAGACAGAGAAGAAAGAAGGGAGGGAGAGATGCAAGGGAGCTCGTGGGAAGTTTGGCAGGAAGAGGAGGTTCTCTGGTGTCTTCCTCGGTGAGCTCTGCCCAGCTGGCTCACGGGGTCAGCGCAGCCTGTTGCTGGCGGGGGTATAGGAAGGAGGGGACTTCTGGCGCCTAGAGTCCTGATCATGGCCAGACACCTCAAGCTCTCAACGGTCCTCTACTATGGCCTGGCAGTCAGCAGTGTAGGGACTGGAGGACTTGGTGGCCAGATAGTTGCTCTACAGCAAAATGTCAGAGAAGGGGCCATGTTTGAAAAGCCCCAACTGAGGCTTTTGTAGGAATTCTAGGAGCTCTGAGGAGTTCTCAGAATGGCATCAGTGTTTTAGGATGGTTGGCAGTGTGATTCCTTTGAACTTCTGACATACACCAGTAGCCGTAGGGTGGCACAGACTTCACAGGGCTCATATGTACAATCTGTGTTCCCACGGGGCCTGGAATCTGTCCTCCTGGCTTCCCAGGCTGCCTGGACAAGCCTGGTGCCCCAGGGTTCTGCCCACGGAGTGTTTCCCCTTCAATTTCCAGAGGAGGGCCATGGAGTCTGACCATCAGAGCTGGAAAAGACCTTCGAGGTTGTTTAGTGCAGTGGTGTTCAAACATTTTTTTCTTTGAGTAGAGAACTCAGAGCCCTGTCTGTCCATTTCCCAATGATTCTCCCCTAAGGTGGCCTCTGAGACACGTTCACAAAAATATAGGGCTCCCTGAGAACCCAGAAAACTACTAATCTTTCTAAAAATTGAAATATATTTGACACTTAACATTGTGTACATGTAACACATTTACGTTATAGATTTACATTCTAGATTTGCTATATCTATATTGCTATATTGCTATTATAGCAATCATTTGCACCTCTGTCACATCACATAATTATCATTTCTTTTTAGTGGTTGGAATAATTAAGATCTAGTATCTTAGTGAGTTTGATGACTACAATACAAATTGTTGTCTAGATCCCAGAAAACTGTTGGTCTTATCCACCCCTCTCCGCATTTTCACACAGGGAAACTGAGGACCAGAGAGAGGGAGTGACCCACCCAGATCTCTGAGACTTAGAAGGTTTCTTGTCCAGCTAACACTGGTTCTTTCTTTTGTCTCAGCACAAATGTCTCTGTCAAGGGTATTGACAACCCCCCATCTCTGCCCAGGGTTAGGTTTCCAATTAAACCTTTTCACTATATTTATACTAACTCTAAATATACTAACTATAATTAAGAAGTAACTATACTGTAATCAGTGAGTCCTATATTTTTGCATATGTGTTTGTGTGTATGCATTTTTGTGTACGTATGCACGTATTTTCCCTGCAGGGTCTACCTCCATGGGCACTGGGGTCCCTGTCATAGGCCGCACACCTCACATTGAGCTGTACCCAGAGAACCTCTAACACACTAATGTTAAGTAAAGAAGGATTCCAGTTTCGTGACTTAAGCCTCATACATTTGCTTCCAATATGCCTTAATGAAGAGGCCAGCCCAATTCCTGTCCCCAGAAAGAATCAAACTGTGGTGTGATTATAGACCCGACGTCCTTTCTGCCATCATAACTTCTGGAGAAGCAGGCCCTATATTTCTGTGATGATCCAGAAATCTGCTTCAAGTAATATTGCTAGAATTTTGCATTTGTCACACTGGGATGGACTGCTGTGATGGACTTTGTATGAATGCAGACTAGCAAACTACATCCGTCACACGGTGGGATTGAAATGACAACGCACACGTGTACCATTTATCGACTGCTTAGCGTGTCAACCACTGTATATACCGCTGCATGTACGTGCCTAGTAAGGGGGTATCATCATCACCATTTCACAGGTGTAGGAACTGAGGCCTGGAGAGGTTGGGCTACAGAGCTTACCTGCTGTAGACCCTGGGACCTGAGCTCTGTGCACACCAAGGAGAGATGAACAAGGGTAGGTTTATTTAGCCCAAAGAAGATAAGATCCAAATCTGAAAAGAAGCTAAATAAATACTTTCTAAGTATTAGAAGGATTTGTGTGCGTGTGTGTGTGGTGGGAGCATCTGTCATTTAGTTTAGGAAAGAGCATCACACGGTCCATCCCATACAAGCATCTGAAGGGGACCCAGTGAGAGGTGCCAATACACCAGCATGGCTGTGCAAAGGGCCAGAGTCTCTGCTGTGAGGCTGAGCATCAGGTGAGGCTGATGAATGACGGGGTGAGTGAGAGGAGAAGGGAAGAGGGCCGGGAAGGATTACAGCTGCTAGTTCCCTTTCCTTGATGGCTTTGTCAGGCCCCCGAGTTGGGGGTGGGTGCTGATGGTCCCTGGCCACAGACCGCAGCTCATGTACTTCCTCTTCCTGCCATGTGGTGGTGCTGTTCTTCTAGTTATCTTGGCCGCGCTAGTCCAATATTTATTTTCGGTGAGTAATTTGTTTATCAGGAGGTTATTTTAATCTAATTTTGGCCATATTTGCTATTCCACACTATCTGTGCTTCCCAGCGTTAGCAGCTTGCATGTCTTGAAGGAAATTAGCTGAAGATGGTCCCGGAGGCATTCGCTCAGCCATTATTTAAGGGAGCTGGGAGGAGACAGGGTGAGCGGAGCCCAAGCCCGGTGTTGGAAAAGTTGCTGGAATTTGTTGCACTCCCAGTGAGGTTAGCGGGGTTGAGAGGGACTTACCGAGGGTAGGGAGCATCTCGCATCTCGCGCAGCTTTTTTGAGGGCTGCCTCTGGTAGAGAGCAGAGAATCCTGCAGTTGCTTTTCCCCATCTCCCCTGAACCCTTGTGATAACCTGTTACCTTCTTCACCTTTGCTGCCAAGGCCAAAGGCACGACTTAAGTAAGATGCCCATCTGCCTTCCCATGGTTCACAGGCATCCCACATCCCATTTGATAATATGTTTCATGAACTGTTCTCTGCGATCCCTCAAGGAAGAGGGCAGGAAGGTGGGGAGTGATAAGAGAATTATTGTTTATTAGAGTACCTTCAGGGAATAATGCTCATAAGTATTAATTACAGAGCCCTGGCACTTGCCAGGCACGTTATAGTCCCATTTTACATACAAGGAAGTTGTAGTTAGGAGAGGTTAATCATTTTTTCCCCAAGATCCCATGAATGGTAAGTGGAGAGCTGAAATTCAAACCTCGTTGTGACTGTCTTCAAAGCAGAAAATCTTCCTATTTCAAGGATGAGTCTCACCTTCCACATGGAGTCAGGAAACGTGGACTTGGCTGATGGGCATGGGACCTGAAATTAGTTCTTTGTCATTGTACTTGACTTCAGTTGGTTTTCCAAAAATGGGAGGGCTGTACAAGTTGAGTGGTTTGAGGGTGCTTTAGTAGAAGAAACTTTTTTTTTTTTAAAGAAATCCTCTGAGGAGATGACACATCTAAAGCAGATAAAACGGGAGCAGAAGTGGGAGATCCCAGCGAATCACAGCCTGGCCTTTCCCTTTTCACCTCTTCTTTCCCTGGCTCGTGATTGATGCTGAGAAACTTCCATGGAAGTTCCTCAGGGCTCGAAAGAATCAAGTTTGAAAACCTCTGAAATAAATATTCTCATGGGGCACTTTCAGAGCTCGGTAAATTGTCAGAGATTATAATTTAAAGACGGGCTGATGCATCCTTTAGGAGGTTTGGAACACGTGCTCGTTTTTACTGTGTGGTGGTCCTAAGGAAGAGCTAGTCAAGTTTGACTCAGAGAGAGATGTAAAATTGTTATCTTCATCCTTGAGCCTTAGTCAAGTAACTTTTGAGTCTCTTGGGATTAAGACGCCGAATTAAACAATTAAACTGGACCTAATTAAATGAGAAGGGTCAGCTTCCGGTGGAAATGACAATGGTTGTTAGTATAGGCAAGATGGTGAACTACCTTCCCAAGATGGCCAGGATGTTCCCAGGCACCCACACGGGGTCTAACAGAACTGTGGATGGCGGTGGTGTGTTTTCCTTGCCTGACAAACTGTTGTCTGCAAAAAACCTTGTTGTAATAAGGTTGCAGCCAATCCTGGTTCTCACAACTAAGCAGGCTGCTGTGTTTCAACCAGATTATCCTGTTTTCTGGCACTAAAGACCTGGTTCTATCTCTAGGGCTTTCCCTCTGGCCTGATTATCTGTCTGCCTGTAGGTTTGGGCCATGATGTTGCTTTGACAACAGGGTGAATGTGTTCAAGGAAGCTCAGGCTCGTGTGTGAAGGTCGTGTGTGTTTGCTAAAAGCTCAAACCTCTTACTCTAGAAGGTTGATCCACACACACTTACGTACTTTGTTTTCATTCTGGGGAATCGGGTTAACATCCAGGATTGCTGAGCTCTAAATGTTCTGGATTTCAGAACTTGTGTCACCCTGGCATAATGAATGACTGGCTATGGATTGACAAAGATAAGGTATCACAAAGATTGAAAGAGATAGACAAAAAGATAAACATCTCAGAGCTCTGAAAGTGCACAGTAGCTTCCTCATCCCATTCAGGATTGACTGTACAATTATTCGTTTATGTCAGGATGTAAGTCAGATGCTTCCAACAGACTTCTAATAATAGCAGTTTGCAGAGCACTTTTTCATATATTATCTCATTTAATGCTCACCGTAGTCCTGCAAGACAGGTAAATATTTAACTCTTCTGGAGCAGCAGTTCTCAGCGTGAGTGATTTTGTCCCAAGGGAACATTTAACAAGGTCTGGAGACATTTTTCATTGCTACATCTGCAGGGGGTGTGGGCGCTCCTGGCATCATGTGGGTAGAGGTCAGGATGCTGCTAAATATCCTACAGTGCACAGGGCAGCTGCCCCCGACCCTACGACCTAATATTCGGCCTCAGATGTCCATAGTTCCAGGCTGGGAAACTGTTCTATACAAAACATTGAGGTTCAGAGAGGTTGGCTGACTTGCCCAAGATTGCATGATGTGTACTTGGCACAGTGAGACTGAAATCCCACTTCATTTCACTACCAGAGGGTTTCAAATCTTTAATTTTTATTTTAAAGAAATAAATTGTAGGTATTAAACTTGAAATGAAAACCTTGGCAGAGCCATTGCATGTAAACAGCTGATGGTGGAGCTGTTCTGGTGGCAGCAGGGGTCAGAGACCCTGCTCAGCCTCTTCCTTAGCCCCTCCCCCTAATCCCAGGGACACCCAGGCTGCCTGGCAACTGCTACGCCCATACAAGGAGACCCAGAGAACATTAGGCCCCTGTTGGCATCCACAGATCTTCTGGATTTCCCTGAGCTGTTCCATTTTTCTGAGTAGAGGATGACAGCATCTGAGTGTGTGTTTTAGTGCGATGTGTTGGGCAGTGGAGGGGAGGCATGCGGGTCAAGCAGGAGGCTGCTGCGGGCACATTCCAGGCGGTAGGGAAGGGGCACTCGGAGGACCACGGGGGATAGGAGTGGAGTTCAAACAAGGAAGCGCAAGGCTCACGCTTGCTTCGGGACTTTTCAGTGCTGTGCTACCGTATGACATCAGACCAAAGGACAGCGGGCCAGGAGCACAGAGGCTGAGCTCTTTACCTTGCTCTGCGCATGCTCAAGGCCTGGAAGCATAATGCAGTGTGAACCAATTTGCACGTGATGTTTGCACGTGCAGATTTGTTTTCCTGTAGTCCACACTGCTTGTCTGTACTCTGGCCAGAAGCAGGCAACGCCACTGACAGACAGGTGTCTCCCTCGTCCATTGACAGAGAAAGGCAGGCGGGGAAGTGCTCTGTTTTTCTTCTTCCAGGTATAAATCCTGGCTTTCTTCTTTAAGTGTTGCCTTCTGATGAGTAAACAGTGGAAATGGCAAAATGAAACTAGGAGGAAGTTCTCTACAATAACCCAGAAGGGACTGGGGCTCGTCTTAGGGCTTAGCAGGTGCTTCTTTCCCTACGAAGAATCCAGACTCAAAAGAAAACTCTGGATGGATAGGAAAACTCCTGGGAAATTTTAGGTCCAGGCAAAGATGATCATTCCTAAGGGCTTTCTTGCAGAGATGTGAAAAACAAATAACAAAAAGGAGAGTGAGAAAATCTGACCGACATATCTGCCCCCTCCACCTGATTTTGCACAACCCGCTGTGATGAATGTCAAAGCGGTGGGGGTCCCGCATTCTGATCTCTGCCCTACTGCTCTCCCCTCACTTTCTTCACCTGGCTTTAGCTTCCAGACTTTTTGTTATTTGCACTCACCAAATTTGGGCTTTTCTACTTGCTCTGCTGTCCAGATTTCTAGAATTTTCTGTCCCCGGATCTCTGCAGCCTGATTCTTTCCTACATTCCGGTTTCAGTGCTAATGCCCCCTCCTCAAAGAGTTGCCCCAGCCACCCAGTCTAAAGTAGCAGCCCCACCAGTCCCTCTAGAATCATTCTTTGATTTTCACTGTAGCACTCGTCATTGTCTGAAGTTACCTAATTTGTGTGTGTGTGTGTGTGTGTGCATCTATTTGGATCTGAGAGTCTCCCCAGCTCCCCCATGGGAATGCAAGCCCCTAAGAGTAGAGACTTTGTGCATCTCATTTCCTGCTCTAATATCCCCAGTGCCTACAATACTGCCTGGCACATACTAGCACGTAGTAGTTGTTAAGTGTGTTTGTTGAAAGAGTGAATGGTGGTTCCTGGAGTTTAGGGGGTATGAGTATGGTTTTAGCTGATAATTCACCGCATACCTAGACACAGCAAGATCTGGCTTTCAGGGCAAACTGTCTCTGCTTATTCCCATATGCTGAGCAAACCTCTCAAGCGATCATTGCTTGCTGGGAACAAGCTCCTTTTAGAGAATTTTCAAACTAAATATTGAAAAATTAATCCTACTTCCTCAAATCTAGGATGTCATTGACTATAAGATGCTCCAATTTTTATGTGCCATGAAGAGCGAAAAAATGCTGCCAGTTGTCATTGAAACATCATCATTGGTAAGAAGCATCTTAATTCTGGAAATGCTAAAATGTGAAAAAATATATGCCTTAGAATTGATAAAGTACAAGGTGAGATTGATTCATCATATGGGATACAGGGAAGTGGCAGGGGGTTCTGGTCTGGAGTATGTCCCTATTTGTTAGTGGTCCCTTCCCCTGTAGCACTGCAGCCTAATACCTTGGACATGGTACTCTCCAAGGACCAGAGGAAGAGCTGGGTGTGTGGAGGAAGAGGCAGATATGGCTTCTGAGGCTTTCTCAAGAGTGGAGAAACTTCTATGGCTTGGGAATATATCTGTGGAAAGGTATTAGAAGCAGTTGGTGATTCAAAAAAACCCAACCAGCAGTAGGCGAGTCTAGGTTTAAAACAATGCTCTGAAGGATGGTTTCTCAGCCTTCTTAGCCACTCTTTCTGAAGCTTAGGAAAAGCATCTTTCATTTTCAAAAGGCAGTCAATGTGAAAACAAGATTTGCTTGAAACCCAAATTTCCTTTAGAGCCAAGTTTACTGAAAAGTATCTATTTTACAAAGAGAAAAAAATACCTGCAAGCTAATTCCATATCATTATTCTTATTTGAGCTAATGATAATGGAGTGTAATTTCCATTACTGCTGACATTAAGATTAGTTATGTTTCGGTACATACAGCGCGGCTTCTCCCTTGTGAGGAGCGTCGAAGCAGCTGCCGGGGAGGCTGAGAGCGACTCCGCCTCGGCAGCCCTGCAGCCACATACTGGGCCTGACTTCCCGGCTGGCCTCAGGGGTCCCTGCCGGGCATCAGGAGGGGTCCTGAACATCTCCTCCAGGGAGCTGAGGCACCATTGGCTGTTAATTTGGCTCTTTATTTATTTATTTTTAAATTTATTTATTTATTTATTTATTTTTGGCTGCGTTGGGTCTTCGTTTCTGTGTGAGGGCTTTCTCTAGTTGCAGCAAGTGGGGGCCACTCTTCATCGTGGTGCGCGGGCCTCTCACTATCGCGGCCTCTCTTGTTGCGGAGCACAGGTTCCAGACGCGCAGGCTCAGTAGTTGTGGCTCACAGGCTCCAGACGCGCAGTCTCAGTAGTTGTGGCGCACGGGCTTAGTTGCTCTGCGGCATGTGGGATCTTCCCAGATCAGGGCTTGAACCCGTGTCCCCTGCATTGGCAGGCGGATTCTCAATCACTGCGCCACCAGCGAAGCCCTTGGCTCTTTAAACCTCCTTGAGTCTCCTATTAAAAATCAACTTTTGCCACAATTTAAGGGCCTGGGAGGGAGCAGAGAAGATGGGGGAGGGCGACGGAGGGCGACTGGCCCGGGGGACGGTGCCAGGTTCCACTTGGCTGAAAGCCACGCCCCTCAAGCACCTCAGCTGTTCCGCAGACTTCATCTCCTTCAGCCTTTCGGAAACCCTCCTCAAGAAGCTGGTTCTCCTGGTAACTGTTAAAGGTCTTTATCTGAATGCAAAACAGTGTAATCTGTACAAACCGGCACTGGGGATAATGATGTGGGATGTCAGCTTTGGAGGCAGATGGGGGATTCCATTTGAATTCTCCACGTGCCATTTATAAGCTCTCAGGACTTGAATAAGTTATTTAACTTCTCTCAGCCTCTGTGTCTTCATTTGTAAGAGGAGGCAAATAATGCTTATCTTCAAGCATTTCCATGAGATAAATGAGATGACCATGTAAAATGATTAGCCCAATGCTGAGCACATAGGAAACATTCAGTAAATAAATACTCAGTAATTGTAACTGGTGTTACAGTGGCAAAACAGGTAGCTTATTGTTCATGTAATATGATTTAGAAGTCTTGGTAAAAGCCTGCTTTGTCCAGAAACATCTTCTAAATTGACTCCCTGGAAAGAGCACTGTTGCAGAGGCCAGTGGATTGTTTGCTGTAGTTAAGGTCACCATTATCTTGGGTTGTAGTATTGTCCCCAAGGGGGGATTTCTAGGGTGGGATATTATACAGTGTGAGTGCTGTGGCTCCAGGTGGGTATTTGCATGTGGAGTCCTGATGAAGATCAGGCAGTGTTTGTGATATAATTGCTCAGTTGGGGGATCCAGTGAGGAGAGGGTTTGGAGGCAAGCCTTGGGGAGGGGTGTTTGATAAGCCCAGCTGAGTGGTCTTCTCTTATGAGAAGGGGGCCACAGTCCTGTAAAGGGCTCACTGAATTGTCAGTAGTTCATATGAATGAATTTTCATGAAGTTCCTGAAACAGAAGGAAATAAATCTGTTTAATAAAATTATTTAATCTTCCTGGGCAAGAATTTCTTTGGATAGTAATGGCCTACTATGCTATGTGGCTGAAGATGATTTCTGTTCTTAAGAATGATGAGAGCCTCGAATCCTTGTATTTATTCTTCCTCGTGTATGTGCTTATCAAAAGCAAGGGTGAATTATTAAACACTTAACCATTATCAATCAAGAGGATCTTACAGCACTACCCAGTCTTCTCAAAAAGCTTTAGTGTAATGGGACCCAACTCGGGTAAAGTTGGTCAGAGAGGGGAAGTAAAAAGTTCTCCATTATGGACATTGTCTGTAAGGGCTCCTGGGATAATGTGGGGGAATGGTCCTCAGTATGTATGTTTGGGGTGTCTAAGGACAGATAGGCAGCTATGTAAGATGTGTGGGCATTTGGGGTGAGAAGTCGATTCCATTACATGGGGATTGAAGGACTGTGGTTATAAATTTTACTTATTTTGAAACTTTTCCTTGGGCTATTCTCACTAGTGAAGTGAATTTGAAGTTTGAATGTCATCCTTATGGGGAAGGGATTATCATTTATTG
This sequence comes from Hyperoodon ampullatus, assembly GCF_949752795.1. Lineage (NCBI taxonomy): Eukaryota > Metazoa > Chordata > Mammalia > Artiodactyla > Ziphiidae > Hyperoodon > Hyperoodon ampullatus. The sequence continues at coordinate 85,237,261 of NC_136916.1, forward strand.
AGCACATACTTGATGCCAGCTGCTACGCTATGCATTCATTCCTTATAATGGACTTGTAAGGGTGATGCTTTAGTAATCTCTCTTTTATCTTGCTTTAATATTTGCAGATGATGGAAATGTAGTCCAGGATGGCTTAGTAACTTAAACAAGGTTACACAGCTAGTAAATGATAGAACCAAAATGCAGATCAACAACTGTGTGATCCTAGTGCTCCTATTCTTGTGTGAGGCTGTCCAAAGGAATCTGTTCATGTCCTGAGCATTTGGCAGTTTGTTGTCCAAAATGACAGAGGGGGAGTTGGAATAGTAAATAGATGATGCTTATCATGTTGATGATGGCAATTATAATAAGCAACAGGTATTGAGTGCTTATTACGTTCCAGGCATCAAGCTATCTACTTTATATATATTATCTTATTTAATTTTCTCAACAGTTCCACAAGGAAGGGACTGTTATCAGTTTTGTTTGTTTGTTTTTTAGATAAAGACTTAGTGACAAGAGCTGTGAAGTAACATGCTCAAGGTCACACAGCTAGAAAGCAGTGGAGGTCACAGCCATGTGCAAGGACTCCAGAAAGAAAGCTGACAGCTGAAGGCTCTGCCCAGCAAGGCAGTGAAGGGTACAGGAGGATAGTAAAGATGAGTTTGGAGGTGTGCACTAATTTGTATGTCTCATTCCTAGAGCTGTGGTTGTGAAAGCATCCAGCTCATTCCTCTGCTGCAGGTTCCCACTTTTCCTCCACTTTAAGCTATCTCTTTCCTCTAAAGGGGGTGATGAAATTCTCAGATATGGGAAACAAAGAGCAGTCATGGGAATTTCCTCTGGTTTTGCCCAATAAAAGTGGCAGAGCGTTGGGTTGCTTGCAGGTATTATAATCTGGGTCACCAAGCACTTCTCCACCAACCTGTCATGGGGCTGGAAATTCCCCATGAGAAATCCAGTCTTTGAGTCTTGAAGGTGTCTGGGCTTTCCTGTTAAAAGACAAACATCTTTATAGAGATGATCATGCTCTCAAATACCTTCAGGGGCAAGGTAGGTAATTCACTTTCGAAAGGGGTGGGGGTAAGGTGAATTGGTTGCTTTGGCAACCCGGGGACTGCTTGTCCTGCCCACAGGCATTTACAACATGGCATGGCCTATAGACTACGGACTTCTTTTCAAAGGGTAACCTGTATTTTTTCTTCTTGATTGTCAAAGTTCATTGCAGAGGATGTGGAGAATAAAAAGTACAGAAAAGTCTAAGTCGAGTCTAAAAAAACCCAAAGCAAATAGAATCATCCATATTTTCCTCCCTCATAAGTACTATTGATATCTTGGCATATTCCCTTCCTTTTTTTATTCTTTCTTCCTGAATGTAAAAATCTGCTGCATCAGTGGGGTCTGCACTAAAGAAAACATTGGAACCTCTGTGAAGAAATACGTGGGGTAAAACTAAGGAGAGCGCGAGGTCACATTTTAGACTGAGAATTAGCTACAAATAAGACTTCAGGAGGATAAAATCTGGAAAGGTAGGTAGAAAGAGTAGAACTTAAGAGGATAAATTGGAGGTGAGGACAAGGATGCAGGTTTGCCATAGGAAAACTGGCCAGATAAGAACTTCAGCAGGAGGCTGCCAGGGAGGGGCTGATGGAGACAAGGGGCCATGGAGAGCGCCTTTGGATGGGGAAGGGGGTGGAGGTGAGCTGTTAAATTAAAGGTCCTCAGAAGTCCTCTCTGTCCATTCCACCCCATCCTCCAACCAGTTTAACATAAACCAATCTGTTTCGGAAATTTAAAAAAAAATTAAGGAACAGGAACTCTTTTTCCGAGGAAATTCTTAGGAAGAAGCCATTTACATAAAGAGAGTAAAGTACAGCTGGTCTGGGGATCTTCTCTGGCCTCCAAACCCTGAGCCCACCCAAAGGAATGTATGAGACCCCACATCTTCTCCTTCCTATTTGGCCTCCCTGGGAGAAGCACTGTCCTCCCCTCAGATCTTCTCAAACTTCTGCAAGTTGCAGATCCCAGTGACCCTCATTTCATTCTTCGGCTCCCCTCTCCATTTGTTCAGCTTGATGGATCTCTTGTCGGGTTTCAGGTGCATATTGACTTTTTCAAAACTCCCAAGCCGTTCAGGGAGAAAGATTGACTGATTTAGGGTAGGGCTTGGGGGAGGAGGTGTAGCTATTTTCGATGTTAGTAAACATGACAGCTCGTTGAAGATTAACAGGAAATCGTGAATAAAATCATTGGGATCTGATAAGGGATTTTTCTTTCAGACAATCAAAGACTTTTTTCTCGTTATCTCCCTCCCCCTCCCCCAGAAGTGGGAGATGAACGTCCTGAGGATAACACATTATTAGTCTCATACCCTTAACATAGATAAAAGACAAAAGTTCTTAACGTCCCACTGCCCACGCGGCCTCCATGCACTGTTTTTGCCATTCTGTCTTCTTTTCAGGAGGTGATAGTTTCCTTTAATACTTCCTACCTAATCCTCAATTTTCTTTTAAACATCAGATATTGGATAGGCTGGAACCTCATTTAGGCGGTAAAGAAGTCCAGTGCTTTGTGGCTGGGACCAGCCGAGGAGAGAAATATTTTTGATACAAAAGAATAATTCATTAAAGGAGGTAATGAAGGTGATTTAAACCTTCCACAAACACATCATGGAGTGAATAAAGCTCATGGCTCTCAATTTAGGGTCATGGCTGAATGAAATGTTGTCAAAAGTGAAAAAAAAAATAAAACCAACTGCACAAATGGGTCAGAAATCTCAGTGGGGCTCAGTCAAGCCTGACAATTTAGAATTTGACAAACAAGTAGAAGAAAAGGAGAATTCCATTAATATTATGAGAAAAACCCTTCTGGAATAAAGCACTGAGTTTTCATCTTATCGTTTCACTCATGTGCACTTATATGGTCTTAGGAAAAAATCTGACTTGGAGCTGAAATTTTGCTTATCCAGTTACAGTTCAGGGGATCTCTGTCTCACATGCTCATCCAGAAACATAGATTGTCTCATAAACCAGCATGAACAGTATGGATAATGGAGAAATGCAGTCGTGAGAGGGCAGAGCTGCAAGATGTGGGCGTTTGTTCCTGAGAGTCAGCCCGTTAGAGTTCTTCGGGGTACCTAGTCCACAGGGGTAGAGAGGACCAGGATCCAGAGAGTATCTATCTCCCCATCTACTGGGTAGACCTGAACTGGTCTGTCCACCAACCCTGTAGGCGGAGGAGCTTAACATGAAAAGTGGTGTATGTGGACTGTTGAGAGAGGTATCTTGGACCATTCTTCCCCCTTTCTTTCTTCATAATGGAAAAAGGAAGAAATGAGTCACCCATCAGAGGGGTCTCATGGGAGGTCTCATGCAGGGTCATTCAACTAACAAAGGGTTGTCATGGTGTGAAAGAGGGGAAGAGAACTGTAAGAGCATGCTATTACAGCTCCCTGTCAGATGTAAGGAAGCCCTGTCCTCATATCCTTTGCTGGGTGGACTTTCAACCTCTTTCTGGATATTTTTGGTGCCACGCTGCTCATTACCACATAGATACCAGCTCCCTATTGGGTATCCTTGAGCCTGAGGAGTTCCTTTCCTTGACGGAGCCAACCCCTTGATGATCTGGCTTCCGTTCTCTTCAGGGAAAACACCCAATGCATCTGTTACACATGGCAGCCTTCCTGACATTATGTCTGTCACTCAGGGTCCTCTCCTTTTCAACCTAAGCCTTATAGTTTGCTCAACCCAAATGACAATATCCCAAGTCTACTGAGGCTTAGGAAAGAGGAATGGGAATCCTGTGGATTCCCCCCACCTCCTTTCTTCTCTCTCCCCACACACTATTATCCTTTTTCTGAACTATTTGAGAATGTTATAGACATTCACAATGGTGAATTTCATAAAAACAAGAATATTCACTTATGTAAACATATAATAGTTTATCAAAATCTGACAATAAACATTTATACAATACTATGGGTTAATCTAAACACTATTCATATTTTACCAATTGCATCACTAACGCCTCATGTAGCAAAAGAAAAAAAAATGTTTTCTGGTCCAGGATCTAAATTATAATTATATATCATACTGACATGCCATGTCTTTTTAGTCTATGTTAGCTCAATCCCTGTTTTGTTTTGTTTTGTTTGGCTTTTCATGACCTTGACATTTTTGAAAAGTATAGATTGGATATTTTGCATCATGTCCCTCATTTTGGGTTTGCTGATTTTCCTCGTAGTAACATTTAGGTTATGCATTTGGGGGCAGGAAAATCATAGAAGCGATGCTGAAGGGATGCTAAAGTGATGCTAAAGTGGTGCTTAAGTGATCCTAAAGTGATGGTGTGTCTTTCTCAGGGCATCTTATCTGCTGATGTTGACTTTGGTCACTTGATGAAGGTGATACCTGCCAGTTTTCTCCAATGGCAAGTTATTTTCATTCCCTTTATGATGAATTAGTATCTTTTGGGAGGTACACTGGGACATCCTCAGGCATGTATGGCCAGCCTGTGATTGACATTGTCCTTTCCCATTGGTTTCAGAGTCTAACAGCCGCAGGGCATTGAACAGAGGCTATGTCACCATCTTGCTCAGGCTGCATCAGGACTGGCACAGCCATGACACAACCAGTTCCTATGTGCTGATCCGCAGGGCGCTTGTGCTTTGCCTCAGGCATATTGCCAACCTCCGGTCTGGCAGGGAGGCCTTCCTGGCAGCTCAGGGCATGGAGATCCTTTTCAGCACTCTACAGGTAATCAGCATGGGGATTATCTCTGCAGTTGGATGACATCTGGATGATTCTTGAAGGCCGTCATTTAGGACTCATGTTCACTAAAGCTGGGAAACCTCAGTACGTTTCTTGCTTCCTGCTCTGGGCAGATGTTCTGGACTCAGATCCTCAATCCTTCACTCACTCATGTACTGATTGACTCATTTATTCAGTACATATTAGTTGGGTACACACTGGGTAGTGCAGTGATTAAGAGTGTTGATTTTCAAGCTAGAGAACCTGGCTTCAGATCCCAGCCCTAGCACCTATAGCTGTGCAACTTTAGAGAAGTCACCCACCTCCTCTGGGACTCAAGTTTCTTCTTCTGAAAAAAAATAGAAGCGATATAATCTAGGTTTTTGCATGGCCTAAACAAGTTAACATAGACATGTCTATGTTAGCAGGGTTCTTGCCATGACTTAACTGCTTTATGAGTGTGAGTTGTTATTGGAATAATGATTAGTTTTTGGGACGTAGTGGTGAATATGATAGACGAGACCGCTGATTTTTGGGGCAAGCATTCCACCAGAGAGTTGGACACTAAGGAAGCAAAGAATTCAATCTGGAAGATAATTTCATATTGCTCTGTGAAATCAACAGAGGAAGGGCACAGGTCTACAGTGACTTTTACATATGCAGGGAGACTTGACCTTCTCTTAGAGAGGTCAAGTCTTCTCTGAGCAGGTGACACCTAAGCTGAGACCTGAATTATTGAAGGAGTCTGTCATGCCAAGTTTAAGAGGAAGAGCATCCCAGGCAAAGGGAGTAGCACCTATAAGGGCTGTCACTTACCTGCACCCCAGTGGAATAAGTGTCTAGGGTTTCCTGGATTTCAACCAAATAATAAATTCCTTAATTTCACTTGATTAGGGCTAATTTAAACACCATCATGCGAGGCTACCTATACATTCTCCATGGATGATGTGAGTATCTCCCAAATACCCATCATCTGCTCACGAAACCTTTCCTGGGACCGAGGCAGCCGTGTTTCACACACATCATGTTCCTTGCTGTCTTCGTATTAGTCAGTCTCTGCACTACTTTCATTGATCTCGTTGCTTCTCTCTAGACACCCTCCAATTTCTCTGTACCTGAGTACATCTGAGGTAATGAAGCGGTCAACGAGAGTGCTGTTTTCCAACCATGGCATCAGTAGACTAACCATTTTTTTAAGAAAGCTTTTTCCCCCTCCTCTAAACAATAATATAATACTGCACTGCAAACCAATATCTAATTTTCTGTCTGCTATCGCCTCTGGGTTTCTCTCCATCATTAAAGCTTTCAGAGCTTCTTGGTCATGAAATAGCTACATTTTCCATTCTATTCCTCTGGATGAGGAAGTGCTTTGAATGTTTCCGAGCTTCACCATACTTTGTAAGCCTGTGTCCCCCATATCTTGAATCTCTCCCAGCCTTTGTGAAACTCCCCCCGTATCGCTGATGCCTAGAATCCCCCAACTCTGGCTCGTGTGCTTTAGCCAGCTCCTCTGCCCCCTGCCCTCTGCATTATTGACTATTTTTCTGATCTGTGTTAAAAAAAAAAAAAAAACAATTAAAAGAGTAATACAGGGAAAAGATGGTGATCCCAGAGGTACAGGTCTATGACAAGAAGAGAGTGGAGAAAATACCAAGTGAAGCACAGGCATGAAAGGGGCTGTGAGCCCAGAAGCAGGCTTTTAGAAGCAGTTCCTCAGCAGGACAATAAAGACCTCAACTGCTCAATTAAGCAAATTTACAATGAGCTCCCAGCCTCCAATTACTGTTGGGAATGGAAGCAGGATGTGAGCAGAGGCAGAATCTGCACTTGGTGGCCAGGTTTCTCCTGCCTGAAAAGCTTCCCAGCACCCGGGCTGAGTGCTGTGAGCACAGATGCCCTTGCAGCTGTGCTGGAGTTAGAGCTGCCCATCCATTCTCTCCCCTCTCCTGCCAGAGAAGATGCGTAAGTCACAGGATGGCCAAATGGGGAACCTTGGATCTAGTGATGTCATTTCAGTAGCTATTGCAAATTATGCTGCTTCTACTGCTGCTGCTGCTGCTGCTGCTGCAACTGATGGAGATGACAATGAAAATGAAGGAGAAGAGGAGGAAGAAGAAGAAAATAAAGGAGGAAGAGGACGAGGGAATGAGATTTGTCTTGAATGCTTACTATGGCTTAGGGCTGGCATAGCAGTTTATGCAGACTTTCTGATTTCAACATTTCAAAGGATTTGAAACTGATGGTCTTCCTCAACAGTCCGTATTTCTGTCCACTGGACCAGAGGTTCTCTAAGTTAACTGTGATCAAAGCCACCTCCATGGCTGCAAGGGCCCCATCCTCAGAGTTTCTGATTCAGTAGGTCTGGGAAGATCCTGAGAAGTTGTGTTTCTAACAAATTCCTAAGTGATGTTGATACTGCTGGTCTGGGTCACACTTTGAAAACCACTGTCCTTTACTGTTTTTATCAGTGCTTGTGGTGTAATTGCAAGCCTACTGGGCATGAGAGTGACTGAGAAAGAACTGTTTTTGAGTCCTTCCCACAGACTTCGCCCATCATATTGTTCTTTGCCTTCCTGCTGAGGCCACTGCTTGCCATGATTCTCTCTCAATAACTCCACCTCTTTGTTTCCTGGGTCCCACAGCCTTGCACAGATCCTCTGAGCATCCTTTAAACGTTCAGAGGATCAGATTGTCTATAATGCATAATAATCCCACACCAAGTAAAACATTACACTGTTACCATCATCAGCAATAGTACCAATGGCAATCATAGACAGACCTGGCTTCCAAAATGCTGGCAGTTTTGACTGAGTTGCCTGGCTTGGACTTGACTCACTACCTCCTAAGCTTGAAGCTTAGAGCATTATCTCTGATCAGTCATCTACCTTACCATTCTTCATCCTCCATGCTCAGTTAGTTCTCTCTTTTTCCAATACTCATACTTTTCAGTAAGCACTTAAAACTATTTGACCAGTGCCAGCGATAAAATAGCCTCAAGGAATTTATTTTCCTTGGAGAGTGTTTCCTGCTGTTGGTTCAGGAGACCTGACTGGTATTATTTGAGTACATGGAAGGGGAAATAACATTCTTTTTTGCAGGGAGGAGGGGGCTAAGTAACATATTTATTTTCCTCTTTTAATAATAACATTTATTTATTTATTTTTAACATCTTTATTGGAGTATAATTGCTTTATGATGGTGTTAGTTTCTGCTTTATAACAAAGTGAATACATATACATCTATGCCCATATCTCTTCCCTCTTGCGTCTCCCTCCCTCCCACCCTCCCTATCCCACCCCTCTAGGTGGTCACAAAAGACCGAGCTGATCTCCCTGTGCTATTTGGCTTCTTCCCACTAGCTATCGGTTTTACATTTGGTAGTGTATGTATGTACATGACACTCTTACTTTGTCCCAGCTTACCCTTCCCTCTCCCCATACCCTCAAGTCCATTCTCTAGTAGGTCTGCGTCTTTATTCCCGTCCTGCCCCTAGGTTCTTCATGACCGTTTTTTTGTTTTTTTTTTTTTAAATTCCATATATATGTGTTAGCATACGGTATTTGTTTTTCTCTTTCTCACTTACTTCACTCTGTATGACAGATTCTAGGTGCATTCACCTCACTACAAATAACTCAATTTCGTTTCTTTTTATGGCTGATTAATATTCCATTGTATATATGAGCCACATCTTCTTTAGCCATTCATCGGTCGGTGGACACTCAGGTTGCTTCCATGTCCTGGCTATTGTAAATAAAGCTGCAATGAACATTGTGATACATGATTCTCTTTGAATTATGGTTTTATCAGGGTATATGCCCAGGAGTGGGATTGCTGGGTCGTATGGTAGTTCTATTTTTAGTTTTTTGTGGATTTTTTTTTTTTTTTTTTGCGGTATGCAGACCCGTCAGCCCTGCGGCCTCTCCCGCTGCGGAGCACAGGCTCCGGACACGCAGGCTCAGCAGCCATGGCCCACGGGCCCAGCCTCTCCGCGGCATGTGGAATCCTCCCGGACCGGGGCAAAACCCGTGTCCCCTGCATCGGCAGGCGGACTCTCAACCACTGCGCCACCAGGGTAGCCCTGTTTGTAGATTTTTTGATGATGGCCGTTGTGACAGGAGTGAGGTGATATCTCATTGTAGTTTTGATTTGCATTTCTCTAATGATTAATGACGTTGAGCATTCTTTCATGTGTTTGTTGGCAATCTGTATATCTTCTTTGGAGAAACGTCTACTTAAGTCTCCTGCCCAATTTTGGATGGGTTGTTTGTTTTTTTGATATTGAGCTTCATGAGCTGCTTGTCAATTTTGGAGATTGATCATTTGTCAGTTGCTTCATTTGCAAATATTTTCTCCCATTCTGAGGGCTGTCTTTTCATCTTGCTTATGGTTTCCTTTGGTGTGCAAAAGCTTTTAAGTTTCATTAGGTCCCATTTGTTTATTTTTGTTTTTATTTCCATTTCTCTAGGAGCTGGGTCAAAAAGGATCTTGCTGTGATTTATGTCATAGAGTGTTCTGCCTATGTTTTCCTCTAAGAGTTTTACAGTGTCTGGCCTTACATTGAGGTCTTTAATCCATTTTGAGTCTATTTTTGTGTATGGTGTTAGGGAGTGTTTTAATTTCATTCTTTCACACATAGATGTCCTGTTTTCCTAGCATTACTTATTGCAGAGGCTGTCTTTTCCCCATTGTATATTCTGGCCTCTTTATCAAAAATAAGGTGACCATATGTGCGTGGGTTTGTCACTGGGGTTTCATCCTGTTCCATTGATTTATATTTCTGTTTTTCTGCCAGTACCATACTGTCTTGATGCCTGTAGCTTTGTAGTATAGTGTGAAGTCAGGGAGCCTGATTCCTCCAGATCCGTTTTTCTTTCTCAAGATTGCTTTGGCTATTCGGGATCTTTTGTGTTTCCATACAAATTGTGAGATTTTTTGTTCTCGTTCTGTGAAAAATATCATGGTAGTTTAATAGGGATTGCATAGATCTGTAGATTGCTTTGGAGAATATACTCATTTTCACAGTGTTGCTTCTTCCGATCCAAGAATATGGTATATCTCTCCATCTGTTTGTATCATCTTTAATTTCTTTCATCAGTGTCTTATAGCTTTCTGCATACAGGTCTTTTGTCTCCTTAGGTAGGTTTATTCCTAGGTGTTTTATTCTTTTTGTTGCAATGGTAAATGGGAGTGTTTTCTTAATTTCTCTTTCAGATTTTTCATCATTAGTGTATAGGAATGCCAGAGATTTCTGTGCATTAATTTTGTATCCTGCTACTTTACCACATTCATTGATTAGCTCTAGTAGTTCTCTGGTAGCATCTTTAGGACTCTCTATGTAGAGTATCATGTCATCTGCAAACAGTGACAGCTTTACTTCTTCTTTTCCGATTTGGATTCCTTTTCTTTGCTTTTCTTCTCTGATTGCTGTGGCTAACACTTCCAAAACTATGCTGAATAAGAGTGGTGAGAGTGGGCAACCTTGTCTTGTTTCTGATCTTAGAGGAAATGGTTTCAGTTTTTCACCATTGAGGACGATGTTGGCTGTGGGTCTGTCATATATGGCCTTTATTATGTTGAGGTAAGTTCCCTCTATGCCTACTTTCTGAAGGGTTTTTATCATAAATGGATGTTGAATTTTGTCAAAAGCTTTTTCTGCATGTATAGAGGTGATCATGTGGTTTTTATTCTTCAATTTATTAATATGGTGTATCACATTGATTTATTTGTGTATATTGAAGAATCCTTGCATTAGTGGGATAAACCCCACTTGATCATGGTGTATGATCCTTTTAATGTGCTGTTGGATTCTGTTTGCTAGTATTTTGTTGAGGATTTTTGCATCTATGTTCATCAGTGATATTGGCCTGTAGTTTTATTTCCTTGTGACATCTTTGTCTGGTTTTGGTATCAGAGTGATGGTAGCCTCGTAGAATGAGTTTGGGAGTGTTGCTCCCTCTGCTATATTTTGGAAGAGCTTGAGAAGCATAGGCGTTAGCTCTTCTCTAAATGTTTGATAAAATTTGCCTGTGAAGCCATCTGGTCCTGGGCTTTTGTTTGTGGAAGATTTTTAATCACAGTTTCAATTTCAGTGCTTGTCATTGGTCTGTTTATATTTTCTATTTCTTCCTGGTTCAGTCTTGGAAGGTTGTGCATTTCTAAGAATTGGTCCATTTCTTCCAGGTTGTCCATTTTATCGGCATATAGTTGCTTGTAGTAATCTCTCATGATCCTTTGTATTTCTGCAGTGTCAGTTGTTACTGCTCCTTTTTCATTTCTAATTTTATTGATTTGAGTCTTCTACCTTTTTTTCTTGATGAGTCTGGCTAATGGTTTATCAATTTTGTTTACCTTCTCAAAGAACCAGCTTTTTGTTTTATTGACCTTTCCTATTGTTTCCTTCATTTCTTTTTCTGATCTGATCTTTTTGATTTCTTTCCTTCTGCTAACTCTGGGGGTTTTTTGTTCTTCTTTCTCTAATTGCTTTAGGTGTTAGGTTAGGTGGTTTATTTGAGATGTTTCTTGTTTCTTAAGGTAGGATTGTATTGCTCTAAACTTCCCTCTTAGAACTGCTTTTGCTTCATCCCATGGGTTTTGGGTTGTCGTGTTTTCATTGTCATTTGTTTCTAGGTTTTTTTTTGATTTCCTCTTTGATTGTTTCAGTGATCTCTTGGTTATTAAGTAGTGTATTGTTTAGCCTGCATGTGTTTGTACTTTGTACAGATTTTTTCCTGTAATTGATATCCACCCTCATACCGTTGTGGTCAGAAAAGGTACTTGATACGATTTTAATTTCCTTAAATTTACCAAGACTTGATTTGTGACCCAAGATATGATCTATCCTGGAGAATGTTCCATGAGCACTTGAGAAGAAAGTGTATTCTGTTGTTTTTGGATGGAATGTCCTATAAATATCAATTACATCCGTCTTGTTTTATGTATCATTTAAAGCCTGTGTTTCCTTATTTATTTTCATTTTGGATGATCTGTCCATTGGTGATAGTGGGGTGCTAAAGTCCCCTACTGTGATTGTGTTACTGTCCATTTCCCCTTTTATGGCTGTTAGTATTTGCCTTATGTATTGAGGTGCTCCTATGTTGGGTGCAGAAATATTTACAATTTTTATGTCTTCTTTTTGGATTGATCCCTTGATCATTATGTAGTGTCCTTCTTTGTCTCTTGTAATAGTCTTTGTTTTAAAGTCTGTTTAGTCTTATATGAGAATTGCTACTCCAGCTTTGTTTTGATTTTCTTTTACATGGAATATCTTTTTCCATCCCCTCACTTTCCGTCTGTATGTGACCGTAGGTCTGAAGTGGGTCTCTTGTAGGCAGCATATATATGGGTCTGTTTTTGTATCCATTCAGCCATTCTATGTCTTTTGGTTGAGCATTTAATCCGTTTACATTTTAGGTAGTTATCTATATGTATGTTCCTATTACCATTTTCTTGGGGTTGTTTTTGTAGGTCTTTTCCTTTTCTTGTGTTTCTTGCCTCGAGAAGTTTCTTTAGCATTTGCTGTAATGCTGGTTTGGTGCTGCTGAATTCTCTTAGCTTTTGCTTGTCTGTAAAGGTTTTAATTTCTCCTTTGAATCTGAATGACATCCTTGCCAGGTAGTGTAATCACGGTTGTAGGTTTTTCCCTTTCATCGCTTTAATTATGTTGTGCCACTCCCTTCTGGCTTGCAGAGTTTCTGATGAAAGATCAGCTGTTAACCTTATGAGGATTCCCTTGTATGTTATTTGTTGTTTTTCCCTTGCTGCTTTTAATATTTTTTCCTTGTATTTAATTTTTGAAGGTTTGATTAATATGTGTCTTGGCATGTTTCTCCTTGGACTTAACCTGTATGGGACTCTCTGTGCTTCCTGGACTTGATTAATTATTTCCTTTCCCATATTAGGGAAGTTTTCAACTATAATCTGTTCAAATATTTTCACAGTCTAGTCCCTTTATTTTCTCTTCTTCTTCTGGGACCCATATAATTCGAATGTCGGTGCCTTTAATGTTGTCCCAGAGGTCTCTGAGACTGTCGTCAATTCTTTTCATTCTTTTTTCTTTATTCTGCTCTGCAGTAGTTATTTCCACTCTTTTATCTTCCAGGTCACTTATCCATACTTCTGCCTCAGTTATTCTGCTGTTGATCCCTTCTAGAGAATTTTTAGTTTCATTTATTGTGTTGTTCATGATTGTTTGTTTGCTCTTTAGTTCTTCTAGTTCCTTTTTAAACGTTTCTTATATTTTCTCCATTCTATTGCCACGATGTTGGATTATCTTTACTATCCTTATTCTGAATTCCTTTTCAGGTAGGCTGCCTATTTCCTCTTCATTTGTTAGGTGTGGTGGGTTTTTATCTTGCTCCTTCATCTGCTGTGTGTCTGTCTTCTTATTTTGCTTAACTTACTATGTTTCAGGTTTCCTTTTCACAGGCTGCAGGTTCGTAGTTCCCGTTGTTTTTGGTGTCTGCCCCCAGTGGCTAAGGTTGGTTCAGTCGGTTGTGTAGGCTTCCTGGTGGAGGGGACTAGTGCCTGTGTTCTGGTGGATGAGGCTGTATCTTGCTTTTTTGTTGGGCAGGTCTGCGTCCGGCGGTGTGTTTTGGTGTGTCTGCAACCTTATTATGATTTTAGGCTGCCTCTCTGCTAATGTGTGGGGTTGTGGTCCTGTCTTGCTTGTTGTTTGGCATAGGGTGTACAGCACTGTTGCTTGCTGGTCATTGAGTGGAGCTGGGTCTTGGTGTTGAGATGGAGATCTCTTGGAGATCTTCGCCGTTTGATATTATGTGGAGCTGGGAGGTCTTTGGTGGACCAATGTCCTGAACTCGGCTCTCCCACCTCAGAGGCACAGGCCTGATGCCCGGCCAGAACACCAAGACCCTGTCATCCACACGGCTCAGAATAAAAGGGAGAAAAAGAGAAAGAAAGAAAGAAAGAATAAAATAAAATAAATTAAAAGAAAGTTATTAAAATAAAAAATAAGAAATATTAAAAATAAGAAAAAAAATTTAAAGTAATAAAACAGAAAGAAGAGAGCAACAAAACCAAAAAACAAATCCACCAATGATAAGAAGCACTAAAAAGTATAGCAAGACACACAAACACACACACACACACACACCAAAAAATGGACAGACAGAACCCTAGGACAAATGGTAAAAAGCAAAGCTATACTGACAAATTCACACACAGAAGCATACACATACACACTCAGGAAAATAGAAAAAGTAAAAAAAAAAAAAATATATATATATATATATATATATATATATATCATTGCTCCCAAAGTCTACTGCCTCAATTTGGGATGATTTGTTGTCTCTTCAGGTATTCCAGAGATGCAGGGTACATGAAGTTGATTGTGGATATTTAATCTGCTGATGCTGAGGCTGCTGGAAGAGATTTCCCTTTCTCTTCTTTTTCGCACAGCTCCCAGGCTTCAGCTTTGGATTTGTCCCCGCCTCTGTGTGTAGGTCGCCTGAGGGCATCTTTTCTTCGCTCAGACAGGACAGGGTTAAATGAGCAGCTGATTCGGGGGCTCTGGCTCACTCCGGCCGGGGTGGGAGGGAAGGGTACGGAGTGTGGGGCGAGCCTGCAGCGGCAGAGGCTGGCATGATGTTGCACCAGCCTGAGGCACGCTGTGCGTTCTCTCGGGGAAGTTGTCCCTGGATCATGGGACCCTGGCAGTGGCGGGCTGCACAGGCTCCCGGGAGGGGAGGTGTGGAGAGTGACCTGTGCTCGCACACAGGCTTCTTGGTGGCGGCAACAGCAGCCTTAGCATCTCAAGTCCGTCTCTGGTGTCTGTGCTGTTAGCCGTGGCTCGCGCCCGTCTATGGAGCTCCTTTAAGCAGCGCTCTTAATCCCCTCTCCTTGCGCACCAGGAAACAAAGAGGCAAGAAAAAGTCTCTTGCGTCTTTGGCAGCTCCAGACATTTTCCCTGATTCCCTCCTGGCTAGCTGTGGCACACTAGCCCCCATCAGGCTGTTCACGCAGCGAACCCCAGTCCTCTCCCTGGGATCTGACCTCCGAAGCCGGAGCTTCAGCACCCAGCCCCCGCCCACCCCAGCAAAGGAGCAGACAAGCCTCTCAGGCTGGTGAGTGCTGGTCGGCACTGATCCTCTGTGCGGGAATCTCTCCGCTTTGCCCTCCACACCGCTATTGCTGCGCTCTCCTCCGCGGCTCCAAAGCTTCCCCACTCTGCCACCCGCAGTCTCTGCCCGCGAAGGGGTTTCCTAGTGTGTGGAAACCTTTCCTCCTTCACAGCTTCCTCCCACTGGTGCAGGTCCCGTCCCTATTCTTCTGTTTTCTTTTTTCTTTTGCCCTACCCAGGTACGTGGGGAGTTTCTTGCCTTTTGGGAGGTCTGAGTTCTTCTGCCAGCGTTCAGAAGGTGTTCTGTAGGAGCTGTTCCATGTGTAGATGTATTTCTGATGTATTTGTAGGGAGGAAGGTGATCTCCGTGTCTTACTCTTCCACCATCTTGAAGCTCCTCCTCGGAAATAGCATTGTTGATTTTATTAAGAAATTTCTGTTTTGAAAGTTGGCTTACATTTTTTTTTTTACTTTGGAGTCATTTGGGTAGCTTGAAACCATGGCTTAAATTTTATTAAATGTTTTTCCTCCATGTTCTTTCCTGTGGAGCAGCCGATGATGTGGGCCTGGAGGTACCATGCATGGCATAATTGTAGACAGTCACTGCCCTGTGGCATGTTCTAAGCATCCTCCATATCTCCTACTATGACTTATTGGCCTTAGAGCTTAGTGGAAATCCCTTAGGAATACCAAACTGGAGGCTTACATTAGTCAACTTTCTGTAACAAGTCAGTAGACAAAACATTTACTAAGAGACTGCAGAAAATGGCCATATTTTTGCCAAAGACATACTGACTACTCCCAACTCTCTGTCTCTCAATTTAGTAAACTTGTTCTTACAGTTTTCACAGTGTCTGAAAAGAAGGGCCTTGTCATGTTCCATCAGTATCAAAATGTTATATCTGCAAACCCAATTTTTCTTTGCTTTGTGTAGATACCAAGAGAGATCACCACTGTGGGCTTTGAGAAAAAGCATGTTATTTGATTTAGGTACTTGGGATTCTCTTAGTCCTTCTTCTGATTTCATATTTTATCTTTTTCCTTGATATTTTTCTCTTCAGATCATAGCTAAAAGAGAAAAGTAAGACTTCTATCAATTCAGCTACTCATTCTCTAATTTAGGTAATAATTCACAACGACACATGGATGGTTGAAGGAAGATGCCATTACCTCCTCTTCTCTCAGCTATTCTGGACCATGTTTTGCCTTAGGTGCAGCATCCCTTGAAAGTCTCTGGAGTCTGTTTTCAGACTAAATTCATTCCAATAATATATTAGCTGTAAAAGAGAAATAAAAATGCAGATTACACACTGGACCAAAGCAGATCCTGTGTTAGACAAAATTCTACATTAGAATGTTCAGATTAGATGTTCTACATTAAGGCTATTACTGTCCATTTAGGCTATTACTGTCCATTTAGGCTGCGTGTAATCCATTACTTAAAATAACATTATAGCAAAGGGACTCCACACAAGATGTCAGTGTCTGATATGATCTTCTCTTTGTTCAGAACTGCCTGGATGACAAAAGTGTGGTGCCTGTCATCTCCCTTGTGCTTCAGATCCTGAGGCAATGCTACCCTAAGAGTCCACTTGCCTTGGTCACAGCCAGCAGTGCTTATTCCTTCCCAGTCCCTGGGAGCACCACCTCTGAACCTCCATGTGTTCTTACTGAAGGTAAAGTATGTGGGTAGTTCTTCTGTACTTATTTTGCTCATAGTTATGAGCTTTATGATGAACTTTTGCATTTGGATAATATTTCAGAGGAATGTGGATGAAAGTAGAATGAATTTTTTTAACAGATCAACTGTGATTATCTAATAAGTAATTAGAGACATGTATGAGAAAGCTAGTTTTTCATAATACCAAACTTATTAATTTTGTCCTTAATTATTAACTGTTGGCACTTTGCCTGGTAGCTATGGAATGCCTGTAGAGTCATCTCAGCTGATTTTAAAAAATGTATTTGCAATCCCATGATAGAGTCCCTCCACCATACAGACTGGTTCTGGAATTAATTTGCCCTCAGGATGAAATTGAAATCAAACTTTTGCTGTTTTGCCACCCCATGCAAGTCATTTTAGAATACTTGAAAGTATGATTATCCAATCTCCGAGAAGGTTTTGTTGTCAGAAGATACTAGTGCTTTTCAACCTTGTCCTCCTTCCAGGGAACAGATTTTCCACAGGCATCATCTTGTCACAATGACACTGGGTGCTTTCTGTGGACTTTTGTTTTAAATCAGTTCCTTCGTATTAAAATTAGGGAATCAATCAAAGTGCTGTCTACATTACAACAGGTTTGACATCTATGTGATCACTAAACTCTGGCAATGTTAGTTGCATAAATACTTCTACATAGTAGTTGCATAAATACTTCTATATTGGGTGAAGGAAGCCAGAATGGTATTCATGTGTCATTTTATTCTGCACTCATTTTGCATTCAGTGTGGGACAGCAGTTTAGACATCATGATATAGTGCTCTCACGTACCTATGTGCACATGATTTACACATATGATAAGTGTAAGCATGTGTTGGGATCCTGTACACTTAATAATGGCCCCTTACTTGTGGGAAGTACTAAGCATTGGGTGGCGAGAATCTCAATCCAAGGCAAAGGGGAAGCCTCATCCATTTCACCTCTGTTTTTTTTTCCACTCAGAAGATTTTGAAGATGATGGAGATGAAGAAGAGGACAAAGACTCAGATTCTGAAGATGTGAAAGAGGAAGTAGTTACACTAGCCCTTCCTTCTAATGATCTCTACATTCATAATTCTACAAAGGAAAATGTCCCTTTCTATGTTCAGCTAAGCCCAGGGTAAAATTTTTTACAGAAATTTTTGTTTATTTATTTATTTATTTTTGGTTACTTTGGGTCTTTGTTGCTGCCCGTGGGCTTTCTCTAATTGCAGTGAGCGGGGGCTACTCTTCATTGAGGTGCATGGACTTCTCATTGCAGTGGCTTCTCGTTGCAGAGCACGGGCTCTAGGCACACGAGCTTCAGTAATTGTGGCATGCAGGCTCAGTTGTTGTGGCTCATGGGTTTTAGAGTGCAGGCTCAGTAGTTGTGGTGCATGGGCTTAGTTGCTCCATGGCATGTGAGATTTCCCGGACCATGTCCTCTGGATTGGCAGGCAGGTTCTTAAACACTGTGCCACCAGGGAAGTCCCGCCCAGGGTAAATTTTAAGGATGGACTTTTGCATTTCCACTTTAAGTCCTGGCAGATACTGATGCTCACTAAATGATGGCTACTGTTACTGATTTCCAAGTTGTCATTTTTGTCTTGGTAGGCCCAGTACAATCCCATCGTCAAATCAGAGGCTATCTATTATCAAGGCACTAATATTCCATCAGGATAAGCCTGAGGTAGACATTTAGAGTTGGTGTATTTAATGATTGTGAAGGATATTCAGGCAAAGAGACCATGGAAAGACTTCCTAGGAAACTTTTTCTAGTAGATCTGCACTGTCTTTGTAAGTCACTCTTCTTATCTACCCAATCTCTACACAGGACCACTGCATTGTACAATTCCATTTACCTTGGAGTATGTGAACTGTGCTCCTTTGGGTTGTATGGCACATATCCTGGCCAGCAAGGAAGTAGTGTCTTTTGGTCTCTATCAATAATAACCTATGCTATAGAATGGAGATCAGCCAACTCTCTCTGAAAGGTCAGATAATCATTACTCTACGCTTTGTGGACCATACAGTTTCTGTCACAACAACTCAACTTTGCTGGTGTAGCACAAAAGCAACCATAGACAATGTGTAAACAATAGAGCATGCCCGTGTTCCACAAAAGCAGACAGTGGGGCATAGTTTACTGACAGCCTTTCTAGAAAAAGGTTTCTAAACCTTGGCATTTTGGCTGGATAATTCTTTGTCATGGGGGGTTGTCCTGTGCATTATACGATGTTTAGCAGCACTCCTGACCTCAATCCACAAGATGCTGGTGACATCCACCCCTTTGCCCCCCAGTCATGAATCAAAACTGTCTCTAGGACTTGCCAAATATCCCTGCGGGTCAAAAATCACCCTGTGGTTAAGAACCACTGCTCTAGAATAATGATAATTTATCTACGAGTTATAATTCTGTCTCCATCTCTGTTGGTGGACATCGACTTGGACAAGTCCCTTCAAGTTATAGTTCCTTAGTTTTGACATCTGCAAAATAAGACTGAGAAGTAAATGCTACCTTTTATGACATTCCTGGAGATGAAATCTGGATTAAAAAATCTATCTATCTATCTATCTACTTGTCTATTTATCTATCTACTATCCATCCATCCATCCTCCTCTCCCCCTCCCTCTCTTCCTTTCTTTTTACATACCATTCCATCTACACATCTGCCTAGGGAGAAAGAGACTTTTTGCGTTCTCTGTCGTAATAATCACTCACCTTGCTAATGGTAGTAGCAGACCTAGAGGGACTACCTCTTAGCCAGGTCTCTAGGTTAAGGCTGCTGTTGCTATTCTGGTGTGCTCAGGGCTTTGGTGATAAATAGAATCATTTCTGAAGTCATCAGTAGCAAATTGGCTCTTTGCTGTGACTTGCCGATGCAGGCCTATGGAGAACGTGCTGAATTATTTGAATAATACTGGGCTGCTGCAGTCATTCACCAATGCCACTTTCCCACCCCTCTTGCTGGCTCTTTGATAACTGAATGTTTGATGTGTAGCATCAGTCACCTCTTGTATCTGATGTGGAGGGACAAGCTGCAGGCTGGTGCTCGACTTCACACAGCCTGGGGTCAGGGGAGAGCTTTCAGACCGTCTCCTTACCCCCACTCTGCAGATGATGGTGGGTTGGGGTGGAGTGGAATCTAAACAAATCAATCAATCCAGCTGGGAAGGAAGCATAAGACAAATAAGTGAGGGCCTGGAAATAATTCATCAAGAGCCTTCGAGCTGAGGAGAAGGTGAGAAGTAAGTGTGCGAGCATGCCTTATAGAGAAACAGAGGAACATCAGAGTAAGGGCTTGATTCTGGGGTGTAGCAGGAGACAGGGAAGCGGGTTTTCCCCTGGAGAACCCAACAGCATTTGCTGCAAGTTATGTGGGCAAGAAGCCAAGAGTATTTATTTCTGGTCAGAGAATGGACGCAGGCCTTTAACTTGTGGCCTTTTCCTTTGAAAATCTTAGTTAACAATTGGGAGAAGCCTCTTAGAAAGAATGATTAAAAGGAACTTATATCTGTAAAGCGTCTTGAGAGTGTATAGTTGGGTGCTGTTCTTTGATTGAAAACTGTGAATGTCATCATAAGGAAAGAGAAACTTACAACGAATATAAACTAGAGGTTGGCCATGTTTTGTTTTTTTTTTTCTTAATGAACACAAACATTAGATTTGGACAGACTCTGAAGAAGAGGAGGACAGAAAGGGTGAATTCAAGCTCTTCCTTGTTTTCTTCCCTCCTTTCCTCCTCTTAAATTTTTTATTTCTTTCAGGTATTTTCTTGGATATGATCCATATGTGAGGCAGCATGCTAAGTTCTTACGGATGTTAATATGATACAAAAGCAAATAAGACGTAGTTTTTATCTTCAAAGAATTCAGTCTAGTAAACTTGGGGATTGTCTCTACCAGAGTTTGAATCGGCACCTTCAAAAGGGTGTTGAACTCAAATCTAAGGCTGGGGAAAGTCAATATTGGAAGGGTCGAACCTGAGGAGGGAGGGAGTTATCTGGGTTAGATGGGTACCAAAATCCTAAGTGATGAAGCTTCTCTGGGTTGCTGCGAGGACAGAGAAGCTGGTCCACTCCTAAATAAATATAAGGGTATTTATAAAATACAGAAGTAGTTGACAACCTGCTTGAGTGCCTGGAGATTCAGAGGCCAAGATTCAAGCTTTGAGGACCAGAGATGATCTCTGTTACAAGTACTCCACTTTGCTGTTATACTAAGAAAGCCATCACAGGCAGTATATAAATGAATGGGCATGACTGTGCTCCGATAAAACTTTATTTACAAAAACAAGCAGTGGGCTATAGTTTGCTAACACCTGCTCTAAGGCTGAGTAGGGCACCTAGATAGGCTGAAGCTCATGGGTTACCTCACGCTCCTCATTCCAGACAAACCAACCTTACTTGCTGGTGGGGAGATGATTCTCAAGGCCTGCCAGGTTGCATTTCTATTGGTGCCACCTTGGGGCATGTCTGAGGCTGTAGCAGAGATGGTGAAAGGAAGGAAGATCTGACAGATGAAGCTGGAAAGGATAAGTGTTGGGATCTCCAATACCAGGCTAAGGAGTTTGGGCCTGGTATGCACTGTGTCTGAAAATATCCTTATATCAACCTCATGGGATCTATATTTCTTTTAATTTAAAGCTTGGAGGAAAATTGCAGAAGATGGATGGAATATTGCACTTTATCCCCTGAATCAAGAATATAACATTTTTAAATGATTTTTTTAAAAATTTATGTTAACCCTCTTATTTATTTATTTTTTTGGCTGCGTTGGGTCTTCATTGCTGTGTGCGGACTTTCTCTAGTTGCGGGGAGCAGGGGCTACTCTTTGTTGTGGTGCACAAGCTTCTCATTGTGGTGGCTTCTCTTGTTGAGGAGCACGGGATCTAGGTGCGTGGGCTTCAGTAGCTGTGGCTCACAGGCTCTAGAGCACAGGCTCAGTAGTTGTGGCGCACAGACTTAGTTGTTCCGGGGCATGTGGTATATTCCCGGACCAGGGCTCGAACCCATGTCCCCTGCACTGGCAGGCGGATTCTTAACCACTGCGCCACCAGGGAAGCCCAGGAATATAACATTTATTTTCCACATTTATTTGATTTCAGGAAGAATAAGCCAGGCTTTCAAGACTATCATGTTTTCCCTTAACTAAAAAAATAAATTCCTAAAATATAGGGTGGATTCCCACCCCCATTTTATTAGGGAAACTTGATCTGGGAGAGGCACAGAAAGATGAAGAGATTGAACTATGTCCTTTCTCTGTAACATTCTATAACCTTTGAAAAATACAGAAGTGTTTGGAGGAGAGTCACCATCACTGTTAATCTATTATGAAATGATGATCTAGAAGAAGAAATAAAAGGCCTGGTATTATTCATCTCAATGAAGAAAAGGCTGATGGTGACTCGGTAAACTTTTAAATGTACAAAGGGATACAGGTATAGTAGGAGGTTACGACCTCCTCCCCAGAGCCTGGAAGGCTCAGCATCATACCTGCGTATGGAATCTTGACTCCTACAGTCTTCCTCTTATTCTTTATGCTTCAGCCACTTTCTATTTTTAAAAAAATTTTTTAAATTTATTTTATTGAAGTATAACTGATTTATAATGTGTTAATTTCTGCTATACAACAGTGATTCAGTTATATGTATGAATGCGTGTATATGAGTGTATACATTCAGCCACCTTCTTTCTGTAAGCAAATTTAAGTTGCTCTTTTGTTTTCTTTTTCTGTTAGTAATTTCTTCCCCCAAGTCTTTGCCTTTTTAGCCGTTATTGTTAAAATGTGTCCTCCGGGTTTCCCTGGTGGCTTAGTGGTTGAGAGTCCGCCTGCTGATGCAGGGGACACGGGTTCGTGCCCTGGTCCAGGAAGATCCCACATGCCGTGGAGCGGCTGGGCCTGTGAACCATGGCCGCTGAGCCTGCACGTCCGGAGCCTGTGCTCCGCAATTGGAGAGGCCACAACAGTGAGAGGCCCGCGTACCGCAAAAAAAAAAAAGTGACCTCCTTAGCTTCTTTGTACCCCAGCCTCACTCACAATCACTTCACCACCTCTCATTCTTCCCATGACATTTATCACTGTTCGAAGTTACCTTGCTCATTTGTTTGCTTTCTTACTGTCTTCCTTTTCTCACTAGAAGGCAAGTTCTATGGAATCATGGACCTTGGTCTGTTCAATTATCAATGAGTCTTTAGTACCTAGGAGAGTGCCCACTCATAGTAGGTGCTCATTAAACGTTTGTGAAAAGAGTGACCTAAATAGGGAGATAGATGAATAGGTACGACAATTACAGTTATGTCAAAGACAGTGGTGATGAGATAAAAACAATTCTTTGGTATTGTGCTTCATTGTTTACATAGTTCATCTCATTTTACATAAATTATTTATGATGAAGGCTGATAAATACTAACATGAACACTGAGAAAAATTATCATCTTTCTTAGTATTTAAAAAATACAACCTTACATATTAAATTATCCTTGACTAGGCTAGCACTATAACTTGGAGGCAAGGAAACCGTGTCCCAGGATTCTGAAAAGTCCCATCTGTAGCTTGTCTCGATATTTCTCAGGATGGCTCTCCTGATTGTAACATATTTTTTGAATGTGCCATTGTAGGATGATGCCTTGGAAACAGATGTGAACAAGCTGAGCTCCAAACCTGGTCTTGATCGACCTGAAGAGGAACTGATGCAATATGAGGCGATGTGTCTTGAGCTCTCCTGCAGTTTTGAGGTAGAATGTATGCCGTGGTTCTACTCCTCGGTGATGCTAATGGGTTCTTTGCAGACCCTGGGCATCCAAACTGGCCTCCAGATGGAAAGCATTGCTCATCTTTAGCATTCTGCTTCTGGGATCTTTCTGAGAGGGAAGTAAAAGGCTAAACAAAAATATGAGAAGGTGGCAGAGATAGGATGCATGCAAGGGTCCTATCAATACAATCTGACACCCATCACCTCGGAAGGAAGTAGGATGAAGGTTCACATTGCTGCCTGTTGTCTGGCGGGCAAGGTGCCTTACTCTCATGTCCTGGGAAAGCAAGTGAAAATTCATGGTGACTTAATCATTCTCTTGTGAGAGTGGGATGGTTGTATGAGATGGCTTTCTGAAGGTGACCAGCCTGATTCTAGGGTTTCGTTGTTAGCAGAAACAAATCAAGCACCTTATACCTGGTCATGTTAATCCAGTGGTTGGTTGCTGCTGCTTCTTCTGCTGTTGCTCCCACCAAAATTTAGACCTGCTTTTGGACCTCCATTATTTTCTTATGATTCTTAATAAACCATGAATTTGGCCATATCTAAGGGTACACGCTAAGTCACTTCTAGAAGGGAGCTGACATATTGTATTTCACTCTAGAAAGCAGAAAGGCATTGGTGGGTAAAAGTTTCAGGGAAGGAAATTTTAATTCAGAGTAAAAAAGAATTTTTCTTAAACAATCAGAATGATCCTCAAATAAAAGGAACCACCTTGGGATACAGGGAAGTTTCTGTAAATGAGTCATTCAACCAGGCTGTAAATGTTTGGGGGTGTTGTAGGAGGCTTTCATGTACTGCATAGACTCACACTAGACCCACCAAATGCCCCTTCCAAGTGTGCGTTTCTAGGATTCTGCTATTTCTTTGACTCTTGAAGCTTAGTCTTTCCTTGACTGACTTTGGAAAAAGTTTTCCAGTGCACAGGATTTATGCTTAGCTCTGTGCCCAGAGAGTGAGGACAGGGATCAGATTGTATTCTCTACTTGGAAAGAAACACTGACGTATTCTTTTCCACTTTTAACCTGTAGGAACTGGAGTCCAAACCTGGAGATGGTTTGAACTTTGACGAGACTCGGTATGCCAGTCACCACCACATTCTGACTGCTGCCTCCCCAAAAGGGCTTTGCTTGAATAAGGACCAAATCTCCTGGGGACAAGAAAGAGAAGTCCCTGTCCAGACCTCCCTTCTGAGCAGAGTGAAGATGGGGAGGTCCAACATACATCTAACCTCCAAAAAAGGACCTGGAATGAACCCATACTGAAATGCACAATCCAATGGTCTTGGGATAGGTTCTTCCGGAAGTGAAATCTCAGACGTTCAGGCGTCCTTCAAAGAGGATGCTTGGGACATAGATGCGATTTCCTGCCCAAGGATAAGTGCCTCCTTTTCCAATTCCACTAGACCTAGAGAAACTACTGAATTAATAGATAAGCTCCTGCAGACACATCGGACGCATATCGCCTTCCATGACCCCATATCTTTGTATGGCCAAAGCTAGAAGAACCAGATCTGTGTCTGACTTCACAATGATGGCATTTCCTGATTACTGGGGGCATTGTCCACCTCTCTCTGCCCAGTCCGTGTTGGAACGTAAATGTGGAGTCCAAAGGTGATGGTGCTACTAACTTGGGAGCCATATATATTTTTTCTTCTTTAGTATTTTTGTAGGTGGAATGGTTTGTACAGATAATTCTGTTATCTTCAGGAAAGTGAGCATTAGTCAGCAGCATGTTAAAAGCCTTAAGGAGGGCTTCCCCGGTGGCGCAGTGGTTGAGAGTCTGCCTGCCGATGCAGGGGACACGAGTTCATGCCCCGGTCCGGGAAGATCCCACATGCTGCGCAGTGGCTGGGCCCGTGAGCCATGGCCGCTGGGCCTGCACGTCCGGAGCCTGTGCTCCGCAACGGGAGAGGCCACAACAGTGAGAGGCCCGCGTACCCCCCCCGACCAAAAAAAAAAAAAAAAACCTTAAGGAAATTTTCGCCAAATATACAAGCTTGCCTCCCTACTAGGACATTTCAGAGCCAAGGGTAGGGTGGTGGTAGACATGTGTTTCCACAAAAAGAATTTCTTAGACGATTCTAATGCAACCCCTTACCCCGTATCCATTGCAAATCCTACAAAAGGGAAAGATTATCCAGTTTCTCCAAATACTGGGATCATTCCTTAAGGGAAGGTTCTCAGGAAGAAACAAGTATGGATTATTTGGGATCACTTTTCTCATTTACTGCAAATTGGAATCTGATCTCTTGTTAATGAGAGGAGGTGGTGGACCTCCATCCCACAGTCCCAACCTTATAGAACCTGACTTGGCTTGGGGAATAGTTTTGCTGCATCACTGAGGATTGTAAGGAAAAAAAAAATGCATCCTGCAGGGAAGAAATGTTGTGTGATGGATTATTCCCAGGATGCATGAAACGGAGCTTTGCCTTTGGATAGGCATAGCGAGATTAAAAAGAAAATTACTGAACTCAAGGAGAAAACTATTTTCCCAGAAAATATACTAAGTATGCATACACTAAGTCTATGGAGCAAAGTGTGCATAGCAGTAAGTTTTCTTAACTGTTAGCAAGTTCATCAGCAAATTGATGGTGGATCCCAAGAACTGCTTCCACTTGGTCTCCTGGCTGACATCTCTGACCTCACCCCTCTGACCTTATCTCCATGCTCAAGTTCCTGAGAGACACACCACAGGGGCTGGCCCAGCAACAGCTCCCCACTGGACAGGACATCTTTCCCCTGAGTCTAGGCCTCATTTTGACCTTCCCTCCCCCTTCTCCTACCCCTCCCCGCCCCAGAGACCTGGATCAGAAATTCAAGGAGGGAATCTGAAATATCCCTTAGGTATCCTTCCTCCCTCTTACTTAAGTCTCCCAGATATTGGTGTTTCTCAGAGAGAAGATTGACCGTAGTCTTCTGGAGCAAACAGAACCAAGGACTATAAATGACACAAGAATTCAAAGGCTTATTGGAGCCTCCCAGACCATCAGCATTCCTAATGTCTCCTTCAAAAGTGTCTTAGTGCAGAGGGCCCTCTTATTCACACAACCAGAGGCTTCAAAGTCCCTCAGCGCAAATGCTCTTGACAAAATTCCTTTGAGTAGAGAATCCTCCTAAAACGAAAATCTGGCATCACTGCTTCCTACATTCCTACTGCTCAGTGTAGTTTTATTTTTTGATAAAGAAGAAAAGGAAGGAGGGGTGGTGCTTTTTGTACTCATTCAGCTCAAGGTTGGATCATGATTACATTTTTCTTTCATAATTCTCTGATGAGTCCCAAGGCCCTTCCCACATGACCATAGGATGAATGGGGTAAGGAGTGAGGGCCAACCCTTAAAATGTTTTCAATTTTCCTTTCCAGGATCAAAATATTTGAGGATGTCCGGAGGCTCATCCAGCCAAGCGATATTATAAATAAAGTTGTCTTCAGTCTAGATGAGCCTTGGTAGGTGGTCTTGAACATCAGTGGAATGAGGGGGGTGGGAGTATAGAATATCCTTTTAATGGCACGAGCATAAGAATATTTTAAGTTAATAATCCATTCCTTCTCCTAAAATCAGCACAGTGAAAATTCGGGTTAAAGATCTGTAAGAGAAAGCTTATCTCTAAGAAATGTTAAACTGTGCCCAAGAAAAGCAATAAGTCCTATGTTCAAAGGTTCTCTATTTCATTACGGGCCTTTGCAAGACACCACTTCTGACTGCTTACGGTTCTTCTCCAAGTTTGAGTCTGGAAATCTTCGCAAAGCCATCCAAGTGCGTGAGTAAGTAAGGAAAGCTGCAGGGGCCATACTCAGTATGGCTCAGCCCTGTTTTGTATCCCCCTCCAAGGAGACATTTTTGAAGTTTTCCCTTTTTGGGACGTGGTGAGTGGTAAGTCATTATTTTTGGTACGTGAAATATTTCAAGGAAGCCCAACAGATAACAAATACAAGTGGAGCTGTTTGGTATGGAGAAGGGAAAGGCAGGCATGTTAAGATTCCTCCTCAGCCTCCTTCTCTTTCTTGTTTGCTATCTCAGCTTCTTCTTCCTACAGCTCCCGCCTTTATTATTTATTCTCTTCATTTATCATGTTCCAAGGATCCAGGAGGGAAGACCTGATTAGGAATCTCCTAGTGGGAAAATGAGCAGTCCAGGATGTGCCTAAGGTCCTGGCCTTACTCAGGTCTTTCTCTTTATATCTGCCTTTGGCCAGAGTGTAGAATCCTAAACTCGTCAGTTGTGGTCTGGGTGACAGAGTCAAATGACAGAAAACAAACCTACTTACAGGCAAGGATTTTTTATGATCACTTTTTAGCGAGAGCATTGTGGGCATAGCAGACAATTGGAGGGTCATAGACTTCCTGGAATTGTTCTCATGGGTGTCCCTATGGTGCCAACTATAGCTTCATTCATTGTATGGTGAGTTCAGTGGTTAGAGTGTGTTGCTTATAGTGACGGTGGGAGGGGTGGGACACCATCTGCTCTGCTACGGCTTCAACAAAGCTCTCCCCTTCCACAAATCTCACTATACACTGCCATTTAATCAGAGGGCCAGAGTAGGAGAGTATGAACGAATCAGGGCAAAACCATTGCCCTTTCTAGAAGAGCAACTCAAAGAGCATGCCAAGGGGATGGGATAAGAATATTTTTGAAAATGAAATATCCTGATGATAATGTTTAAGTCAAAGCTTTATTGCTAATTCTGTTGCTCAAGCTTGAAAAAGTAATTTTGTGGAGACATAGTGATTGGGTGGGGACACATAAGGACTTTCTGGGGTGCTGGAACTGTTCTACATATTGATCCAGGGAGTTGTCACACAGGTGTATCCAGATGAATTTGCTTAAACTCGTTGAGCTGTACACTAAGATCTGTGTACTTTACTTCATGTAAACTAAATCGGTTAAAAAGGGAAAAAACAAACAGACAAATCTTTCATTGCTAGTCTAATTCATGTTTGTTGCCTTGCTGGGGATTTACATATATTATACTACTCAATCTTTACAAACAGTACTGCAAGTTTAGGCACCATTTCTTTTTTTTTAAATTAATTAATTAATTTATTTACGGCTGTGTTGGATCTTTGTTGCTGCGTGCGGGCTTTCTCTAGTTGCGGCCAGTGGGGGACTACACTTCATTTCAGTGTGCGGGCTTCTCATTGCGGTGGCTTCTCTTTGTTGTGGAGCATGGGCTCTAGGCGCACGGGCTTCAGTAGTTGTGGCACGCAGGCACAGTAGTTGTGGCTCGCAGGCTGTAGAGCACAGGCTCAGTAGTTGTGGCACATGGTCTTTGTTGTTCTGTGGCATGTGGGATCTTCCCCGACCAGGGCTCGAACCCATGTCCCCTTCATTGGCAGGCGGATTTTTAACCACTGTGCCACCAGGGAAGTCCCTAGACACTATTTCTATTTTTCATTTGAGGAGACTGATGCTCAGAAGTCATGTCTAACATCAAATAGTAATGGCATATCCAACCAGATGTGACCACATTTTCTCTGGGATATAACACACTTGCATTTTTCCAGCTGGACAGAAACTTCATTACCATTTAATAAAAAGATAGGCTATCGTTGTATAACTGACTCTTCTAATACCAGGACACTGCTCCCCCCTCCTTAAATTTCCAAAGCCTCTGTCCAACATTGTGAGATAAGGATGATAACTATAACTTACCAGCCAACCAAGATCCTGGATCTTACATCCATCATCCAGAACCTGAGATGTATAGATTTCTCAGTGTTGGAAGTTCTCTTAAAGGCTTTTAACCCTCTGATCTTGCTTCTGACTTTGCAGGTTGGAGTACGACTTACTGATCAATGCTGATGTGAATAGCACGCAGCACCAGCAGTGGTTCTACTTCAAGGTGAGCGGTATGAGGGATGCGGTCCCTTATCGCGTCAACATTATCAACTGTGAGAAGGCCAACAGCCAGTTCAATTATGGTATGAGCTCTTGGGAAATAGAGACTTTCTCAATAACACCAAAAATGATGTCACTTTTGAGTGCTTGAATTATTATCAGAAGCCCTGCTTGGGTTGCAGAGGGTTTGAAGTTGGGCTGACATGTTTTGGTTGCCAGGTATGGCAAGACGGCCGCCAACCTATGGTAAATTGCTACTATGGGAGGGGAAGCTTGAAACTCTCCCTGTGCTATGAAATGTTAACACCTCACATAACTTTCTGCCGCTTCCTGCCTCCCTTGCCCCACCTTGAACTTTTTGAGGCCAGTGAGCCCTCTCATTTATTCCTTCTCTCCACCTCCTAAAACCCATAGAAGCAAATGTACTGATCTCTTGATATTTGTCACAGACAGGCAAATGGCACAATTCCATTGGACAACACCGAGTTACACTCTCAGAAAACTCTGGAGAAAGTTTAAATTCTCCTGAATACCTGTGGCACTTTTAGAGGGGGCGTTCAAGGGACAATGACTGACTAGTAGCCCATATTTATTTTGAATGTTTCTAGAAATGGGAAATTCTGCGTGTTATTGCTGGCTCACATACTAATGTATTAGTGGCTCTGAGTAAGGAAAAAATATTCCCCGTAGCTCCAGGTCCGAGCATAGGACATTACCTCTATTTTGTACTGATTAAATAGACTCTTGCTGGTATAGAAAGAGAAAAGGTGAGCCTTGGCTCTTGTATTCACTTGATGCAGTGGCTGTAACAAATTGTCACACATTTTGTGGCTTCAAAGAAGACAAATATATTCTCTTACAGTTCTGGAGTCCACAAGTCCCAAATCAGTTTCACTGGTCTTAAGTCAAGGTGTTGGAAAGGCCATGCTTCCTCTGGACATTCTAGGGGATTATTTGTTTCCTTTCCTTTTCCAGCTTTTAGAGGTATGTTCCTCACATTCCTTGGCTCATGGCCCTTTCCTCCATCTTCAAAGTCAGCTCATAACATCTTCAAATCTCTCTGCTTCGGCCACATTGCTTTTCCTCTGTAGTCAAACCTCCCTCTACCTCCCTCTTGGAAAGACATGTGTGATTGAATTTAGGGCCCACCAGGATAATCTCCCCATCTCAAGATACTTAATTTAACCATATCTACAAAGTCCCTTTTGTCATATAAGGTTAATATACAGCTTCCATGGATTAAGACCTGGGTATCTTTGAGGGCCATTATTCAACCTACCACAGCTCTCCTTTTCTATTCCCCCCACCCCCCACCTAATGGATTAATCCTGCCTTTATTTTGTGTAGGGATGCAGCCAACTCTGTATTCTGTGAAGGAGGCTCTTCTTGGTAGACCTGCCTGGGTACGGACAGGCTATGAAATCTGTTATTACAAGTAAGTTAGAGTGTTGTTAGCTTCCTTTGCTCTTCTGTTCTCTCTCAGTTTCCTGCTTCTCCACGTTAATCTTACAAACCTGAGCAATCTGTGCTTGTCTGCTGTACTTGTCACTCTTCCAGTGGCAAACAGAAGCCTAAGCGTGTGAAATGGCACCCACAGTAGACCTCAAGAAATATCTTTTGGTTTTCTGAAAAGTCATCTATTCTTATTTAAACACCTTAAAACCTTTAGACCTTACTGTTGGATATTATTATATAGACTCAACCTATGATTAGTGCATCAAGCTTCAGTTCTTTTCCTGTTTCCATTGGTCCCAGTGAACAACAAGTGTGAGATATTCTAACTTAATTCTTACCCATCCCATGCTTCAGTTTTCCAAAGCAGATAAACATGAATATGTGAGAAATATACTTAAGTAACTGTTGCTCCACAGAAAGATACATTTTGGAAAAAATAGAAGAGAAAGGTATTTTCAGAATTCATCTTCAACTCTTGATCAGTAGCCACTTTCATCAATGTATCCTGTAAAGGTGTGATGAAATTTGAATTATCCATATATTTTGATAAAATACATGCATGCATTCCAGACCCATGAATTGCTTATTTGTGCACTTTCCTTCGCTAGAAAATAAAATACAAATTCATAAGACAAAAAAAGGATAGGGAGTGTGGACAGGTAGAAACTATGTAGCTAATTATTAGCTTGTTGCTGGTTTCTTATAAAAAACTGATATGCTAGTGCTTATTTTCTTGGATAAAGTAATTTATATCTCTTTCTGAGATGACACGAAGCCCCTAAAAATATTATCAGGCATTCTTGAGTTCAGGATAGTTGCAAATATCAAAAAGAAAGAGTAAAAATGCTTATGCCTCTTGGCTTTTGAGACTATAAGGACAGGAGCGTTGACAGATAAGAAGGTCAAGAATCTTGTTGCTCTATCAGACACAAGGGCAATCATCACCATAGAAGTAAGGATAGTCTATAAAGCACAGAGATGAGCTAACAGTTTGTAATGAAAGAGTCAGCAGTCTTTAGTCTTGGATGTATTAGAATATGGACCTGGGTAGTATTTTCATTATATTCTTCAGAACAATAGCAAAGCCATACAATGTTGTTGGTTTTCCATAGCAATGACTTTCTGACCCACCTATCTGCAGACTCTCAGGATCCTCTTATGGTCCAAAGAGATTGAGACTAAAATCATCTCAAGGTGACAGGGGCCACAGCTGTAGGGGAAAATAATGGAAGCATAAATTTGGACTTTGGTGTGTCAAGAATAATTTTTAGTGTCCTCGAGAAATAGTAATTCTAAATAAACATGAAAGACCCAGCTTGCAGTGGGCTTGGATCTGGAGGTTAGTAAGAGATTGGACAAACATAACATTCAGCATCCTTTGGGGGGGGGGCAGCTGTCCCTGGAGGCTGCTTCCTTGGAGGTGGGGGATAAGGCGTGGGCTTAAGGGGATTTAGGATCTGCCAAGAGGAAAAGGAAGAAATCAAACATCCCAAAGCGGAGCCTTGGCCTAAAGAATGACAATGTTAATGTTAATAGCTTTTAGATTCATGAACAAGACAATTGTTATGTGATTAAAGAGTAACAGAGAGGTAACATGAAAACCATGAATGTGTAATGTAATTCATTTTTCATCTTCTAGCCATGAATACAACAGAGATGAATGGGTAAGATTGCTACATTATAACATAGTTTGTTTTACACCAATTCACCACATTGTGTTAACATATTTCCAATAATGGGATCTAACAACAGGATAGATATGTTATGTGTATCTATTCAACTGCAAATCAGAGTGCCTTTCCCTAGTGTAGAATGCCTTAGATTATACAATGTATTTATTTCTCTCTTTTACCCATCACAGTCTTTGAGTTGATCTGCTTTTGAAGATTTTTTGGCTTCATCCCTGACTTTATGCTCTCTAATGTATTAATTTGGGAGAACTTTACCTCCTATTTCTTTGTCTCCAATATGTCATCAGGAACTCAGAAGTCTTATTTCTATTACATTCTTATATTTAGTACCATGTTCTAAAGGGGGTGCCAGGGTGCTTATTGTGGAGAGAACCATGAGCCATGGTACCTGAGTATATCTATGGGAGGGTGAAAGAAAAGAGTACTCAGAAAGAATGGGATATCCATTTCCTTCAAAAAGTGATAGCAACAGTGATCAGTTAAGGAGGTGGGCCAACTGCTTTGTGGGTCGGAGCGTCATCACTCAGAAAGTGATCTCCAAACTATTTTGATAAGATATACTAATCCATGTACTTTTAATATAGAATTGTTCA
The DNA here is from genome assembly GCF_949752795.1 of Hyperoodon ampullatus. NCBI lineage: Eukaryota > Metazoa > Chordata > Mammalia > Artiodactyla > Ziphiidae > Hyperoodon > Hyperoodon ampullatus. Next base: position 85,270,076 of record NC_136916.1, read on the forward strand.
TAATTTTAAAAAATCAATTATACATGCCTTACTATCCTAATATATTATGCATACTAGAAAACATGCAGAAAGTTTAGAATTTTAAGACATGGGGAAAAGATGAGAAAAATAATTTTCAATTTAAATCTTTAAATT